>NC_054828.1:66969517-67280923 GCF_018345385.1 Vulpes lagopus | reverse complement strand
ATAAATACAAACATAAAAAATTGTACTTATTTTAGGAATATGCATTTTTAGAATTGAAAAAAAACACTCTCAGATGACAAAGCTGTCTTCAATATACAATGCTAATTATTTAATGTAATTGTTTTTATTAGTCATTAAATTAATATTATAAAATAGGTAGAATTCATCAAAATAATATTGCCTACCTTCTGGATTCTCTGTGTCTGAAAAGAAGTAAAATATGTAAATGGTGCATTTAGGAATATCTGTAGGGGAAAAAGCAGTTAAGAGTTTTTGTTAGTATATGACAAGGACAGTAACAAAGAATAATCAATCTAATACATTTGACAAAATGTTTAGCTATATCTTTCACACTCCCAAGGATTGTAAATCATTAAAACAATTTCATTATGCCCTTAGGAGCCACTGGCATTCTAACTAATAATACCTTAAGTCAAAGCAAATTAGAACATCAAAGTAGCTTTTCCCACCAAATAATATGAAGAATATTACTCTTTCTGAAATGAGAACGGAAAGTCTATGACATGATTTCCACTAAGTGACAAGGAAGGATTTGTGGTATCTTCATTTCCTTTGTTCCTTTGAGCCAGGTGTATCAGGAGTGACCGAATAATTACGTGTTTGCAGGGCTTAAAAATATAGTTGAAATAGCTTTAGGACTAAAGAAATCACCTTTTTAATGCATTAATTACCAGCGGAGAGAGTTCTCACTTAAAATTGCATCTAGTACTTTGTCAGTCACTTTTAAAATATTCTTTGCAAAACATATACACATTTTTCATTATTTTTGATAAAATAAATGTTTCTGTACCCATGAATTTTCAGTATCACCAGTATGACCACAAGGCAAGAATGAAATAGAAAAATGGTTAGATTGATTCAGGTTTGGAGATTTGCCAAGTATTTGCAATGGAAGAAAAATGGAACAGATTGTTGAGGATACTGGCAAAAAAGTGGATGGAGCATGGATTCCAAGTTGAATACGGAAGGTTTATACCTAGGAGAAAGTTAGTACACAAAGAAGAAGGGCAGCAGGGTTTAGAGGATTCTGTGAAATCAAGCAACTGAGAGACAGAGTTGGAAGAGTGGGAGGTTTCAGTATAAGGCATTTGGTTTGAAGATTCCAGAGGAAGACATATGTTCTAGTTTCCTTGCATTGCAATTTAACACAAACTTAATGACTTAAAACAACACACATTTATTGTCTTACAATTTCTGTGAATTAGGAGTCTGGACATGGTTTAGCTGGGTCCATTCCTCAGGGTCCCACATGGCTGTAATGAAGGCATCAAGCAGGCTGCCTTTTCATCTGGAGGCCTGACGGGAAGAAAACACTTCCAAGCTCACTCTGATTGTTGGTAGAAAATAATTTCCCTGAAGTTGTGGGACTGAAGGCCCAGCTTTTTAATGGCTGTCAGCTAGAGTTCATCTTTAGTTCCTAGGAGCTCGCCATAGTTCCCAGAGGTCCTTGCCAGAGGGTTTTCCAACGTGGCTACTTATTTCATCAAAGGAGCAAGGAAAATTTCCAGAATGTGTGCTGACAAGATGAAATCTTATATAACTTAATGTAAATCTAAGGAGTAGCATATCATCATCTTTGCAATATTCTACTGATTAGAACCAAATCACAGTTCCCACCCACATTTAAGGGGGAGGAGATTACACAAAAGCACGAACATTAGGAGATGGGAATCATGGGGGGCCATCTTCGAGGCTGTCAACTTCCATATATAATGCCAAAAGATCGACTAATTTCTTTGTTCTTGTGCAGAGGCAAGAAATGATTGATCCTTATGGGCTGGTGTATCATGGGAATTGGCAAGATTTTAGGAGACAGAAGAGAATGAAGAAAGCTGAAGAAAAAATAGGAGGAAAGAATGCTAGTAATTTGGAAGTCTGTTAGGAATTACTGTTGTTGGAGTGGAGTTATTCTAAATAATTTTGTTGAAAAGGAGAATAAATACACAAGTCCTTAACCCTATAATTGGCTTGCTATTTTAGGTAAGCTCCGTTAAAAAAAAAAAAAGGTGTGTGTGTGTGTGTGTGAAGTTTTCTCTTCATTTACTGAGAGGATTAGCTGGAAAATTTGATTTGAATAGAACATAAAATGTTTATTTTTACAATCCTGTTTTTAACTGCATAATAAAAGACATGCATAGTAATACGGCAAGCTTTTAGAATCTAACTCTGTTAAGTGAATTTTACGGTTGAAAGGAGTGATGTAGATTTGAAAAACATAAGAAAGTTTGAAATGCAGATTCTCTGTTCATAACATTCTTTTATTCCCAAAGGCAGGAATACTCTCGAATCTATTTACAAGCTATTTGCCCAAAAGAGTGGTTGTCTCTTACAAAAGTAGGCCACTTAATTGTTAGCTCTTCCTTTTTTGTATTAAATTACAACTTGGTAGGCAGAACCTGAAAAATAGAGCTTTAATTCATGTTATTGAATATTATTTTTATTTATTAATTTTTAAAAGGATTTTATTTGTTTATTCATGAGAGACACACAGAGAGAGGCAGAAACATAGACAGAAGGAGAAACAGGCCCCCTGTGGGGGACTCGATCCCTGGGCCCCTGAATCACACCCTGAGCCAAAGGCAGACACTCAACCACTGAGCCACCCAGGTGTCCCCTTGTTATTGAATATTTTTTATTAAGAATCCAATAAATCTGATAAAACTTCTCAGTGTTTATCCTTCTGCTGCTTCCCTCTGTTATACTTCTAGACAGTGATTCTTCCACCTTGGATACGATCCTTGCTCCTCCTAAAATGAGAAGAAACATCGAAATGTGATTAAAGCAATGACTGGTCAGACCTACTGACTTCTTACTGGCTGGGTGATGCTAATCGAGCTACTTAAACCCCCTGGGCCTCATGTTCCTCATCTGTAAAATAGGTTTTTGTGAATATAAAATGTGATTATAAATGTTAACAGAGCTTGGTTTATAATAAATAATGCGATTAATGTTAGTTATCCATAGCGTTAATCTCTGGCCTTTTACTTGCTATTGACTAATTTTCTAATCATTCCTTATATCTAGTGAAAATGTTGGCACTCTGGTTCTCAGGCCTTCAGGCTTGGACTGAACTTTACCACTGGCTTTCCTGGGTCTTCAGCTTGCAGAAGGCAGACTGTGGGACTTCGCAGCCTCCATAATTGTAGGAGTCAGTTCCTCCTAGTATAATAGATCTCCGTCTAAGTGTCTATGTATCTGTCTCTATGGAGAACCCTCTCTAATACATGCTGCTGACTTGAAAACTATGTTTCTACATTTCACACATACCCTTATTGCAACTGGATACAATCATCCAAAACTAATCAATTGTTGGGGTCTTTAAATTGCTCCATACCTCCACCCTGTTTATTATCTTAGCTTCTATTTGTTTGAGAAATAAGATGGAAATTTGATTATCTCAAATAATGAGACTTACAGTCTGGAATATGATGCTCAGAGAAAGTAATTGGCTCTTAATGCTCTTCCTCATGATCCCTAAGGCTCTATTTGGATTCAATGGATATGCCAGAAGCACTTGGAAATTTGTCTCTTAAAAGCTTTAATAATGATTGACTTTATTCAGAAAAATCATTCACTAACCCTCACTTTATTTCCTATGTTGAATATTGAAATATAAAGTTATTTCCTGTTAGTCATATAGCAAACTGGGCCATGTATGCCTGTTTCAGCTACAGCAATTTACTTCTGCAGGGTCAAATAGTTTTAAATGAAATCAAATTGAATAAACATGGGGTATTCAGACACTATGGATTATATTTAAATCATAGGCCTTACATTTACATGGATTTGAGACATCGTTTATTGAAAATAACATAGCAGGAAGGCTTTCTCCTTCGATACCCTCGAAGTTAATATTTTAGAATCTCATGATACAGGGCTGACTAGTTTCTGAAAAGAAAAGAAAGAATAAACCTGTAACAGTAATTTATCATTCTTGACATTTTCCTTTCAGTTTAATTACTGCTGAGCAGCAGAACTGACACTTAATAAAAGGAAGAAGCATTTTTAAACCCTCCTAGAAAATCTCCACCTTATAGGAGCATTGGAAAGCTGTGAGATACACCTGACCACACCCATCATTTTATTTTGTCACTGAATTTCAAAGGACACTATTACAAAGCTTTCAAGAGCCTGGGACGTGGGGAACTAGAATATACTGATATCCAGTAAGACACCGGCTTCAGAGACTCCAACATGTCTTTAATTCTTTTGAGATATTTTTTATCCTGTTCTTTTCTCATTAAAGTGATATGGAACCCTGCGGCCAAAATTTAGAGGGAAGCTGCACTGTTCCCAAGTGCCTCATCTAATTTCAAATATCCTGAAAAACTCAACTTTTTGTTCTTTTTTTTTTTTGCCTGAGTGTTAAAGTTAGGACAAGGGACAGACCCTTGGGTGATGACAGAAGCTATAGCCCCCAAAACAATGTAGTATGATGGGACCTGGAGGTTCTTTTGGACCCAAAATTCTTCCCTATCACCTCTTCTGATGCCTCAAATTCATTTCTTTTGAACATTGATTTATTTTCAGGCTTTCAGTATTAAAAGTCCCTATTAAAGGATCATTAGAAAAAAAAATAAAGGATCATTAGCTACTCTGACAGCAAGGCCCTTAGGGTATAGAACAGGAATCGGAAGGAGTCTCTCCAGGAAGATGATTAGGGAAAATGTTGAACCCTTATTTAGCTCCCTGTTATGTAGTAGGCACTGTTCCTGGATCTTTCCCAGATATTTTCTTATATAAATCTTCCAAAAACTCTGTGACTCAGGTACAGATAAGAAAACAAAAGCTCAGAGAGGTCCAGTGACTTGCCCAAGGTCACCCAGATGGTTAGTACCAGATAAGACTTATCAAAGACAAGCATAACCAAGGTACCCTCCATGCTCACTGAGTGGTATGAAGGTCTATTTTATATAATGAACGATTCCTAGATCATTGTAACAAATGGTAAGAGCAGCAAGTCACTCCCAAAGACCTGAAGTGTAAGGGGCATTTGAATGTTCAAGGAGTTGATCTAATTGAAATTTCTGCTTTAAAAAAGTAAAAATTCTCCTAGAATGGAGAATAACTATATATATTAAACACCCCTGGAGAGATAACAAAGCAAAATTCTTCAAGTTTAAGAAACATTGTATAATTTATAAATTTAACGCCAGGAATAATTGCACCAAAATCTATGAGTTAGTAGCAAGAGATGTAGGTTAGCTGTGGCAAAAAAATGACACTTAGGGGAAAGAAATCAATTTCCATTAGTCAAATTCATGGATTAAAAGACTGAGCATGCTAGATTAAAAGTAAAAGTTAATGGAATTTTGAAGCAATTCAATAACTATTTAAAAACACTTGAGCTACACAGTGGCAAAACAGTCGCAAGGTTTTGGAGGAAAATGATGAAAAGCATAATTATTTTTTGAATTGAATGTTGTTGATGTCATGGAATTAAACATCAATTAACCAAGGAAAAATATTTAGTGAGCTCTAATTAAATGTTCAACATCTCAGTTCTCTTTGACAATTATTTCCCTCAAAAAAAAAAAAAAATCAAGAGACAAGCAAACAATGCACCAGATGGCTGGGTGTTGTGCAGGATACAAGGGTGGAAAGAATGGTCCTTGTTCCCCCTCTAGGAGTTCACAACCAGTTGTGGTGGTAGATAATGTGTATATATATATATTACGTATTGAATACCACGTAAAGTATTGTAACTGCTTGAGACTTTTAGATCTTATGCTATGGCCAGTTTGTGAAGGGCCAGATTGACATTCATTGGTGCTGTTAGTTGTGTTATTTGAAGCAGAGAAGAGTGTGGGTTTATGATCCCATGTCCTCTGATTACCTACAGCCTGGTTAGGACAAGGCTAACACACTGGGACGTAGGTTTTGATTCAGCCAGACTTGTTCTGTCTATGGGGAGACAGACTAGAATCTAAAGCAAACAATTCACTTAATGCTTTTTCCTCATTTCTTTTTACTGTTCAGGTTCTCCTAATATTACAGTATCCACGGTTGTCCCCTCCTTATCCATGCTTTCACTTCCTGCGGTCTCAGTTATCCATGGTCAACCTCAGTCCAGAAGCACATGATCTTCCTTCTGATGAACTGTCAAAGGATGAATAGTGGCCTAATGCCATGTTGTAGGCCCGTCATTGACCTCACTTCATCCCATCACGTAAGCACTTTATCATTTCACATCATCCCAAGAAGGGGGAGTACAGTACAATCAGATATTTTGGGAGAGAAAGAGGGAGAACACATATTCGGATAACTTTTATTACAATGTATTCTTCTATGCGGCTTATCTTATTAGTAGTTATTGCTGTTAATCTCTTCCAGAGCCTGATTTATAAATTAAACTTTGCCAAAAATATGTATGTAGGGGGAAAAATGGTATAATTGGGTTCAGTACTATCCGCAGTTTCACACATCTTCTGAGGAGTGTGGAACATATCTCCCATGGATAAGAAGGAAATGCTATACTTTAGTTTTAATGACAAAAGTCTGCGATGATTTGTCTGGGGACTGCAATCCTTTATAGTAAGCTTATTCCTCTTTAAAGTTAAGGTGGTAGGGGTGCCTGGGTGGCTCAGTCTTTTGAGTGTCTGCCTTCAGCTGAGGTTGCAGTCCTAGGGTCCTGGGATTGAGCTCCTTGCTGGGCTCCCTGCTCAACCTGGGGTCTGCTTCTCCCTCTCCCTCTGTCTCACCCCTACTCGCGCTCTTTCCCTCTCTCGAATAAATAAACAAAATCCTTTAAAAAAAAAGTCATGGTGGTAGTTGAATCTGTACCAGATGTTTAAAATTGCCTCAGACAAAATGGAACCCATCAGAAGAAAAAAATAATGTAGGAATACTTGTAAACAAAACAAAACAAAACAAAACAATCCTTCTCCCAAATCTATAAAGAAACACACAGACACAATGATTTACAGCATACGCTGTGATGCTTCTGACCCTTCACTAGTTAATCTATTAATGAGCTGTTTGCCTGGTTGTGGAGCTGTACTGATTCCTTGGCATTCTCTTCCATCTCCACTTTCTTAGCAGCAGGGTGAGTCTAGATATCTGAGCTGGAGAAAAATCTGCCCAGTACGTTCTAAGAGAGAGCACAAAGCCACTGATCTACACCTGCTTTTATTTATTTATTAATGAGAGACACACACAGAGAGAAGCAGAGACACAGGCAGAGGGAGAAGGAGGCTCCACGCAGGAAGCCTGACGCGGGCCTCGATCCCAGGACCCCAGGATTACACCCTGAGCCGAAGGCAGACGCCCAGCCGCTGAGCTACCCAGGCTTCCCTGTACCTGCTTTCACACACCTCACTCATTCATTCTTAAACTCACACTACCAGGCACAGTGACGGGCATGGGGAATGCACCTATGACAAGGCCAACATTGTGGTTGCCCTCATGGAGTTTACTGGGGAATGTGGAAAGGGGGAGAGTGTGGTATCAAAGGCAAGTGAGGATTATATCTGGTTGTGTGTATGATAAAGGCTTGATGAGGAAATAGAATGAAAAGCACAGTGGTAAAGCATCCAGCCCAGAAGGGGTGTCCAGGTTGCATCCTAAAGAACCAGTGAGAATAAGCCAGGATAGGGCAGGAAAGAGGAGGAGTGGCTCAGGCAGGGGAGCAAGAAGCATAAAGCAGAGGTCAGAGAGAGCATGGCTTGGTGTGGGAATGGAGTACAAGGTGGCGGGCAGATGGAGGTGAGCCTGGAGACGTGGGTGGGACGAGATCCTGAAGACCCCAGGTTTTTCGCTGAAATCTTCTAGTCTGTTAGCTCAGGGAGATGGGCATTTGATGGTTACCTTCTTGTTCTATGATCCCTGTTAGGGACTCGGCTGGGAGTGAGGCTTAAGGTCTCTAGGCTCTATGCCCTCTTGTCTAAGTAAAGTAGCCATTTCTACTGGTCTTGAGAATCAGCTTGAAATTTGGATGAAGGAGGAGGGTGAACTGAGGGTGTTGTTTGGTCCCTGCTTTAATACAGTGAAAGGAGTAATTGTTTATGGTTTGGGGAAGTTGAGAGTTCATGGGTTATGGGTTTGGAAATTTTCATTGAGAGTGGACTCACTCCTTAAGAATTTAGAGAGCTGGGAATGTTGGTGGGGGTTGTATTTTGGTGTACTGCTACTGCAAGTGATGTCTGAAGCCATCTTTTGGTTCTTTGGTTCCTGGAAGATTACAGAGGCTGTTCTAGAGGTTGTTCCAAACTGACCTGTGAGATAAACTACCTCTGTGAGATAATTTTCTCTGTAGTCATGAGGATGATGTGTGTTTGGGAGGGGGGGGGCACTCAAACATCACTCTAGGAGACTCTTTCGCTGGGAAGCAATGTAGGTGTGGTGAGGCTTCCCATATGGACTCTACTGTGCAGAAGGGCAAAGCTCAATGACTGTCTTGCTTTGCAAGGTAATGAAAAATATTGATCTTGTTTATTCTATTGGTTTGAAGATGCCTTCCTAGGAGGGGGGAGAGGCAGCTTTTCTTGGCTGGGGATGAGACTGACTGTACCGGTATATTAAAAGCATCTTATTCTAAAGTGAATGACCGTTACTGATTTGGTAGCAGGGCTAGCTCTCCGGATCCAGAGGCTGACAGACAGTCAGGCTTTGGGCAGCCATTGAAAGACTTTATATTTTTATAACAGCTTGGTAGAGGAGGTAATTAAAGATGAAGAGTTCAGTGAGAAACGTTGACTGTCATTCATCCCAAGTTTTAGGAAGTGAGCAATACTGAGGCAGAGCCTTCTAGCTGCTTACCTCATCTTCATTTTCCATTCTGTTTTACTCAGAGTTTTTTCAGGGCGGCAATATGTCTAGCTGGAAAAAAATCCATGCATTTCCAAATCTCTCCTGTACCTAGGGGAAGCCACGTGATAGAATTTTGGCCCATGATATGTAAAACTGAAGCCTAGGATTTCTGGAAACACTTTTGTTTTCCTGCTACAGATGCTGTGCTTTCTGGCTTTTCCATTCACTTTTTCTTCAATGCCTGGAACACACACTTCATAGTTGGACACTGCAGACAATGAGGAAAAGGCCAAGAGAATCATAGAGACCTTGGCTGCTGAACCAGGGATGGCAGCCACTGCCCCTAGACTTCCTGCTTTGTCAATAAACCCTTATGTATCTAAACCACTGTAATCAGATCTCTGTAACTTGCAGACAAACTCAGGTCTTAACTGACACAAACATCTCCAGGGTTGAGAGGGACACCTGACAGAGGCTGTATCTTGGGCATAGGAGTTCCAGAACATTCCTCCAGGACACAGCTCGGCAGGAGTCTGCGGATCTTGGAAGCTTTTGCTCAGGACCAGTGAAAGAGCATCGCACAGGTTGACTCTAACAATCTGGCCACCTGGCCAAGACGTACCTCAAACATTGTCCCTTACCCTACTTTGAACCTGATTGTAAGTCCCCCCAAAACTAGTTTTGTTTCCGCTATGACTGACTGTTCCAGGTTTATTAAATAGCAATATCATGTCTGCCAGACTTTACTTGGCATTGCTCTTTTTCTTGTTATAAGGGACCAGGTGGGAGAAGTGGGAAGCTGAATAAACCCATGCTTTTAATTAATGAATGAGATAATTAATTAATTCATTAAGTAATTTTTCAGTGCCCACTATGTTCTAGGCACTGTGTTAAATGTTAAGGATATAATGATGAATGCGACAGACATTACCCCTGTCTTACTGTCTCGACTCAAGATAACATGGCTACTCTATTAAATGCCTGCTATGAGCCAGGTACTGTATTAAGAGCACCATACACGCCATCTTAAATAATATTCATGGCAAAGCTGTGAAATAAATATTACTAGTCTTTTTTAGACATTTAAAAATAAAAATGAGCATCATAGATTTTTTATAATAGATGTTACTACCACTGGTGAGTGAGGGGGTGGGGGGGGTCAGGGTTCTATCTGACTTCAAGGGTCATAGTCCTAACCAACTTGGAAATCCTCAGTGGCTCTGTTTCTGTAAAGGAATATGTACATGCCCTAGTACTGCCTTAATGAGAGCTAAGAATAGAGAAGCTGGGTCTGGTGTTTTTAGAGCTAAGCATATGTTTGAAACTGCATTATTTCCAGAGCAGAAACAGATTTTAGGGATGGTCTAAGGGATCAATCATCTGAAAAGATCAATGTCTACTAGAGTTTGGGAAAGTAACACTATCAAAAATATAAGCTCTTAGGGACCCTGGGTGGTTCAGTTGGTTGAGCGTCTACCTTTGACTCAGGTCATGATCTCAAAGTCCTGGGACTGAGACCCATATGGAGTGCCCTGCTCAGGAAGGAGCCTGCTTCTTCCTCTCCCTCCCACCTCCCCTCTGCTCATGCTCATGCTCTGTTTCTCTCTCAAATGAATAAGTAAAAACAAAACAAAACAAAACAAAACAAAACAAACAAACATATATATATGCTCTGAAAGTTAAGGGCTATGTCTTATCTCTGTATTCTCAGTATCTAATACAATGATTGATTACATGTGAGGGACTCAGTACATATTGAACTGAATAGAGGAACTCCAGACTAGAAGCCTAGAAGTAGGAAGTTCCAGGTTCCTATTGTATCAAATATTTGTTGAATGACTTTTAATCCATATGGGTAGTAGGTGCTGAATCTATAGGAGATCCGATTTCTGCCTTTAAGGAGTTCATTACCTCATCATATTTTTTAGTCTCAGAACTAGAGGATTAGATATTGTGTTATAACAGATAATACATATAGTAAGCATTATTTGAGGTTGATGGTCATTGATAATTCCCACACAACAGATCCCCAGGCCAGATTAAATCCATAGGTTGGCTTTAGATAAGGATATGTGCCTGGATCTCAGAACCTTAGATCATGGATGCTCTTTCAGGCTGCATAAGTGATGATGATCTGGATCCTTGATAGAGGAAGAGTGTATAATGACAATAATAATAACCTGTTGTTATTGGTTGTTCACTAAATGCTATATACTGAAGGGTTACCTCATTTAATTCTTAATCATATGAGGACGTTTCATCCTCATTTTAGGGATAGGAAATCAGGCTTAGATGGGTTAAAAGCATTTTCCCAAAATCATACTGAGGCTAAAGGGTAGAGCTGATTCAAGCTTAGATCTGCCTGACTTCAAAGCTGATGCTTTTAGCTACCTCCTTCAGTTGCCTCCCTCATGTTGATATCCTAATTCAGCCAGGGTGCAAAGTGGACCTGCTCACAAAATTTTAGTCTTTCCCTGGAAGAAGAGTCTGAGTAGGGGCTGAGGTGGCATTTGCCCCCTGCAGAGGGTTTGCTCAAAGTCTTCTTCAATTTTAAGACCTGAGTAGATTTTTCTATGAAGTGTTATTAGAGCAGGATCACTGATAACTTTTTGGAATCAGTTCTCCAGGGTGACCCCTTTAAGAGTATAGACCCCCAGGACTCAATGTGAACACACTGATGCAGTTAAGGGAGTCCCTGTATGTTTGCTGAAGCTTCAAGCTCTGGTGGTTGGGATGCCCCTTCCCTTATTGTTAACATTTAAAAGATTCACTTGTATTCCGTAAGGAGGTTTCTCCATTGCCTGGTAGGAGGTAGGAGTGGTCCATTTGAGAATGTCCCCATAGTGGGTGGCAGGTCAGAGCCTTCAAAAGTGCAGGTCAGCTGTATTAAGAGGGGAAGTTGTTGATGACTGGATGGCCACAGCTTCCTTGAGAGCAGATATTTGGTAAAGAAATTGCTTGCTGATTTCAGTCTCCTCTGAACTTATCTTACACCTACCTGGCGAAAAGGAAATATACTTGGTCTAACATGGTGATATTTCCTAGTCATCTCGAAGTTCTGATCTGGAAAGCCACATTTATATATTTAGGAAAATAGATTAAACATCTGCTGTAGGTCAAGTCCTATGCTAAATGCTAAGGTAGCACATAAGAAAGGAAAGGAACATCTTCAGCTTTTAATCAGTCACAGTATGGGAGAGACAGAAGTTGAAAAATTAGCTGTGATTAAATATTAAAACTGCTATCATGGAGAGATATATGTACCAAGTACTTGGAGAACCTACTGCCTGAGAAGGCTTCCTGGAGGAAGTGACATCTGATATGGATCCTGAAGAATAGTGAAGGTGGAGGTGGGCACTGAGGGGGAAGTTGATGGAAAGGGGCTTCCTCTGCAAAAAAGATATGAAGGAAAATACCAGGGCATTCAGGGTGGGAGGTGTGCTCAGAGTGATGTGATGGGTGTACCCTCTCTGTTCCCCAGGCTGCAGCTCAGGTAACTTCTTGCTGGGCCAAATGGAGCAAAGGTTCCATTTTGTTTCTGTAGCTTCTGCTAGTTTCCGCTGGAGATAGGAGCCAGCAGGCTAGGGTGGTTGGAAGCATGGCATGGGAGGAGCTAAGAGATGGACAAAGATCAAGACTAAGGATTGTAAGGCCAAAGCAAGAACAGATGTGGAAAACTGGCACCAGATACCAATGGCTTATGGGATCAGATACCAAGAAAAGATGTCTATTCCAAACTAGCTCAGGCTTGGTAATCAGACTGAGGTCAGCCAGCGCAGAGTATGGTTCAGTGACCTGTGGGAACTTACGGGATCTTACTGGCTTATCTAGGGCAGCAGAAGTCATTCCCAGGCAGCCCCATTTCTGAGGTAGCTTGATCTAGACTTTAAAGGGGTGAATCTCTTAGGGTCTGTGCTGCTGTCCTAGAAGGGGGCCTGCATTCTTTATAGTCAGTCAGATACTATCATTTTACATGTCCTTATAACACATTTAGGACTTAGGACAAATTGGAGCCCAGTTGGCTGGTTTGGCCTCTAGGCTGGTAGAGACTCATTCATCAGAGTCGCTGGAAACCTTTTTAAGAGAAAGCTTTCCAAGGCTAAAAGTAAACGGTATCCCTCCCTCTCTATTCAAGGATCTTGACTCAGATTCTTATAACCAATGACATTGATTTGTGAATCTGGTGACCACAAAGAATGACCTTCTGTGGCTATAGAACTGTCTTTCTTTGAGCACAGCTCATTGCCCTGGATGGGGGTTACATCTGTAGCCTTGATCCCAGGGGATTTTTCTCTAATTGAGCTTAATCTTTTTAGTATGGGCAGCACAGCAAAATCAAAAGGGAGGGTTAAAGGATGTTGCCTGCTACACAGGCACAAATGTTCTCTTCTCTTCTTTGTGATTGGCTCATCAGAGGGTGTTGTTTTCCTTTGACTTTTCCAGGTACAAGCCTATCCACCATGATGTTTTTATGATACAGGGTATCTTTGAGAAAACCAGCTGTTTACTTCCCAAGGGATATATCAAAGAATAATTACACATTTCCTGGGATCCTTTGAAAAATGGATCTATTTTTTTAAATAAAGCTAAACTTTTATTTATTTTTTTTTAAAGCTAAACTTTTAAAAACTCAAATAGAGAAATCAGATGTAAGATCCTTTCTCTTCCAGAGACCCTAGAGAACACTCTCCTAGGGAATAGCCTGTTATATCTTTATCTGTTAGTCATCTATCTTCTGTTTTACAGATAATCTCTGTAGGGAACTAAGAAATATCTCCTAGCTTTTCTTTTTTTTATGTAGACTATCATTGAGATAATATTTCTCCTAGGTTTTCATCCTATTTGGAAGTGATTATCATTCATCTCCAGATGTTTTGAGATAATGTCTTTCCTTTTCCCATTTTCTATTCTTTAAAAAAATATTTCCTCTTATTCTTGTGTAATTTAACAAATTATATCACATCTTTCCTTATACTTCCTTTTTCCAATTTAAGGCTTTGCTATCTCTTTTCAAATCTCTTTTGAATGCCTTCTTAATGATATTGAAATTTTAGAGGTAATTCACATTACTTTCTCTTATAACATCGAAGCATACACACATATTTCAAGGACATAGGAAGTTCTTGTGGACTATTTTTAAATAAGCTCTCACTTTCCTGATTTATACTTAAAAAGTATTTAAATTATAATCTTCTCCTTTAAAGTCTCAGAAAATGCTGATTCAACACTACTTAAAATGTTTACTTATATTGGCAGTAAAACACCAAGTAATTCCTTTTTAATTTTAAGGTAAAATTAAGGTAAAATCCACTTCTTATATTTTCAGCCTGAGTCTATTTGGTTTCAATTTGTCTTATTGTATAATATTAGAGATGCTATATTAATGTTTATTGAAAAAAAAAGGTTGTATTTCTAATCCACGAGCCTATTATTTCTCTTATAAGATGCTAATAGTTTTGGTGGAACATTTCTGAGGAAAGGCTCCCAAGAGGAAGGTTTTATTAAATTCATCAAACGTTTACTAAACACAGACTATGTTCCTGGCTTTGAGTAAGAACATCAAAGATGAGTAAGACTCCATTATTTTTCTCAAGATGCTTATTAAGAGATACATAACCAGAGTAAGATACAAGACATGAGAAAATATGAATTGGAAAGGTTAATTTTAATTGAGGAAGTCAAGGAAGGTGGCATTTTAAGGGAACTATGGTGGTATGGAAGGAAAGGAAGGACATTTCAGGGAGACAAAGTTAGAGCATAAGTTTGGGGATTTATACATAAGACCAGGGGATAGAATAGCCATGTGAATAAAACTGTTGGAGCACAAGGGACAGTGGAAGATAAGTTTGGGAGGCTAGATGGCCCAAACTCTGGGAGGCCTTGGGTGTCATGCTAAAGAGATTATATTTCAATCTGCATTCAAATCCTGAGAAGGATTTGAGCAGGAAAATGATCTGGCCATTCTGATGGTATTATAGAAAATGGATTAAATGAAGCTGAGGCCAGAGCCTTGGATATCATATAAAAAGCTATTAAGGAAAAAGAGGGAGGAAAGTAGCATTTACCGATAGCCTACTGTGTTCCCTAAACTATACTGAGTACTTTCACATACATCATCTTAATTTTAAGAAGGCAAATAGAAGGGAGCAGTTTGAAAGCAGGCAGTGTTTACTAATCTCCTATCTCTATGGACATGAGCATTAGACTTCCCAGGCTGTCATTTCTAGGTGGAAGCACTTAAACACTGGTTCATGTTTCTCCATGTTTTCTTTCCCTACTATAGTGGTTATGGGAGTGAATGGGGATTCAGAAGGGCCACAAAACCAAAATGGCCTATAATATTGAGTTATCACATGGAAGGTAGTACCTTGTAGTCATCATGACTTGTAGCAGATTTTTAGTGCATGGAAATAAACTTTTGTTTTGTTAAGCCTTTGAGATTTGGAGATTGTTTGTTACTACAGCATAGCCTATATCAAACGTGTCTAACAAAACTTTCCGAGGTGATGGAAATGCGCTATATCTATGTTTCCAAGATGGCATCCACTAGCCATAAAAGGCTGTTGAGTATGTAGAGGCTGAAGGCAGGCTACATCAAGATGGGCCACTCTGGCATGAAGATTATTTTGAGCTGAAGGCAATTGAGACCCTGCAGGCTCAAGAGAAATTTTGCCCCTCCTTTAACTACATAGAAGAATCTAAATTTGGGGTCTTTCCTAGAATAAGAGTTATTAGCAGAGATAATTTTATCTCAGTGGCCCATCTGTGAGGCAGAGTAAACATCTGCTCTTCTTATTGCCCTGTGAATTGCATTCCTTACCTCTGAAGTCCCAGATCCCTGCCCTTCTTCTCCTTAGTTCATTCAGAGTGGCATATATATCTCATTTTGCCTATCTTTGGAATTTTCACGTCTGTATGGATGCCCTGTATACATGTGCTATTATTAAATTTGATTTGCTCCTGTTAATCTGTCTCGTGTTAATCTGATTCTTAGTTCAGCTAGAAGGACCTTTGAGGTGACAATAATTCTTGCACCCTCCGCCCCCAACAAGTACTTGAAATGTGGCTGGTGTGACTGAGGAACTGAGTTTTAAGTTTTATTTAGATTTAATTAATTTAAATTTAAATGGACTTCTTGTCTGCTACTTTTAAAAAAGTTTCTTTAACTGCCAGAGAAAAACCTGGCAAAAACCTTTCTGACTGGACAGAAAGTAGTGGAGGTGAAGGAACCTTGAATAAAAGTGAATTAGAAAGAAATGGAGATTTCCTTTATAAATGTCTCTCATAAGAGAGTAACTTCTATTCAGTTTTCAGAGCTTCATTTGTGTCTATTGTCTCTTAAAAATAACCAGCTCAAAATAATCAACAATCCAAAGAGATATATTTTGGGGTGGTAGATTTTTGATCCCCTTCTGGGTTAAAGGACAAGGCTAGTCTACTTGAGGGAAGTTATATGTAGGACAGGCTTCACAAAGGTAGTCAATGGAGCTAAGCCCTGAAGGAAGAGTGGGTGTCTTCAAGTAGACAAAGGATGGGTGAAATTATTCTATCTACAGTCGACATTATGGGCAGAAACACAGCTCTGTGTGGGGACAGGGTAGAGACACAGGCCAGATAGTGGAGTATGCTGTGGTATGGTGTCCAGTGCATAAGGAATATGACTGTATTAGAAATATTTAGACTGTGCTAAAGGAAGGGCAAGAGAGGACTCTGAAATATGAAATTTTAGCATATTGGTTATTTGTGTATTTATTTATGGAGAGAGAGAGTGTGAGTCGGAGGATGGGGGAGGGCAGAGGAAGAGAGAGAGAGAGAGAGAGAGAGAGAGAGAATCCCAAGCAGGCTCCATGTCAAGTGTGGAGCCCAAATTGGGATTTGATCTCATGACCCTGAGATTATGACCTGAGCTAAAACTGAGTTGGATGTTCTACCAACTGAGCCACCCAGGCTCTCTCATATTGGTTATTTTTAATTAAAGTTACTTAAGATACAGCCAGTGCAGGAAAGACACTCTGAGCCTCCTTTGTCTCCTTGAAGGCAGTAAATAAATCTCCCATGTGAAAGGTATTGCTTAGGGAGGGAGGGAGGGAGAATTTCTTCTATCCATCAAGGTCCTTCTCGCTGGACAAAGAATCAAATTGACATGAGACAGATTAACAGGAGAAAATAAAATTTAATACTGTACATACAGGCAATCTACTCAGACATGGAAATTCCAAAGACTCTGAGGCAATATAATACTTCTATGGGCTAAAGAGAGGAGCAGGGGCCTGAGGATACAAAAAGGAGAAAGATCTTAGCAGGAAGGTGAAAGGAGATGTTTGGTAAACCAAGGTTGCCCTATTATGAAGATAAATTTCTTAGGTAAAGGGGAATCTCTGTTAATAGCTCTCTTTCTGGTATAAGCAAGCAGTCAAGGGGGAAATAAAGAGCTTCTCTTGAATTTATTGGGTTTTGATTGCTTTAAACTCAAAATAATGTTCAGTCCAAAGTGTCTCATCTTGCAGCAGCCTCCCCTCATCCCCTATAATACCCTCCCCGTACCAGGATTTAGAAGGCATTCTCTCTCTCTTTTTTTTTCTTAAAGATCTTGGGATCCCTGGGTGGTGCAGCGGTTTGGCGCCTGCCTTTGGCCCAGGGTGTGATCCTGGAGACCCAGAATCGAGTCCCACGTCGGGCTCCTGGTGCATGGAGCCTGCTTCTCCCTCTGCCTGTGTCTCTGCCTCTTTCTCTCTCTGTGACTATCATAAATAAATAGAAATTTAAAAAAAGATCTTATTTATTTATTCATGAGAAAGACACACACACACACACACACACACACACACACACACAAAGAGAGAGAGGCAGAGACATAGGCAGAGGGAGAAGCAGGCTCCTTGCAGGGAGCCTGATGTGGGACTTGATTCCAGGTCCTCAGCTAAAGGGCTGAGCCTCCCAGGCTGCCCCTAACTCTGGGAAAGAACAAGGGTAGGGGAAAGGGAGGTGGGTGGGGGGATGGGGTGACGGTGTGACGGGCACTGAGTGGGACACTTGACCGATGAGCGCTGGGTGTTATGCTATATGTTGGCAAATCGAACTCCAATAAAAAAATATACAAAAAAAGAGAAGTTATTCTCATCACCAGAAAAAGGGAATTTAGTGCTGCAGAGAAGCACCAGGAAGAGAACTATCACCAAAGATGACTTTGTTTTACATGAGAAAGACTTCTCCAAGTGGCACGGGAAACATTTGTTTACCATGTATTTGCTCTTCTTGTTGCTTTGTGAATTTTCTTCCTCCCTTTTGAAGATCTAAACCTCTATCCCCTTCTTTTTAGCTCAGGGTAACATATAAGTCTCATTTATCTGACTGCCTGTGGTCTCATATTCTTATGGGGACTCCATGTGCACATAATTAATTTTTTTCTTGTTAATCTGTCTCATATGAATTTGATTATTAGACAAACCAGAAGAATCTAGAAGGGTAAAGGAAATTTTTTTTCACCATGATGGGCTGAGGTACTTCCTCACTAATTTACTACCCCAAGTCCAAACTGCTTTGTCTTATCAATTCTTCACAAACTTATTGTTTCTTTGTGTAAAAGGCATTAATGCTGCCAGCTTTGGTCACTTTTTGGAGTTCTATATGTACCAAATTAATTTTTTTCTCCTGTTAATCTGTCTTATGCCATTTTAATTATTAGACCAGCCAAATAAACTAGAAGGGAAAAAGGGAAATGTTTTTTGTTCCTACATGGCCATTTCCCTACCAGATTAGAATAGACAGTTATTACTGAAAAGAATTCAACAGGCAAAAGCTGAGGCTGTTAGTATTGAATTTGTACCTTTGATGACATTGATGTTGCTAGATGGAAAACTTGTTAGATGGAGTCTCAGCATGTGTGAATATTTTGAAGGTTGCCTTGAATGGTGATATTTTAAAAGCCTATTAAGTGTGTGTGGCTAACAAAGTTTTAACAGAAGGGGGTACTTTGGAAGTGGGAAAAATGCCCAGAAAGGAGTCAAGAGCTGGTGGTTATAGAGCATGAAGAGGAAGAAGTCAGTGTGCCTTGGCTTGCTTGCAGAGCAGTCCCACAGCTTTGGGCAGGTCCTTTGTGTGGCTTAAACGTAATGACAATACTGGCCTCATTGAGTTGTCCTGATGATTAAATAGGAAAGCACTCTGTAAACTATTCAGTATCCTTTTATCTTTTTATCAAAAAGGCGCATAATAAAATTGTTTTCTTAAAAAGTCACATAACCTTGGATTGGTCAGAGAACTTACTGACACCATCTTAACCAGTGGTAAAACAAAACAAAACAAAACAAAACAAAACATGAGCAGCACCAGTGAAGACTTTAACTTAAACTTCCAGTGGCTGGCAGAATAATACCTGCCAAAGACATTCATGTCCTAATCACTAGAACCTATGAAATACTACCTAATATGGCAAAATACGTGATTAAGTTAAGGATTTTGAGATGAAGAGATTACCCAAGTGGGTTTGAAATGTCATCACATATCCTTAAAGGGGAAGATAGAGGGAGAGTCTCTGCAGAGGAGAAGATTGTATAACAGAGATAGAGATTTGAAGATGCTACCTTGGCCATGGTTGGCCATGAAGGGGGAGAAAGGGGCCATGAGCCATGAGATGCAAAGAGTGCAGCTCTGGAAATGGCAAAAGGCAAGGAAATGGATTTTGTTTTAGAGCCTCTATAGGAAGCATTGCCCTTTTCATTTTAGTGAAACTGATTTTGGGCTTCTGGTCTCCAGAATTGTAAGAGAACAAGTTTGCTTTATTTTAAGCCATTGTGTTTGTGGTGATTTGTTACAGCAGCCATAGGAACCTAATACATTCACTGAATACTTATTGAGGACCTATAATGTTCAGGACACTGTGTTGGTCTGGCTGAGACTATAGCAAAGAACAGAAATAATCAGTTTTTTTCCCCTCTTGGTATTTACCTTTATGTAGAAGAATGGTAAGGCAAGAAATTCTAATAAAAGTGAAAATATCAGACCCGCAGAGAGAAACAAATTATATATTACGTTAATACAGGGGATGGGGAGATTCATGAGCCAGCTGGGTAGTATCAAGAAAGCCCATGAGGAAGAGAGGATAATTACAATTTGGTTAAAAGCAAGTAAAAATAATGACAGGGAGAGATGGGATAGGTGGTGGAAGTGGATTAGGTAGGTGGGGCTTGTACCAGGGAAGAGAATGAGTGTAATAATAAGGATGGGAAAGTAAAAGATACACTTGAGGAATAAGAAATAGTTCATTTTTGCTGTAATGTAAGGTATTTGGATTTGGCTAGAAGGAAAGATCAGGGCCATATAATGGAAAACTTTAGATGCTAACCTACAGGATTTGTAGTTTTTTTTTTTTTTTTTACTAGGCAATGGAACACTAATAAGATATTTCAAAGAATAGGGGATCCCTGGGTGGCTTGGCGGTTTAGTGTCTGCCTTCAGCCTGGGGTGTGATCCTGGAGACCCAGGATCCGGTCCCACATCGGGCTCCCTGCATGGAGCCTGCTTCTCCCTCTGCCTGTGTCTCTGCTTCTCTCTCTCTCTCTCTCTCTCTCTCTCCCCCATTTCTCTCGTGAATAAATAAATAAAATCTTTAAAAAAAAAAAGATATTTCACAGAATAGTGACATGCATGAAGCCTATTTTATTTTGAATATATTTGTTTAGTCATAGATTTAGGGGAAAATTATGACTGTTACATATGAAAATAATGGTGGTAAATAAAAGAATTTGTAGTTAATTCTTCTGTTGTGAAGAATTTTCTTATATATTATGTGACTCTAGTTATATTTTAGATTTTCAAGATGTGCTCCTACAATCAGAAAACAAAGATGAAATAAGCCTATTAAAGGAATATAGTTTTTTTGGGGGAGGGGATTAAAAAGTGGGTTCCTGAGACTGTACTTTGAAGAGAAAGTCTAATTGGGGAGGTAGCCAGTGATAAACAATATATTAATTCCTGGATTGGGTAGCCATTCTCAGTCTGACAAGCATAAAAGTTTCTAATGTCATGAAATTATTCAAAATGATATAATGAGCAAAGAAAAGGCTGACAGGTGCATAGGTAGAGTCAGAGAACTGTAGGAGAAACTGGAATTGAAATAAAGTAGAAGTGATTGGAGTTAAACATGAGGAAGTCCATCTTTAAGCACTGAAATGTAGACGTAGTAGAATGTACTTTTGAAGAAGATTTTACTTCTTTTTTCTTGTTTCCTTTTTTTTTTTTTTTTTAGATTTTACTTCTTTAAGACAAGAAACCTCCATCAGTTTTTGTTCATGTCATTTGTTCATGGCAGGCAAAATTTAGGAAACATTTTCTGTTTCCAAATATGTATTTGGTGCCTTGCACTAGACTAATGCAAGGGACTCTACAGTAAAGAGAAGAGACACTTTCTTATACCTGGTAGAGGATGATCCTTTAAGCAGAAAATGGCACTTTTATATGACAAAATTCTATGTTATCTAAATAATCTGAACATGCTTTTAAGGGAGCGTTACATTCACTGGCTCATTGACCAAATGCTGGAGTTCCTCCAGTGAATCTTGCCAGTGAATGTGGAGAAAAGCAGGGAAGATACGCTGGTGTATAGAGTATCAGACCAGGAAGAGAGCCTTTCCAATGCTCAGTATTTTACTTTTCACATTTTATGAAATTGGGTATTTTGTGAGTCTGACTGTATAAAGAACTCAAAATGGAAAAAAACCCCAGAAATGATCCACAATAAAATATATTTTCTAGACAAATAATGGATTATTGTTCTCTGGATAACTCTAATGGAAAATAGAAGAGGTGTTTTAAAAGCATTCATTACAAAAGCATGTATTGCCTTGGAAACCACATGAAAGAAATTAGTGACAAAAAAAATAAACAGACGAAAAAGTGACAAAAAGAAATAAATCATACAGTAAAATCAAAATTTTAAGAAATTCACTTTTAAAGATGGAGTACAAGATAAAAGGGGAAAAGAAAAGCAGGCATTAGAAAGGAGGATCATTCCTCCTTCCCAAGGTAACCTCACATGAGAATTTACCCAAGACAACACTGAATGTTCATTTGTATCATTAAATGCTTTTGAGATTAAAAGACAATCTTTCAGGAGAAGCCAAGTTCTTTGACATAATTCTTTAACATGAATTCATATCTGTCATCTAAAGATTCCTCAGGTCGGTGATGTCTGGGTGGCTCAGTTTTTTGAGCATCTGACTCTTGGTTTTGGCTCAGGTCATATCAGGATCCTGATCTCAGGGTCATGATCTCTGGGTCCTGAAACTGAGCCCTGGGTCAGGCTCTATACTCAGTAGGAGTCTGCTTCAGATTCTTTCCCACCGCCCCTTCCTCTGCTCATGTGCTCTCTCTCTCTCTCTCTCTCCAATAGGTAGGTAAAATCTTTAAAAAACCCCAACAACAACAAAAAAACATTCCTCACATCAGGATATGGTCCACATCTTCCCTCTGCTGCAGAAAACACCCTGTTACTGATTGTGCCAAAGCTCTCCATGATACTTTAACAATTTCCATCAAGGGCAAATAGTCCAGTGAAAAGATTGCCTCAAAATAGGACAATTGTAGTAAAGAGATTATGACTCCTTTAAATGAGAGTTGGGGTTAAATATTCATAAGTGTATTCATAATTCATATAAAAATATCGATTTCTAATTATCCAATTATTCCCTTTCCTTTTCCCTTGTACATTATTCAGAACAGGTTGTTGCAGATACAATAAATCCAGGGAAGGACTGCGACCCTCTCAGCATCTGAATCCTGAGTCTAAGATGCATCCACGTATTATGAGCTCGCCATTTGTTTTCATCTTTTCTATAGGTACTTCAGTTAACATGAATATTACATCAGTGTAGACTCTGCTAACTTATTGACTGGTGTCAAGGAAAAGAGCGATTCATTCTTAATACTCAAAAGTGGTAAGGGAGACTTATTCAGCGCTATCATAGGTGTAGAGACAATTGCAATGGGATTTTGTAGTGGGAGAAAGAGGTTGTGCTCAACTCTGAATACATGGAAAAGTGAAAATTTATAACCCAAGAGCAGTGTGTGTGTGTGGGGGGAGGGGCGGGGGGGTCAGTGGATAGAAAATTACTGAGAGGAAATGTAAGGGGTAAGGGGAGATTCTAGCTAAACTGACCTAACAGGCTTCTTGAATTTAGATGGAGGACCTGCTGTATGAAGGGAGCTATCACCATATATAGTATAATATAAACTAGGTTTGGTACACAGGGGGAAATTTAGCAAAATTTGTTAAAAATTTCTCTCTGTCCCATTGTTTCTATATGGCCCAGCAAACCTTTATTTACCAAACATTTACTCTTTTTCATCTTCCTGTGAATTGTTTTCCTTCCATTTGAAGTCCCAGACCCCTACTCCCCTTCTCTTTGGGTCTGGATGGCTGGCATATAAACCTCAATTGTCTGACAAGCCTGTGGGCCTCATATTTTTATGGAGCTCCTATTAGGTACATTAATTGTATTCGATTTTCTTCTGTTAATCTGTCTCATGTCAATTCAATTCTTAGATCATACAAAAGAACTTCGGAAGGGTGGAGGAAAAATTTTGTTCCTTAACATTGAGCATACTTAAAATAGAAAACTCAGCAATGGCTATATATTAGGTGTTGGTTTCACTGCAGCAGATAAAATAACAGTGGTTTAAATAAAACAGAAGTTTACTCCTCTCTCATGTAATGTTAGGGGACAGCTGGAGGCCAAGCCTGACAGGCAGGACAATTAGCAGTCTTTGCTATAGGCATCAATACTCCACTTAAAGGCAATGTTCATTCATTGTGCTTCAGGATCACAAGATTTTAAACAATCCTGTCTTGGATTCCTATGTTAATGGTGGTATGACTTAAGTTTAGTAAAAAAAAAAAAAAAAAAAAAGGAAGCAAATAGCAAAAAAGCAATACATCCTGGCATCAGTAAGTTTGCTTACCACTGCTCATTTAGATTTCTAGCACACTAGATAAGTTGTGAACTTATTAAATACATGGTGACAAGTTAATTAATGAAGCTCAATAAGACATGGGGCCAACTTAGTACTTTTAGGCTAAATGGGGTTCAAAAGCACTAATTACTAGAATTTTTGAGTTGTGCAGAAACCACTCACATGTATAAATCTTTAAATTGTATTATTATTATTTTAAAAAATATTTTATTTATTTATTCATGAGAGACAGAGAGAGAGAGAGAGAGAGAGAGGCAGAGACACAGGCAGAGGGAGAAGCAGGCTCCATGCAGGGAGCCTGATGTGGGACTTGATCCCAGGACCCCAGGATCACACCCGGAGCCGAAGGCAGATGCTAAACTGCTGAGCCACTCAGGTATCCCCTAAATTGTATTATTAATCATATAACATGATAACATTAGAAACCTACAGATTCTATCTTAAGTAGAGCAAATAATGGGAAAAGTTTTGTTTTTAAGTACCAAATTTAAATTTTGATAACCAGATACGCATTTCAAGATTAGTTATTCAAGACATAATTCAAGACATAAGGCAAGCACAGTTTCAATCTGAAATGTTTGATTTGGTTTACAGCTTTTGTTGTGTCTTTCCTTAAGGAACTCGAATGCCACCTATGGCCAGTGATTTCCAATCATCGCTATGACTTGTGGGGCATTAGAAAAAGTAAAGATTCAAGATTTTGTGGGTCTCAGGTGAGGCTTAGGAACTTGCATTTTTAAGAAGATTTCCAGATGCTAGAGGTCTCTGGTTTAGGTAATTTACTTGGAAGCACAGGTGTATGTAAGAATACTGTCTGGCATATTTGAAATGTTAGATGACCTGGGAGGTGCTTTTAGATTGTTTTCTTTGTATTAAAAAAAAGTTCTAATACTGCTTCTATTTTGGCAAAAGAGGCTCTACTTGCTTTTTCATGACCTTTCTGACTAATGACCTGACGGCTAAAAACAGATCCCCTAAAAGTCTACTCAACACCGATGACGTGATTCTTTCCCCCCCTCATCTCTGAATTTTTAAATATGTTTAAAAAGAAGCTCTTCCAGGCTTTTGATGCCAGCTATACTGTTGTTCACTGGCTGTGTCATTGTCTTGCAATTCAAAATTTTAAGGACTGTTAAATTGATTAAACAAGGAGGCCATCAGACTGAGGCGGCTCTAATGCCCTGGTGGCCTACCTAAACAACCCAAAACCTAAGGCTGTAAATGCCTCAAAGTTAGGAAATCCAGAGGCTAAGAACAGCCAATCACAAACAGCCAGCTAGGCTTCAAGCTATAGCCATTCAAATAGTTTGTTTTCTTTGCTCCTGCAAGTTCTAAGTTCTTCCCCTGAAGAGGTCACTCACTGATGGGTCCTCACTGATGTTTGGTGCTGCCCAATTCTAATGGGTTTTTGCTCAAATAAGATTAACATGTTTAATATCCTTCAGTTTATCTTTAACAAAACATCACCTAACGGGGGCTCTGCCTAAGGAACGAGGAGTAAAGAGTCATTAACTTTTTCTGAAAGCTGGTATTTCCTGTACAGCAGAGTTAATCTTCATGAGTGTGGTGTTGAGCAGTCAGTGCAGGACCCCGGCCCTGTCTCTGCCAGTCATGGCAAAATAGAGTCTGGGCAGGTTTCCAAGTGTGGCTGACATTCCTAAACCAATAAGAAGTGTCCAAAATGGTTTCCAGCTTTCTCTCCAGGGGTAAGAGTTGGACTTGTTGTCATGGAGACCGACCTTTACCAGCTTGAACACATTTGCCATTTGACACAGAGGAATAAATCAGGGGCCTGACAGTGGGCATGGGCTGAAGGCTGATTCTCCTGGAGCATTACCATCAGCTTGCTCAACGATTCTGTTGACTTTCTTCTTGAAACTTTGCCATAGCATCCAGAAGAGCAGAACTCAACTATGCCAGCAGTTTCAGTGAGCCCGAAGTGGCCTCCACTTGAGGATTTATGGCTTTAGCAAACACAAAGCACATTTCTTTGTTTCCTTCCAGAAACTGAGGAGTGATTCATTTTCAGTAAACAAAGAGAGGATTACCGACCGATGTGTTTACTAGTCTGGAATTCAACGCCCTCTGAATGCAATGCCTTCAGTTCCTGGGGAAGACACTGTGCATTTCAAACAGTTCTCTCCTTTAATCCACTTTCTTTCTTCCTACTTGGAAAAGATATATAATTTAGCCCTCACTCAAATCCAAATGAGATGACTTTCAAAGGCCATTTAGGCCCTAATGTTTGTCCTTTGCAAGAACAAGCAACTGTGATTCTGAAGAATTCAAATGCAGATACTGTTGGCAGCCAGAGATGTTTTCTGCTGTTGAAATGCAAAAGAAAATTTCATTTTACAACTGCGGCGTGCCACTCCTGACATTGATGGGTCCTATGGTTACCAGAGGGGGGAAAATTAAAATATTTTCCCTGTCTGCACAGTATCTTTGGTGGTTATACAACAGTAAAATATTCAGCAGTCCGATACATTCACTGTTAAAACTGCCAGACCAGGTTGAGACTGCTTGAGAACGTGTGCGGTGCATCATGTCCCTACCTTCCTTAGGTTCACTTACTATCATAACAGCTGCATTCAGTAGGCCTCAGATGGTCTCAATTATAAAGTCAACTCAAAGACATTAGCACTATCCTGATTGCTTCAGCAAACCTGAAATATTTGTAACTGTTGACAAAAGGTTCAGTTTCATTATAGTGAACTCCAGAGTAAAACTATGGTAATGTAATCACTTTCTCAGAGTTTCATCATTTATGGCCCCAGAAAATCATTATAGCTTTCTAGAATTATATCAAAATGGTCCAAAGTAAGCAGTTTTCAAGTCAGTGGGAATTGCAGAGGCAGCTGATATTCACCTATCCATTTATTTATTAGAAATAGGTCACAGATAGCTAATTTTTGACATGAATCTTGTCCTTTCAAAAGAATGGTAGAAATAGCTCAGCTAATGTACCATAAAAGTTCAATTCAAGTTTTGATAACGAATCTAAAAAGCATATTAACAAATGAAATTACTGCTTCATGTGCCCCAAACTGAAAGTTTTAGTTTCCCTTTTTTTTTTCCACTCCCAGGGTATAAACAAATTCTCCTGATAGAAACTCAGCATCAACTCAGAAAAATTCTTTTTCATTAAATATTTTTAGTCAAATGTCGCTGTTCAATGCTATCTTCTGGAGTTTAGAGATGTCCTTAGCAGAAGAGGGGAGCTTTTTACCTAATGATTCTGGATTTTTAAACCACTAGCTTCACTAGACTAATAGGGTGTGTGGAGAGTGAAATCCTTTATTTTAAAATCCAGGAGTTTCCACTGGTAAAAAGGAGACAACAATCTCAAAATAGTCATCTGTGCTGAGGCCACATCACCAAACAGTCTTAATACCCAGCTTTATTCAGTTTCAATCTCCCCCAGCAGTGTAGTCTTACAGCTCTAGTGAGGTTATTTTCCTGATAGACTCCTTCTGTCCCTCCACACAAAGATGAGGTAATTCACTCTTTTTTTGTCCCTGTCCCTTCTGCCTGTAAAAGTCTCCCATTTTGCACAGCTCTTCAGAGATCCTTTCTATTTGCTAGATGGGATGCTACCCAATTTGTGAGTTGTTTAATACAACTAGTTGGATCTTTAAATTTACTCAGCTGAATTTTTTTTTTAAGACCATCTATTGACAGAAGGCCCAATTTCATTATACTGAATAATGGAATAGCTCTGTAGCCATGTAATAAAAATGGGGTTAAACATGCTTTTCCTTCCTTCTAGCAAGATCTCTGTGCTCTGAAAATAGCCACAGAGGCAGATGAATTTTATTTCTTTTTATTTAGTAAGGATTAGGTATCTTGACTTTCTTTTATCATGTTTCAAATTGTATGCTTTGGTGAATTTATCCACGTACCTTTCTTTTATATCTTAACCAGGGATGTGAGTGTTAGAACAAATATCTCTATATTGATATTTTAGTCATTAGCATTTCTTGAGTTTTGGTAATGGATTTTAGCATATGTTAAAATTTTAATTGTTAGATGCATTCAATGGCCAAGAGAGTTTGAGAGTTCAGAATTATTCTGATCTAGTATGTAGTGCAAGTTTAATCCTATTTCGAGACAACTTTTTCTATCATAATTATTTGATTTCTCATGAACTGAAAATTACCACTCTGGTTCACTTAATAAATGTAAAAATTGGAAATCTACTCACAGCTTACTCTTTAATACAATTTCATATTAAAATCAAGACTATATTTCCAGTTTGTGCAAAGACTAATTCAACTCAATTTCCTTTGCATTTGGGAAAAGCAAGAAGCAAATTGCATTCAGGGAAAGCAAGAATCTAAATGTTTTAACCCTGGTAATCATCTGTCATTTCTACTTGCTAGAAAAATGTCATTTCATCTAGAACTCTCTAAAGGGAAACAATTTGAAAATATTTGTTGAGCTATTTGGTCCCAAGTTCCTTCCCGGTTGTCAGCTCAGAGAAATGATGGTCTAAGTCTTAAAAGATAGCACACAGCTCACTGAGTAGCAGTTCCCACTGTGGGTCATTCAGGACTCCCAGCAAATGGTGATAAGCTTAAAAATAGTGGGAGGAAGAAGTGTTACATATTTAAGTTAAAAGTTTTACGTTTTAGGCCATATAAACTAGTGAAATAGAATTACTCTGTTTAAGATAACAACAATAAAATATCATCATTCTTTGATTTGGATATTGCATTGCAATGCTTATATATATAGAAACTCACTTGGATCTCTCAATATCTCCTAGATATAGAAGCTAGCTGCTACTATCTATTTATAGGTAAGAATTTAAAGGCTCAAAGAGATTGAGTTACTAAAGTTTGTGCCACTAATAAGGGACAACCAAAATTCAAATCTACTTCTCCAATGCTTTAGAATGTAATACAGATAAGATAGTTTTATAAGCATTTAGAATGATGTCTGGTGTATATTAGCTATTTATTAAAGAATAGTTTCTATTCCCTTATGTTTCTTTCTTGTCATGTTACTCAAAATATCAGCCATCAGGTCAGTTTTAGATAAAAGGAAATGCTTTTTCCTTGTCTCTATGTGAATTAAGTGCCAAATAAAAAAAAAGTGGGTGCAAATAGACCAATCAAAAAGTATACAGCAGTAAGGACCTACTATGTGCTCAGGATACAGGGGTGAGTAAGTCAAGGTTTCTGCTCCACGATGGTACGGCTTTTGGACTCAGGTAGACTTGTCTTCAAATTCAGGCTCTGTAATTGACCATCCTTGAGACACAGGGCATGTTAATTACCCTCTAGTTCCTTAGTTTCTCTTCTGTAGAACTGGATGGAAAAAATCCCAAGTTCTTCATTCAAAATAGGTTTACATATGATTGTCCTAGTAATGATAATTTTGTATATGCATGGATTGGTTTCTGTGCTTTCCATTGGTCAGTTTATCTGTATTTGCTTCAATATTTCACTGTCTTAATTATTATAACTTTAAGAATTTACATCTGGTAGGGTAACTATTTCTAACTTCTTTCTCTTCTTTGGCAGTGTTTTGGTTTTTCCTGGCCCTTGTTTTTCCTTGTACAGTTTAGAATCAGTTTTTCAATTTGAATCTAAAGGGAAATTTAGAACATTTGGCATCTTTTTGGTATTGAATTTTACTATCCATGAAAATGGTACAGAATATTTCTCAGTTTTGGAGATCTTTAATGTTTTTAAGAAAAATATGAACCTTATAAATCTTTTTCTAGATTTGTTGGTAAGATCTTTAGGATTTTTAAGAGTTTTTGTTGCTTTTGGAAATGGTGTTGTTTAAAATTTATGTTTTGTAACTGTTGCTGGTATATAAAAATATTATTGGCTTTTATATGTTGATCTAATAATGACTGACTACCTTGCTAAACTCTCACATTCTTCCAAATGTATTTTAAAAGTTTTTCTGTGTAGAAAATCATATCATTTGTGAAGAATGCTGATTTTGTATCTTCCTTTTAAATCTTTATATATTTAATTTTCCCTTTTCATGCTAACTAGGACCCCAAACACAATATTGAATAGGAGCAAGGGCAGTGGCCTTCCTTGTCTTGATCTTAACAAACTACTTCTAATGTTTTCATAATATGAATAATGCTTTCTCTGGGTCACTTAGTAGAATTTAAAAAAAATCAGATCAATATGTTTTTATTTTTCTTTCTTTTTTTAAAAAAATCATTATTATTATTTATGATAGTCACAGAGAGAGAGAGGCAGAGACATAGGCAGAGGGAGAAGCAGGCTCCATGCACCGGGAGCCCGACATGGGATTCGATACCGGGTCTCCAGGATCACGCCCTGGGCCAAAGGCAGGCGCTAAACCGCTGCGCCACCCAGTGATCTCTGTTTTGATTTCTCTAATGTTAGACCATTTTTGTGTCCCTGGATTAAGTTTTCTATTGTTTTATTTAGAATTTTTGCGTTTATATTCATAATTTATATTGACCTATTATTTCCTTTTATTGTTTTCTCCTTATCTGGTTTAAGTATCAGTGTGATACTGGTCCAATGGAATGAGTTGGGAGTATTCCTGCTTTTTCTATTTTTTAAGAGTCTTTGTTCAATTTTTTAAAGGTTATTTATTTATTTGGGAGAGAGAGAGAGAGAGAGAGAGTACAAGCAGGAGGAGCAGCAGGAGACGGAGACGGAGAGGAAGAAGCAGACTTCCTGCTGAGCAGAGAGCTGGACATGGGGCTTGATCCCAAGACCCTAGAATCATGACCTGAGCCAAAGGCAGACACTTAACTGACTGAGTCACCCAAGCATCCTTAGAGAATTATGACTGAAATGTTCAGTTCCTATTTCTTTCTGAATTATCTAGGCTCAGTGTTTTTCTCACGGGAAAAATTTAAACTATTGCTTTGATTTCTTTAATAGTTATAGAACAATTCCATTTTCTTTCTTAAGTCAATTTGGGTAAAGTATGTTTTTCTACGGATTTGTCCATTTTGTATAAGTTTTCAAATAAAGAGTATTAGGAAGGACTAAATGGGACAAAACTACAGATGCAGAAGACATTTTAAGACTTTTCTCTTTTTTCTTGATCTGTTTTGCCTGAGGCTTGCCTGTTTTATTAATCAGTCTATTTAAAGAACAAACTTTTGACTTTATTGATTCTCTCATTTTTAAATATTTTTATTTCATGAATTTCTGCTGTTATCTCCTTTCCTTCTCTTCTTTGCATTGGTTTTATTGTTTTTTTTTTTAAATATGCTTAACTGGATACCTAAATCACAGGCCAGTCTTTTATAGTATATGAACATAACTACCACTTTTACTGCATCCCACAAATTTTACTATATAGTATTTCCATTACTTTTTTGTTCTAAAAATTTTTAATTTCCATTATGATTTCTTCTTGAACCCATATTTACAGTGTGGTTTTAAAATCCCCATGATAGATCCCTGGGTGCCTCAGCGGTTTAGCGCCACCTACAGCCCAGGATGTGATCCTGGAGTCCCGGGATCGAGTCCCATGTCAGGCTTCCTGCATGGAGCCTGTTTCTCCCTCTGCCTGTGTCCCTGCCTCTCTCTCTCTCTCTCTCTCTCTCTCTCTCTCTCTCTCTCTCTCTCTCTCTCTCTCTCTCTCTCTGTGTCTATGATGAATAAATAAATAAATTCTTAAAAAAAATAAAAGCCCCAAGATATGGGCACATCCTGTTATTAATTTCTAACTTGATTGTAGTATTTTTAGAAAACATGCTTTATATAATATTGATGTTTTGAAATTCAATGATGTCTGGTCTAGTATTCAATCAATCATTGTAAGTGTTCACATGCATTTGAGAATAATGATTATTGTCTAGTTCTTGAGTACCAAGTGTAAAATATCATTTGGATCAAGGTTATTAGTTGTGTTAAAATATTTTATATATTTTGAGTTTTTGACTCAGTTATTAATAATTGAGTAATGTTTTTAAGTCTCTGTGATGATGAATTTTTCAATTTATTTCTAGAATTCTTTTCTTTTTTTCTATAATTCTTTTCAATTTCACTTTACATATTTTAGGCTATTTTATTAGGTGTATAAATATTAGACTATTCCTATCTTCCTTGTGAATTAAATCTTATCATTACATATCACTATTCTTATCATTTAAATTTTTTTGTTTTAAAATCTGTTTTGTCTGATATTCATGTAGCCATACATTTGTCCGATATACACTTTTCTCTTTTTTTACTTTCAAACTTGCCATGCATTAAGGGTTTCTCTCCCAAAATACATAAACACACACACCTATGTATATGTACAATCTGACAATATTTGTTTTTTAACTGGCAATTAGTACATTAATATTTACTATGATTCATATATTTGGGATTTTAAACTGTTTTACACATAGATATTTACTTGTTGCACTTTTCCTATTTTCCTTTTTTTTTTTTAAGAGATTGAGTTATGCATGTTCTGTGCGTTCCACTTTTTTCTCTCTGTGGGTCTGAAATTTATTAATAGATCTCTATTATTTTGTTGATTATCCTTGAAATTTTGATGTAAAATTTAACTCCAAGTTTAAGTTCCTAGATTGGAGAAATGTCAAAAGAAATCTTTATGATAGTGTTGACTTTAGATTTTCCAAGGAAAAATAGCTACAACACAGAGAATATTTTAATTGTTTTCCCTCCATCTGTAGCACCAGATCCTCTTCACTGAGGAACCGGAAGAAACTGGACAGAGAAAAAAGACCATTGATACTTAATAGGAGTTGTAAGATCTGTAGGACATAAGGAAGGGCTGGAGGAATAAGAGTTAATTACTTTTGTAAAGGGGAGTGAAGCAGCCTAGGGAAAGGTGGAGAGCTTGTAGACACTGGATACAAAAGACATTAAAGGGAGAGTACTTCAGAGTTTGAAGAGAGCGGGGAAGAATGGGGAACAAGGGATCATGCAAGTGGAGATATTAAAATCTTAGGAAATGAGAACTTTCTCCTTGTATATGAGTGAAGGATTAACACTAGGATGACAAAGCATAGTCCTCTATCCCACCACCCCAACCCATCTCTGTCTTTGCAAAACTGCCTAAACACTACAGGAAAGAACTCCTTGATCTTTCATTAAGGTGTCTGGTAATAAAGTGATATAAGGAGCAGATAAGAAGAAGCTTCTCCCTTCATGGTCACCAGTAGACACAATTAGGACTTTTGGTGTGACTTGCAGAGAAGTGAGGGGCATATACCACAAAGTATGATTCAATAGAGAATAGTTTCCTGAGTTTCTGTTCCCCTTTGCTACTACAAAGGAATACCCTGTAGCATAGCATAGGGAGAAACATATCACATGGTTTAAGTACTGTAGTGTGCAACAGCACATTATGAGTATTATGATGGGGGACATGCAATGTGCAATGGAGTAAACAGAGACCCAGGAAAGCACTTAACTGAGGAACTAATGTTCAAGCTGAGTCTTGTGGAGGTGGAGGTGATGGCGCTGCCTTAGTTGAGGCAAATGTTATAGGCACAGAGAACACATTATGAGGTCTTAAAGGTGAGAGAGAGTATGCTGTGTGTGAAAGACTGAAAAAAGTTTCATATGGGTCATTGTGAACAAGGAAGGGAGCGGCATGAAATGAGTCTGAAAACGTAGACAGAGACCAAATGCCTTGGAAACCATGTCATATATTTGGATTTAATCCCATAGGCAATAAAAAGTTACTACAGTTTCTTGTTTTGTTTTGTTTGTCAAACTCCACTTCCTTCTAATCAATTCCTTTTTGGGGTTAAGTTGGCAAGAGTTGTATGCATCCAAAAATCTTGATATAAACTGAAATTAGTACTAATAGTTGATAAAATAATAATATACATGTCATATATTTGGATTTAATCCCATAGGCAATAAAAAGTTACTACAGTTTCTTGTTTTGTTTTAACAGATAAGTGACATGATCTAGCCTGCACTTTCAAAATGCATTCTGGCTGTAGACTGGAAATGAGCAGGGCAGGGAGAATGGTTACAATGCCCACTGTAATAATCTAAGTGAACAATGATGGTGGCCTGGACAAGAGTGAGATGAAGGGGGAAATTAACAAATTTGAGAGATATTTAAAAGGTAGATTAAGTGTGTTGATGACTATATAAGGAAAGAGAGAAAGAAGTCAAGAATGTCACCTGCATTTCTGAATTGATTAGCTGTGACATCATTTATCAAACCATGGGACCTGGGAGGAGGAGTAAGTTTGACAGGTGGGGTAGAGGAGAAAGATAATGAGGCGAGTTTTGTAAAGCGAAGTTGAAAAGAGGGAGCCAAATAGAAATGTTGAGGTGTGCTCCTACCTCAGGACTTTTTCTCTTGCTTCTACCTCCCACAAATATCCATAGATCTCACTTTCCCTCCTTTGACAGGTGTCACTTTTTTAGTGAGGCTCTCCCTAACTCCTTTATTTTTAAAAGTAATAGCTCCTTCCCTCTACTTCACATTCTCTCTCTTCTCTGCATGTTTTATTTTGTTTCATAGTTCTTATATTTTTGACTTTTCCTGTATTCTCTCAATCTGGAAGGCATCCTCACTGCCTCAAATACTGCAAGGAACAGCTCAAATCTTAGCTCCCCTTGGAAGCTTCTCTGAGGTCCCCCGCCTGAGTCATGAGCACTTAGACTACTCAGGGTCGTATTCTTCATTTTGAACATTTCTATTATACTACATTGTAATGTCTGCTTAACCAGGAATCTCTTCCACTGGCCTGCGAGCTCCAAGAAGGCATTATATATAGGCATATATAATGTCTATATTTTTAGATCCTTGACACTTAGGACAATGCCTGGCACAGAGTATATACTCAGTAAATATTTGATGGATGGAAGACAAAATTCTCAATAACCATCATGGAGCACATTAATGGACATCTTTCTTCTCTGCGATTAAATGAATGTTTAGTTGTTTGTTGGATTCTTGATGTGTTTTCCTTCCAGGATGTATTTCTCCTTCTTCAAAATAATACCACTTCTATTACCTTTGAAGAATTATTTCTTCTCCATCACCTATAGTAGTAGTTGAACTCTCAGTCAAGATGTCTTGCCTCACCAAGGGAAGGAAGAACAAATGATGCAAGATAAGACAAGCAGTGCCTCTAACCTTAGAATTCATATCTTGAATAGAGGATGAAAAGTGGTTAGGACCAAATAATCACATCAATGTCTCCTTGACTATTCCATTCTGTAGGTCCTACTCTCAGGTTATTGGAAATTTCCTACTTCCTGTCATTTTTTAGAGCCTGGTTGTTCAAGTTTTTCTTTGATTTGGTGAGTACTCCACTTCCTTCTAATCAATTCCTTTTTGGGGTTAAGTTGGCAAGAGTTGTATGCATCCAAAAATCTTGATATAAACTGAAATTAGTACTAATAGTTGATAAAATAATAAAAACTCTACTAATGTAGTAGATATTAAAAAATGACATACTCAAATCTTAAACATTTTATTCGGTCACCACACCTTGGATACACCTTTGCCAATATTTTGGTTTCAGTCCAGGCCATTTATTTAAGCATAGTTTTATTTTCTTTTATAATACGCAAACCCATAATGCATGTCCTATGCTTTCCAATTTTAGTTTTTTAGAAGATATTGTGAGAAAATTTGTGTATGGAATTCTTCTAAGTTTTTACAAAATTTTTCTGGTCATTTATAATTATTTTATTAGACTTAATTGAACAGGAATTATTTTCATTCTTTATTGATCTCTAAACTTTCTACTTAATTTTTACATAAACAAAATCATTTTTCCCTAATTCATATTTCATATATTTACCAAATCTTTAATTAGATTGACAATTACAATAACAAAGAACTGGCAAAACAAATACATTGGACTATTGCAATAGTAAGCACAGAACTCCATTGGTGGGGAAAATGCAAGGGGCATATCAGAGACAACCTGCCAGTCGAGAACATTGAACTCGTTTTGGGTATCCATCAGGGAATTAAAGGACTTCAGTCATTCCTTAGATAAGGGTGCCATTAAAACGCACTTTTATTGAACTCATTTTTAACTTTAGAGACTTTCAAGGAAAAAATACCTTTTTTTTTGTTTGTTTTGTATTGCATAATGCCTCTTTTCGAGTTTCATTACCTAACACTGTGGTGTAATCAAATTCCAAATATAAGTGAATCAAATCAACATATTATATGCCTTAAACTTATACAATGCTATATGTCAATTATATCTCAGTAAAGTTGGAAGAAAGAAGATAGTGGATTATTTTGGGATGAGATAAAAATATTTCTTTTGGAAGCATTAATATTCACCATAATGAGCTCCTGGTTGGGAAAATGTGGTTCAACAAATGCTTTAGCACTTCTAATGTGATTGACTCTTGTTGAATGCGGGGCCTACACAGATGAATCAGAAGCGGTTTGTGTCTACACAACACTCACAATATAGAAAGGGAAATTGTTACGTAAACATTTAGGCTAAATGAGACATTAGAGGATCAGACATTGCCTATGTCCCTGAGGTGCCCACAGGTTAGTTGTTTAGAGGCAGGAGAAGGACACAGGAAACTAGCTAGCTTATTATCCAAGGCAGTTGGTGATTCATGTTGGAGTGATGGTGGCAGTGAGTGGGTGCTCCAGAAGGGAGGGATCCAGGATGCCTACTGCAGAAGGTCTCAAAGTGTTGACCCTAAAAAACATTCGTTTATCATTTATGTAAATTTTACTGTGCACTACTCTGTGCCAGGCAGCGTTCCAGATATTGAGGTTATGAAGAACAAGACAGAAGAGTTTCTTGCCTTCAGAGAACTTAGTTGGAAGCATGTAAATGTGTGGAGCAGACAATGAAGGCAGTGACGTATAAATGATTGGACACATGATACTGGAAAAAGAAAACCAGAGTAATGAGTGGGATTAGTGTTGCAAAAAGCTACTCTACAGAGATGACATCTCTGCTGAATGGAGAGAGGGAGATAGTCATGTGAAGATTTGGGGGAAGGATGTTTCAGGTGAAGGGATCAGCTGTTGTAGCTGTCCTCATGCGGGATCACTCTTGGCATGTTTAGGGCAGAAAAGGGATGACTTTTAGGAGTTGGTGGGTTTCTACTTCTGTAGGACTAATAGAATTAGTAAGCTTCTCCTGCTGTGTGTAAGTAGAGGACAACTATGGCCTTTTCCAAGCTCCACTGGGGAGTCACAGACATTACTGCAGGGAGCTGAACTTACAACATTAGAATTCAATTTAACACACCTTTGAGAGGCTGTGTCAAGTAGGCACACTCTTGCTTCCCTCATTCCTCAGGCTGTGCTTTGATCCATGTCAATTTTCAGAATAATATAGAGGAAACTGCAAACTCAAATAGGAAACTTCAAGTCTATCATTTTATTTTTCCATTTTATAGTTTTCCCTTCTGTTCAGGTTCTGTTCTGACAAGCCAAGGCTTTTTGGCAAATCAGCTGAGAAGTAAACTTAAACAAATGAATATGATTATAGAGATCCAGCCTACCAGGATTACTCTATTAGAGAACTTGTTTAAACAAAGCTACTTTCTCATTCCTGCGACTGACAAAACTGTAGGAAAATCACTCATGTTTGAAAGCAAAGTGTGGTAAAGTGCTATATTATACCTCTGGCTTGTCAAAGTGAAAATAAACAAACAAACCACAAGCAACAATACATTGCTGAAAATGATAGGTCAGAGGTTTATTTAAAAAAGGAGAAAATCCAAAAAATCAGACAGACAATTTGATTCCAAAGGTTGATAATAATTGTGAAATAAAAGCTTTATAAAGAACAGTATGCCATGATTTTCTAATCTTGACTGTATGTCAATATATTAACAAATAATAGCTTTGGGGAAAAATTACCATCCTGATTTCTCAATAGAAGAATCAAAATCAATCTACATTAAAAAATTTTTTTTATTGGAGTTCAATTTGCTAACGTATAGCATAAGACCCAGTGCTCATCCTGCCAAGTGTCCCCCTCATTGCCCATCACCCGGTCACCCCCAATCCCCCTGCCCACTTCCCCTTCCACTACCCCTTGTTCGTTTCCCAGAGTTAGGTGTCTCTCATGTTTTGTCATCCTCGCTGATATTTTCACTCATTTTCTCTCCTTTCCCTTTATTCCCTTTCACTAATTTTTATATTCCCCAAATAAATGAGACCATATAATGTTTGTTCTTTTCCGATTGACTTATTTCATTCAGCATAATACCCTCCAGGTCCCTCCATGTCGAAGTAAATAGTGGGTATTCGTCGTTTCTAATGGCTGAGGAATATTCCATTGTATACATAGACCACAGCTGCTTTATCCATTCACCTGTCGATGAACATCGAGGCTCCTTCCAGAGTTTGGCTATTGTGGACATTGCTGCTATAAACATCAGGGTGCAGGTGCCCTGGTGTTTCACTGCATCTGTATCTTTGGGGTAAATCCCCAGCAGTGTAATTCTTGGGTCATAGGGCAGATCTATTTTTAACTCTTTGAGGAACCTCCACACAGTTTTCCAGAGTGGCTGCGCCAGTTCACACCCACTGTTCCCACCAACAGTGCAGGAGGGTTCCCCTTTCTCCACATCCTCTCCAACATTTGTTGTTTCCTGCCTTGTTAATTTTCCCCATTCTCACTGGTGTGAGGTGGTATCTCATTGTGGTTTTGATTTGTATTTCCCTGATGGCAAGTGATGCGGAGCATTTTCTCATGTGCATGTTGGCCATGTCTATGTCTTCCTCTGTGAGATTTCTGTTCATGTCTTTTGCCCATTTCATGATTGGACTGTTTGTTTCTTTGGTGTTGACTTTAATAAGTTCTTTATAGATCTTGGAAACTAGCCCTTTATCTGATAGGTCATTTGCAAATATCTTCTCCCATTCTGTAGGTTGTCTTTTTGTTTTATTGACTGTATCCTTTGCTGTGTAGAAGATTTTATCTTGATGAGGTCCCAATAATTCAGTTTTGCTTTGGTTTCTTTTGCCTTCAGAGATGTATCTTGCAAGAAATTGCTGTGGGCAAGTTCAAAAAGGGTGTTGCCTGTGTTCTCCTCTAGGATTTTGATGGAATCTTGTCTCACATTTAGATCTTTCATCTATTTTGAGTTTATCTTTGTGTCTGGTGTAAGAGAGTGGTCTAGTTTCATTCTTCTGCATGTGGCTGTCCAATTTTCCCAGCACCATTTATTGAAGAGACTGTTTTTTTTTTTCCAGTGGATAGTCTTTCCTGCTTTGTTGAATATTAGTTGACCATAAAGCTGAGGGTCCACTTCTGGGTTCTCGATTCTGTTCCATTGATCTATGTGTCTGTTTGTGCCAGTACCACACTGTCTTGATGACCACAGCTTTGTAGTACAACCTGAAATCTGGCATTGTGATGCCCCCGGCTCTGGTTTTCTTTTTTAATATTCCCCTGACTATTCGGGGTCTTTTCTGATTCCACACAAATCTTACGAAGATTTGTTCCAACTCTCTGAAGAAAGTCCATGGTATTTTGATAGGGATTGCATTAAATGTGTACATTGCTCTGGGTAGCATTGACATTTTCACAATATTTAAATTCTGCCGTCATGAAGTCTCTTGAATCCTTTATGCTTTTTTCTAGAGCCACCAGTAGCTTTATAATTGTACTTCTGAATTGGCTTTCTGACATTGAATTGTAATCCAAATTTTGTAACTCTGTGGGAGAGAGGACTGTTTCTGATTCTTTCTCTTGAGGTGAATTCTTCCTTCTAATTATTTTGTTTAGTGCAGAGTGGCCAAAAACAAGTAGTACTTGATAGAAGCACAAACTCTTCTCACTGTAGCATTTCAGCTGTTCTCTCTTTAAATCTCAGGCCGAATTCATAGGTTTTCAGGATGATTTGAAAATTATCTAGGTAAGTTTGTGGGGACTGCTGACTTGGGGACCCTACTCTTCTGCCATCTTGCCCTGCTTTCCTCAATCTACATTTTTAATGCACATGTTAATCTCTGAATGGACACCTGATCTCAATGGTAGTTTGATTTTTAAAACAATGTCAATAAGAAAGTTAGTCATCAGAAGTGTTCATGGCAAATATGGAACCAATGAACAGTGGATAGAGTTGATGGTGTGGAAAGATTGAATAAAAACTAAATTCAGGGCAACCATGTGTTCCAGGCACCCAAGATAGTCCCAGTTCATACCTATTATCCCAACAAAATCATTAATAGCAGCTCTCTTTCACTCTCAAAAATGTTTTGTTAGCTAGAGCACAATCTAAAAGTAACAGTCCTCCTCAAGATGGAGTCTATCTGTCTAGCAACTTTGCCTTTCACAAGAATTTCAGTATGTGCTTCATCCATTCATTCACAAATATTTCTGAAAAGTCCAACACCAGATATTTTTCCAGTCACTGAAAATGACCAAAAAAAAAAAAAAAAAGTAAGAAACAAGTATACCCCTCAGGGGCCTCAGAATATGTAAGGATCAGTACAGGTTGGACATAAATTGTTTTTCTCAATTCAGTGCAATGAGCATTAATGAGAAGACACTATGTGTTAAGCACTGACCAGGTCCCCAAGGAAAGAGGTGAGAAAGACAAGGTCTGCATCTTTAAGGGGTCATGCTTGATCTACTTGTCTCTACTTATTAATCTGGTGATTAAAAGCCTCCAAAGGCTTCCCATTTCACTTGGAATAAAATCTGAGCTCTTTATCATGGTCTGGAGGCACTGATCTGGCCTCTGCCTGCCTCTGTGACCTTATTTCACATGACTTCCCCCTGGTTCACTAAACTCCAGACACACTGTTCTTCTCTGTGTTCCTGGCATGGTCTGAGCATGTCTCTGCCTCTGGGAGCCTGCACATGCCGTTTTCTCTATTTATAAACACTTCCCCCCAGTTATCCTGTGGCTGGTTCCTTTGAATCTGTTGTGCCTGGGCTCAAATGTCATGTCTCCCCTCTCTATGCCCCATTTTACCTTTATCATCCTCTGAAAGTGATTTTGAAATATGTGTTGCTTTTTTGGGATATTGTCTTATGAAATGTAAGCAGACTCTTGTCTGTTTCAGTTACCCTCAAATCCTTGTACCTAGAGCAGTACTTGGGCATAGTAGGCTATGTTTTTGAGTGAACGAATAAGTAAACTTAAAGTCTTTTTCCTCGAGTTTACGCTAATGTCTCACAATTCAATAAACATTCTTAAAAGCCTTTGTCTTTCTCCTTTTACATGATTCTTTTTGCACTTTGAGTTCTTGAGCTTGTTATTCTCAGTCCATTCTCTTGACAAAAGAGTTATTTTATGTAGCTTGCCCAATACACCAGTGTTGACTTTTGAAGCTCACACAGGTACAGAACTGCTCTGGTTGTTGTCTTCTGTGCCTCCCTGTTCTAATAAAATACAAACCTGAGAAGATTTTCAGTATTTCTCTTGCCCCCTTTCATACTTGGGGAGTGAATACCAATCCATTTCAGTCTGAAGGGTCAGTAAGAGAGATCTGTGACCTGATCTTGGCAGTGGCAGGAATGTGTTTGGGATTAGAAGACAATACTCCTAGTCCAGTGTAAACAGGATAAATATTGTGAATATTTAATCCTGTAATGGTGACAGTTTGTTCTCTTTGGAAAAGGGGCTACTGACATAGTTGAGCAATGCCTCATTTGTCCTTAGTTCACAATCAATTGGTCAGTGAGGGAGTTAAACTTGCAGTGTAGGCTACATTACCTCCATACCTCAAATAAGGACGATAGCCAGACCAACTTATTTGAATTATGCATAAGCTTTGCCATCCTTTTACATGGAATGATCTTGTATTTCCTCTAAAATCAACAATTCAACTTCTCAATGAAATGCTGTGGATCTGACTGGGGATAAAAAGAGGTGCAATCATTTAAATGTGGTGCCAAATACAGTGTCTTGCATGCCACGGGCACACTTACTCATAGTTCTCTCAACAGTCCTTTGAGGTAGGCAAAGCAGGATTAACCCATTCCTGGGTTTAAAGAGTTGACGTTTATTGGACCAGAAAATGGCAAAGGGAGAGCTTATTTCAGATCTTCTGAGGCTAGTCCACTGTGATTTCCATTATATCATACTTTGTCCCTCTTTTCCACCTTACAGTATATTTGACTTGAGTATATCACTTTATTTTTAGCTAATTTTTTTCTCTTGACTGGGACCAATGCTGCACTTTGTACTTCATGTCTCATGTCTCATTTTATTCATCATTTACACAGAATCCGCTGGCAGCCAATCAGATTTGAAATAAACACAAAGGAATGCCAGTTGTGTTTTCGGAGTAGAAGATACCAACAGGGGATTGATGTGCAAGAAATCTCATTGGTTGAAATGCCCATGAAGAATAAAGGAAGAAGAAGGAGGAGGAGGCGGGGAGAGTAGGAGTAGACAGGACTGACACCCTTGAAAGGAGAGAAAGATGGAAAGACTGGGTAGGAAGAGGTCCTACAGTATCACAGGTCTGAGACATTCTGAGCAGGTCAGTGAAGAGTCCCTGAGCTAAGTCCTCCCTACCCCTTAGAGTAAGGATTGGCAAACTATGGCTCATGGGACAAATCCAGCCTGCCTCCAGGTTTTGTAAATAAAGTTTTATTGGAATAGAGTTGCACTTATTCTTTTAAATATAATTTATGGCTAATTTCATAATAAAATGGCAGATTTGAGGTGTTGCAACAGAGAGTTTATGGCTGGAAAAATTAAAAATATTTATTACTTGACTCTTTAGAGATAAACATTTACTGATTCTTGTTTTCAAGTAATATTATGAGGGAATGGCCCATTATGGTACCCTCATCATGTTTAGTTACTGCCTGAGAATAGCCCTAAGAAAATGTGGTCTTGGTGCAAATGCTGCCTCTGGGTAGACGCAAAAGTGTTGGAGTTGGAAGCTTTTAATAAGATATGTTTCTCATAACAGGTTCTTATATAGGGAGATTTTTGTGGGGCATCTCTGTGACTGCCACATAAGGAGATCCTAAGTAGCCATTAATTAAATACTTTGGTTAGAAAGGGATCGCCAACACATTGTATTGGAAGTGGCAATACAGAGACCATATGGCTACAAATCCTGAAGCATTTACTATGTGACTCTTTACCAAAAAAGTTTATCAACTCTTGGTATAGATGAAAAGTATGATTTATCCCACAAGGGAGGTGGTTCTTTCCAATAAATGGGCAAATTACAATTGGCCCTTGAACAATTCCCTTTGCAGTAGAAAACCCATACATAACTTTGACTTCCCAAAAACTTAATTACTAATACCCTACTGTTGACCAGATGACTTACCAATAACATAAATAGTTGATTAATACATATTTTGTGTTATGTGTATTATAGACTGTATTCTTACAATAAATAAGCTAAAATAAAGAAAATGTTATTAAGGATATAATAAGGAAGAGAACATACATTAATAGTACTGTCTGTATTCATTGAAAAAAGCACTGCATATAAGTGGGTCCATGTAGTTCAAACCCATGTCGTTCAAGAGTCAACTGTAATAATCTGCTTTCTAAAGCAATTTCTTATAAGACTGCACAGCAAGAATCATTTTTCTAGGATTGGACTTGATCAACTCTGTTTTAGTTGATAAAGCTGAGTTGCAGCGGGAAGCACAGGTATTGGAAGGAATAATGCATGGTTGGAAGACTGGGGACATTGTCCAGTATTGGCAACTACTTACCTTTGTGACCTGAGTGTACCATGTCCCCTTCAGGCTTCAGCAGGCCCATTTGTAAAATATGAGGTTTAGACTAGAGGGCTGTTAATTCTTTCTTCTAACTGCAGCAAGAGTGTAATACAGAGAAGTACTAATTTGATTAGTTGAGGTTGGCCTGAGCCAGCAGCCTGGGCCTTTGGTAGACTAACCAGGTGAAGATGATCCAGCAGGGATGGGAGGTATTCTCTACCCAGTGTGGAAAAAACTGTAGCGAGGTAAGATTTGAAATCTTGCCATAACACAAATTGTTCCATTTTTAAGTTTCAGAACAATCCAGATTTTATTTATGGAGATGTTCAATTACACGATACTGTGGTCCATCAAGTAGAATCATTCAGTAAGGCAGCTAATGTGGGGCAGCCTTGCAGAGCCTGGTTGGTGGTTGCAGCAGGGCTCTGGTGCTGGGACACAAGTTTTCTTCCCGCTTCCATGATCTGCTCCATCTTGTTGGAGGAAAGCAAGATGAACATGTGCTTATTACCCGTGTGTGTGTGTGTGTGTGTGTGTGTGCACATGCACACGCGTGCATATGGGAGGAGATAAACACCAAGGCAGTACAGAAAACACCACTGTCTTTGAAACCCAGACACTAAACATTTTGTACATGTGTAATATAGACTGTACTTGGTCTTCAGCTATAGCTCTGTGGTAATAGTACTAGTGTCAAATTCCCAGCAGGGCTGAGACGAGTTCCTAAGAAGGGAGAACAGTTCTCCCAGTAATACTACATGTAGTGTTATTAGAAAATAAACATAGAGGATGCCTAGTTAAATTTGATTTCAGATAAACAATAAATTTTTTAGTGTCAACATTTGTACTGTATTTGACAACCCTAATTTAATGAGATCCATTTCCAGGAACAGTTAATAAATAGAGTGGATTTTAATACCCTGTAAAAGAATTGGAAAGAATGAGTGCACCCTAAAATAGGGGGAGCCATGGTCATTTTAATGCCTGTCCTTACCATCTTTTCCCATCCTCTAGCCAAGTATGTGATATATTTTTTAAAGTGATAACATAAGAAATAAGCTTTAACTCTATCCTTTGGATGATCAGAATTTGAGGAACCTACTAGAGTCCAATGGTAACTACAGAGCTGACCCAGACCCATATCAAACATTGTGATAATTGAGTTTTTTGAGTCAAAGCAAGGGTGAGATGGAAAACTATATTATAGTTGAGCTAAAAATATATCCTATCATTTTGTGGGAAATAAACTGTCCTGGAAATATAAACATCTTTTTTTGGACCTTATCTGAATCCCACTGAACTTATAAAATGTGAAACTTCTTAGTTGATTCAAAGCAACAATGAGAAATGTCACCCCTAGACCCTTCCCCAGTAGGCAAAAGACATTGATAATACTGTTACTTGGAGAATTGTGGAGAACTAAAGTGCTTTCCTAAGAAAAAGAAAAGAAGGCTACAGTGAAAAAGTGAAAAAAACTTGCCACCATGAGCAGAATCATATTATAAACTTTCCTTTGCAATACCTTTCTCTATGATTGTTCATTGTAAGTCTGTGCTTATGCCAGCATAATTTTGACAAGCCTCAAAATACCTGCAACTATAATTGCAGGATTCCTTTTTTGACAAAATTTGATCTACATCGGGGGGTAGGGAGTTGCTAGACCTAAAGAATCATCATGAACATGTTAACAAAAGCAGACCAATTTAACTTGAGTTTCATCCCTTAAGTTGCACAGCGATATTTAGAAAGTTAACCTTCACAAGGTTAGAAGCTGCTGGTAAAGTTCCTAAACACTGAAACCTTTTGAGATCTTTAGCTCCTTTTTTCCACACAATGTTTCTCTTCCTTTCATCCAATATCTCTTGTCCCAGGGCACAATCTCCCTCCAATTCCCTATTGCCTTATTGGCATGCAATTAGCCTCATAATTGACCCACACTGTGCTTAACATGGGGACTCTAATTTCTCATCATATATTGCTTTAAAAAATTTACAGTCTCAGCTCATCTTACCTTCTTCCCAACTTAAAATCTGGCTGGCTTTTTGAGATCATGCTCAGGACATGTCTGTTTATATTGTCGTGTTAGTCTGTTGTCTTCCAGTCTCTGTCACAGCCGGCCAGTGTTTCGGTTATCCATTGCTGCATAACAAATGACCCCAAACTTTGTGGTGTCAAAACACAACTGTTTTATTATGCTCATCGACTCTGTGGGTCAGGAATTCAGACAGGATTCAGGGGAGATGGTTTGTCTCTGCTTTTAGGTGTCTGAGACTCAGTTGGGAAGGCTTGAACAATGTGGGGGGCGGGGAGTGACTTGAATAGCTGACGACTGGAATCAACCAGAGACTTCTTCACACATATCTGGTGCCTGGGCTGGGGCACCTCAAATGTTGGGCTTAGCTGGAACTCTCAACCAGAATAAATACACGTGGCTCTCCATGTGGCTGGAGCTTCCTCAGAGCATGGTGACCTCAGGATAGTTATACAACTTACATGGCAGCTTGGGACTGCGAGAGCAGATGTTCCAGCAGCAAAAGGCAGATGCTGCGTGGCATTTTATGACCTAGCTTCAGAAGTCACAGAGCGTTACTTCCTGTGTACTTTATTGATTAAGGCGATCACAAGCCTGCTGAAATTCAAGGACAGGAAGCATAGACTTCACCCCTTGATGTGAGGAATGTTCAAGAATTTGTAGCCTTGTGTTATGATTGCCATGCAATAGCCGATGTTAGGTAGATTTCTTATCTATTTGAAAAGCAGAGTCAGCTACAGTGGGCAACCTAGACATTGCTCACCCCAGATGTTGCTCATATGGAGATAGTAAGCATAAAGATGCATTGAATTTGTAACCAACAGGGAGTGAAACATATGCAGAGAGAGAGAGAGAGAGAGAGAGAGAGAGAGGTTTAAGAGTACCAGAGATAGAGAGACAGACATGCTTAAAAAGGAGGTTCAAGACCTCTGGAAGATGTGCTTCAGGGATGTATGTACCTCTGAAATTGGTTGAAATATTTTGTATGTGGATTTTGAGAGCATTTTTTATTGTATATGTGAAGACTTTCACCTCCAAAAATTTAAGAAATACCGATTTGAGGCAAGCCAATGTAAGCTAGAGTTGTGTGAGGAAAGAGGCCGTGCATGTTTCATATCAAGGAAGCAGCTTGTGAGATGTTGAAACTAAAACAGGTAAATCAGCCAGGATGGGTGGAGTCCTGATGTGTTGGTCCACAGACTCAGGTATGCAAGAAATAGTGTATTTAAATTTTTCTATGTATCCGTTTAAATCTGGTGCTAAATCCTCCTTCTACTGAGCTCCCCAACCTCACATCCACCCTGGGGATGCGCCAATGACTTGCAGTTCTAAATATAGCCAGACACCAGGGCACTGTCGATTACTAACCGGGCACTGTGATCTCACACCATGTGGTTTCCCTCAGGTTCAGACATCACTCCTACACCAAGTATCCTTGGGATTTTAGGAATTTGCTGCTCAGGAGTCAGTCAACTGTGTGGTTTTTCCTTCTAATGTTTTGCCATTTCCATAAAGGGAATCTAGTGACCCATCAGCCTTCATGTCCTGTCTGCTTTGAGGTAAGCTCACTATTTTCTCCCTCGACCTGTCTCTTCTTTCCTCCCCCTGTTCACCTGGACAATCTCTTCCATGGTCTGGGGCTTTTCTAAAAACAGAAAGAATAGATGACTTCAAGGGACTTTTGTTTTCTCTTCTGTGAATCTCCTATGGTAACGAGATACAAGTCTATTACCTGTTAGAAATGGGGATGGAAGAAAGATTAGAGAGGACAAAATACAGATTATCATCTCAAAAATACATCCTGCTCCTTGAGTCTTATTTCACTGGTAGGTGGATCTCAGTATTGATCAGCAGTTAGTGAAAATCTTTTGGCCTTTTCTCTATGCTTATTGTCTTATGCCCTCGAAATGGCTTCAGCCACTAGAGACATAGTGCCTACATTCCAACAATTTATATATTGCCCATCTTTTTTTTTTTTTTTAAGAGAGCAAGTGTGCAAGAGAGTGTGAGCAGGGCTGAGGGTGGGGGAGCAGAAGCAGAGTGAGAGGGAGAGAGAGAATCTCAAGCAAACTCCATGCTCAGGGCAGAGCCTCACACAGGGCTCAATCTTGCAATCCTGAGATCACGACCTGAGCTGAAACTAAGAGTCTGTTGTTGCCTAACTGACTGAGCCACCTGGGTGTCCCAGTGTATTGTCCATCTCAACCTTAGGTCATCTTCTAGGTTGACCCCAGGTTTACTCACATAAAGCACTATAATTTGGTAACCCTAGTGTCATCATATCACTGTAGAATCTCAGAATTTGAAATCAGAATATAATCTTACCTTGTACTTCATGTCTCAGGGTAAGAAAAAGAATGTCCTCATACCCTGAGATAAACCAAGTAAGCAACACCAGGGTTACTCTATCTAGTGTTATTTCCCAAAGTTTCTGAGATTTTGATTGCTTTTGTGTAAGTCATTAATGCTTTACTTCTGAGTTTTTCTTTCCTAAAAGAAGACAAAGGTCCGATCGCTCTTTTGCATGAACTTTCCTTCTAGCATTCCTAATGATGGACATCCAGCCTTGCCACTTCCGGAGTGGAGAATTCACCACTGCTAAAAAAAAGCCTCTAACAAGTTTGGTCCACTCCAATCACTAGAAAATAATTTCTTATACTGAGCCAAATTTATCTTTTTGCAACTTCCATACATTATCTTGATTTTGTCTTCTCATATACTATAATCAAACCTAGTCCTGCTTATTGATTTGTTCCTTTTAGTATTTGAGGATGATTATGGGATTTCTCTTTAGTTTTCTCTTCTGCCAATGAAACAGTTACTTCCTTCATCTATCTTATTTCTCAAATAACATGATTTCCACACCTGTGATTGTCTTGGGCATTCTGTTACTGATAAAACTGCCAGGTCATAGATTTGTCTCTCCCACACCCCTGTTCCCTGAAGTCAAGGACTATGGTTCTTGTTTATCACTATGTCACTGGTGTCTAACATGATTCCTGTTAGAATCATAGGCGTATTGTAAGTACTCAATAATATGAATTGAAGTAATGAAGTTAGAAAGTGTAGTACCTGGAAATAATTTATAGTGGTTACCAGTAAACAGTTTCAGTATTCTATCTTAAGCTTTTCTATACTTCCCCATTTTTAAAAAAAATAATGGGAATATATTATTTTTATAATCTGAAAAGCAAAACAGCACAGCTTTATCTTTTAACCTGGTGTACAAGACTGGATATAATATTTCAGATGTAACAGACTAAGGCAGACCCTTGTGGAATTATTACTTTCCTTGTACTCATGCTGTAATACTTCTGTTGCAGTTTAATGGTACATTTACCTTTTTCAGTATTGCTCATTCAAAACATTTGTTCTGTGCCTGTTTTGTACAAGCCACCCTGACATGTCTCAGGTAGCTTGGTCTACTCCTATCTTGAATTGAGTTTGCAGTTGCTGTACCTCCGGGTATTTTTCATATGAAGGAAGGAAAGAAGGAAGGAGTGGTGAAAATGCAATAATCTCTATTGGTCAAGTTAGCTTCATCCTCAGATTGTGAATTTCTTAAAGCAGAGCTCTTTTTTCTTGGTCATCTTTGCACTCTGTGCCTGTCATAAAGTCTTCAAAAGATGACTGAGTCTTGAACATCAAATAATCCTCTCAATCAGTTTTCTGTTCTTTGAAAATAGAATATGCTTCTTGACAAAACGGAGTTCAGCATTTTTTTCTCACATCTATGAACATTGTACATCTTCCTATATCAGGGAGCTGATCACGAACTTGCTTTCTTTTTTCTATTGTACACGGTATTTAAAAATACCAAAAAAAAATACCTTCTCCACCTTAAAAGTATACAATGAAAGCTTCAAGAGGGCAAATATCATTTTCTTGGAATTTGGCATGCGGTCTAGAACTGTGCCCAGTATTTATCGAGTGCAGAATAATAGCTAATATCTATAGCAAGGCATATATACAGAGTGCTTTACTTGCATTTTTCATTGGATATTCTCAGTAACATAAGAGAGATTATTTTCTCAATAGTGGTTCTATTATCTGATCCATTTTATTGATGAGGAAACACGCTTAGAGAGATTAAGTAGGTTATCCACATCAGATGGCCAGTGAGTAGTCAAGCCAAGATTTGAATCCAGAATACTCAAGATCAGGAGCTGACTTTTTACCCATCATGCTTCAGTACTATCTTAGATGATTGAATGACTAAAAAACATCCTATCATTCTGGACTGTGGCCTCCTAGTACCATTCTTGCATTCCATCTCTGTTTATTTACCTTCTAACTTTTTTACCTTTGGGAATGAATTTGGTACATTAAATGAATGTGGCTAGAGCATGAGGAACAAAAAGGAGATGAATAGGATATGGATTTGGAGAGAAATGTGAGGGCCAGAGCACAGAAGCTTTGGAGAACTTTGAATTTTATGCAAGTGAAATTGAAAGTCATGGAAGGTTAAAATTTTTTTTTTAAATTAGCTCTAATTGGATTTAAGCATTTTGTTTGCTGTTGTAGATAGAAGTAGTTGGGGCAAGAGAAGAGGGAATTTAGACTGATTTGGCCATAGTGTTGATGGAAGTATATGGAACTGGGATGAGTTTTATAGAGGTCCTTAATAGATATTTGTAGAATTAATGAACATATATTAGGTATAAAATACTCAGCATAGTTATTGGCTTGTAGTAAGTACTCAGTAAGTGGTGGTTGTTATTATAATCATCATTATCCCTCTACTTCCAAGAGATGAAATGACAGTTATTAGCAGTCATGACGGATCAACTTCCTACTGTGCACTTTATCTTGGTCCCTGTAGCCCTTGCTACTTACTTTATAGAAGCTACTCTCTTAAAGTGGCCTCTAAACTGCTGAAATCAGTGTAATTTTATTTTTCATCCTCTGATACCTCTCTAAGCCTTTGACTTCCTGTTCCTTGACATGCCTTGACACCTGGAATGATATACTCTTCTAATTCTTCTTGCACATCTCTTGGGGCTCTTTCTCTGTGCCTCCTTTTCCTCCTCCTGCCCTCTCTGAATAGAGGTTACTCAAGAATCTGACTTTGAGACCTTCATTCTTATATGCCAGGTCCACAAGACCAAGTCCTCATCTCTGACCCTATTTCAAGGTTAGTTCTTCCTTTCCAACTGCTACCTTTTTCTTCCAAAATCATGACCTAAAACTAGAAGAAGGGAGGGAACTCTATCTGTATCCTTCAGTTTCCTACTGAAGATTATAAAGATATATATAATTGGAAATCTAGGGATACATACAAAACATAATTTATCAAGGATAGCGTTCTTATAGAGAACTAAATTTCTGTTGAGGGAATTAGGAAGAGTTTTGAATTTGGCCTCAAATATCCATTCCTAAAATTAATCTTACATGTGCTTTTTGGGACCAACCTATATGATATTCATTTTTACATTTTGAATAATTCATGTACCACCAACCAGCCCAAAAACATATTTCATTTTAAGGATATATCTATATTTCCTAACTCAGCTCTCAATTCTAATTACTACACTCAATTTCTGTTTCTCGATGGGAAGAGGAATTCTACATAGAACTGAACAACAGATAATGAACTCCATTAAATGGGGCGGACTGAGTAGGGCTTACTGAGAAGATTTAAGCACAAATTGGATTCTCTTTCTTCAGTTAGAAGTTTCATCAACTCTTAAATAGGTAAAGATTTATCAGCAGATTTGGCACACTTTGAGGTGGGGGCATACCCTACTGTCTTCCTTTCTAGTCTCAAGAGTTCTTTGTGACCCTTTCTGTTAGATCCTGACATACACCTGTTTTCTTAACAAGTTTTTCTTATTATTAAGATGAATTTTGGAAAAGGGGAAAGGGAAGGACTGGTTGGGTGGCTTCCTTAACTTCCTATATCCTAGAAGATACTAGATCCTTGTTCTTCTAGTACCATGGAGAAAAAATTCTGCTGTTTTAGGAGGTCAGGAGATTTTATGAGATTTCTGAGAGACTTTTAGGAAATATAAAATATGGAGCTTTGCTGGAGAAGCAGGGAGAAGGAAAGCTATTCATGTAGTTTATTCTTCAGATTTCTGCCTTTGGCACAAGTTTCAGGGCCCAAGCTTCTGACCTTGCAGAAGATGAGGGGGTCAGGCAGCTTTTGGGTTTCTTCGAAAGTGTATAGGCTCTACACAGCGCAGGCCTGAAAAGAAGTATCCTCCATGGCACCTTACACATAATGAAGACTTAATAATGGTTAAATAAGTGAGAAAATAGGAAGAAATGGCTCTTTTTACTTTGATTTTCAGAAACATCGAGGATGTCAGTGCTTACTGGTCTGAGTTGGATTTGTATTACAGTCAACATGAAAGGAACAAGACTGCACTTCTTTTCTTCCATTTCAATGTCCTTTCTGGCTGGATTTTCAAAATGCTCCAATGTAAACATTCCTAGCTTCTAAGGTTCTCTATATTAGATTCTTCCATGAGAGAAAGTAACCTTTTAATGTGGTTGTTTTCTTTTTATCCCCATTGCCTATTCCTATCCTCCACTTGCTCTTCAATTTATAACCATGTTCATGTTTTTTGTGACCGTTTTGCTTCTATATTTTGTAAAATGAGTTATTATATTGTATTAATTATATGATATTGGGTTCCAGATCTTCTATTATTGTTTTAACTTTTTTTCTGTGAATACTATGATCTACTGGGTAGCTGGGTGAATTTCCAACCCATAACCTTTAGTGCTGTGTGGTCCTCCATAGGGCCCATCTGTAACGTGATCTACTTACTCTTCAGGTGTTGGATATCCAGATTGCCTATGATTTCCCACTCCAAAAGTGGTATTGGGGCAAACATGCTGGTACCTATCACTCTACTGATGTAGATGATTTTTCAGAGCATATATACCTAGGAGTAGGATTAAGGAGGCATATGTGCAAAATTGTTTTACTTAACTGCAGCCACTTTCTCTGTAGAATGACTTCCTAGTCTGCCTTCCTCCCAGCAGTTATGAAATCTCCTATGTTTTGTGTTCTTGCCAGCTTGGCATTATCCAGATCTCTACTTTTTGCTGGTCCAGTGGATATAAAGTGGTATCCCATTATTGCTTTTTTACTTACATTTTAAAAACTAATACATTTTTACTGTTTCTTTTCATATGTTGACTTTTTGTGTTTCATCTTCCCTAAATTGTTTTCTTTGCTTATTTTCGGTTGGAGTTCCTGTCTTTTCCTTGTTGATTGCAGGAATCCCTGTCAACTTCAGACATTGCAAATACCTTTTCCAAATCTGTCATGTCTCTGTCAACTTGTTCTGTTGACATGACATGTTCTGTTGAACAAAATCTTTAAATTATCCTAGTAATGCAGAAGCCTAGTGTTATTAGAAGAGATTCATGTTCAACTGGGCAGAAATGTTGTTTGACATAAAACTCTCAAAAAATATTTCCTCTGTCCTTTCTTAATGTCATAAAAATATTATTTTAATAACACGTTAATAAAGATCTTTGCCCTAACAATATAAGATGTAAGACCAAAAACATTAACTTGATTTTATAAAAATTAAAGTTTCTGTAGACCTAACTAGAGAATGAGGTTTGCTTGTGGCATGTGTGTTAAAGAGCTTTCCTACCTAAGTGGAGAAGACTTTTTGAAGAATAATCTTATTCCCGGCAAAGTCTATTTGGCTCAGGGTTGCCTGGCAAAAAAAGCACAGACCTGCCCAGGGGCTGAAGAATTTAAATGCCATTGTTTCTTCCATCCATCCTCCAACGGAGCAACTTTTCATCAAGTCTTATTAAATATGAATGAAGAGAGAAAGACTCCACTGTGAAGCCACAATGGTTTATACTTATTAGGTTTCTGTTTTCCTTTTTGACCCATTATTATGGACTGAATGTTTGCATCCCCCTCCAAATCCATATGTTGAAATTCTAACCCCCAATGTGATAGTATTAGGAGGTAGGGACTTTGAGAGGTGGTAAATCAAAAAGGTGGAGCGCTCATGAATGAGATTAGTTCTTTAAGAAAAAGACCCTAGAAACCTCTCTCTTGCCCTCTCTACTGTATAAGAATATAACCAGAATATAAGAATATAACCAGAAAACCATTCTAGAATTCAGAGAGAGTTTTCACCAGAACCTATGCTGGCAACCTCCCTGATTTTGGATTTATAGTTCACCAATCTTTAATAAGCCTGAACTAAGTAAGATGCCAGTCATTACTGACTAAAAATTAGTGAGAAAAATGTACCTTGGTTCCAAATAAGCTAGGTAGTGAACAAAGTTCAAGCTTTATTCATAGTTGAATTTGGTATAGTAATTTGAGTCATGACCTCTCAAAGTTTGTGTCCACTTGGAACCTCAGAGTGCAACTTGATTTGAAAATCAGACCTTTGCAGATGTAATTAGTTCAGGTTCTTCATATGAAATCCTCCTAGATTTAGGATGGGCCCTAAATTCTGTTATTTGAAGAGAGGAGAGGACACAGAGCTACAGGTAAGGAAGGAGGCCATTTGAAGATGGAGGTAGAGATTGGAGGTACATGGCCACAAGTCAAGGAAAGCTAGGAATCACCAAATGTGGGGAAAAGAAGAGAAAAGATTCTCCCCTTGAGCCTTCAGAAGGAGCACGCACCTTCTGAAATCTTGATTCTGAACATCTGGACAGTAGAGCTGTGAGGGAATAAATTTCCATTGTTGTAAGCCTCCAAATCTGTGATGGTTTGTAACGTCAGCGTGAAGAGGTTAGTACAGGTGGAGTGATGAAATGTCTGCTTTTCAGGCACAGATGTCCAGTGGTTACTGGTACCTGGAAAATCAGACCAGAATGAGGAGATTCTAAAATCTCCCGAGGAACTCAGGAGAAAGCTATTTGTATTAGTTATTGCTACTCAGAAAGTTGCCTGGTTTTGATGTAAAGACTCTGACACTACAGGTCAGTCCAAGTAATGGTCTGATTTTCCTGACACTTTTGCCACAACTTAACTCAAATCTTACCTCATGTTCTAGGCATTTTAACTGGCAGATAATCCCCAATATCCTTTCTTCATAGAAATGCTGCCTTTCCCCTTCATCTTAGGGGCATTTAAATGGCAGTGAAGATGGGGATGGGAAGAGTTAGGGGGATAAGCCTCATGTGAGTTTTGATGAGAGGCTTATCCAACAGAAGGCCCACGAACACCATCAATTTATACAGTAATTCTTTGTTGAGAGGTTTGTATATGCCAGGCACTGGAGAGGTACTGGAGAGGGCTGGCTTCTGGCTTGATGTCCTTCTCAGATATTTTCTTCAGATCTGTGTGATCCATGTGAGTGATTGCCAAGCATCTCTGAGGCTGTCTGTCTTCTTCATGAGGTACCTCTTTGTACAAAATGATGCCCTGGGCTTTGACAAGAGCCTGATGCTTCCTCTCTGTGACCTCAGCAAACTATCCTCTGACTCTAATCCTTTGACTCCTTTTTGTGTCCTCCTGGGGGTGTATGATCCATCCCTCCCCTTGGCATAGAGCTTTCTAGCTCTTATGTCACAACCTTAGGTGACATGAACTCACAGAGCTTTGAAAGCCAGCCAAATTTTACCACTCCCTATCCAGTGTCTAGGTTAGGTACACTCTATCTCCTAGATTCCTCTACGGTGCCCAGATTCTCTTGGAACCTGACAAGAATGTCTCAGGATTCTAAACTCTATATTACTGCATACTTTAGGAGTTTCTTCTTGGCCACCACTCTCAAGGTTATTTCTAACTCTGGCAAAGATGCAGACACTATAAGAATATTGCTGATACTTAGAGACAAATGTGCCAAGAAGTAGAAACCATAGCATTATGAGAGACAAAGCAGATTATGACTTAATTAGATACATATAAGGAAAGAGATAACATGGAGATATTCACTGCCTAGGAGATGAAATTCAGAGTGGGGGATCAGTGAATGTGAGGAAAATGTTTTATTACTGGAAGAAGGATCTCAGTTGAGAAAGTCTGGGTGGCACTGAGTTGGCTTGGATACCTCCAGGCCTGGGTGAACCAAAAGCCAGAGATGTTACAGGGATGTTCAGGCGTGCAGTCTGGGTCTCCAAATAGGTCATTCAGGGTCACATTCCCTTTGTGGAGAGTAGAACTTGGGTCCTGCCAGGGTCCATCCCCTGTCAGGTCCGTTAGATGCAGTGGGAAGACGAGTTGGTCAGTATTCTGAGGGGCTGCATGGATGCTTAGGAAGACTTATTCTCAGGCCTCATGGTGGCATTGGAGGCTCAGTAACCTTTGCCTGGTAACTGCATCTGTCGGAATCTTGCATTGCAGAGTCTTGGCTCTTGGAGCTACCTTTATTTCAGCTTATTGGAAAGCCCGCTATTGATTAAGATTACCAAACTCTGCCTGACATTTAGAGCTCTTCACAATTTGACCTTTCTCTTTTTTTTATGTTTAATTCTCAGTGTATTTCTCCATTCACCTGTCATCAGTCACAATCATCCCCTCATCATTTCTCATATGTGGCCTTCTGTCAACTAATGCTCAGCCATTGCTCAAGCTATTCCCTTTGCTTAGAATACCGTCTCTTGCTTAATGTCTATGGAAGTTCTACACATTCTTTATGTCTCAGCTTAAATTGCCACCCTCCCCAGACTTTCCGAGGAGGATTTAGTGTTTTCTTCTTCCCCTTCCCTCTCCTTTCTAAACTTTGAATGTCTGCTATATAATGTACCACATTTTTGTCCTGTGCTGAAGTTATTTTATATACATTTCTGGTTTCTTATCGAGTTTGGAAGTACCATTTTTGGGGGGTGAAGTCTATATAACTCTGTTATACCTAAGACAATGTTTTGCATTTAGAGACACCTGTTAAGTTTGTTGAATTGAACTCTCTAAAGTTGAGGTAAATCACAGATGTTATTGCATATTGAACGTAGAAGACTGAATGGATTTTCAACATTAAAAATATTTCATTAACATCTGGTACAACATCCTACAAGTCTTTAGATTCTTTTTCTGGGCTCTGCTCCACTTCCTCACCATAGTTCTGAACTGCTTTTGGCTTTAGCCCTTGCTTAGTCTCCAGAAGGACCAAAGCATGCTCTTCATTGGATCTGGGTAGAACTTGTTGTCCTGGCAGCTGCCTGTTTCACTTGCCAGACCAGAAGGTATCCAAACCCCTCCTGCTCCTAACTGCTCCTCTGTTAATGCTATTAGACTTTTCCTTTCAAGCTGATTCCTCTGTCTCTGGTCTCCTTACCAACGTACCCTAGAATACCAGAGCCAGGAATGTATAATAGTTACACACGAACTCTGGAGTACTGTTGCCTGGGGTTGAATTCCAACTCTTACCACCTACTATGTGTTGTTTTGAGACAGATACTAAACACTGCCAAAGAAACTTTCAATGGTAAAATAGAAATAATATCAGATCAACTCATAGAATTCTCCTGAGGATTAAATGAGATGCAGGCAAGCACTTAGCAGAGCCTGGAACATAGAAAGATACTTAAGTAGTGGCTCCTATTCTTTGTCTCTCTTCTACATATTTTGTTACAAGTATTGTTTGGTACTCTTATTTGTATTATGCCCTGTAAATACAATTTACCTTATTCCTCTATAGTATCCCCATCAGAAATACAGAACGTATTTGCAAGATAAAGGCAACCCTCCATCTTCCTCTGAGCAATCCCTAATCTCCCTCTACCCTCCCCAGCTTTTTTCAATATGCTAATATCTGAGGCCATTCATTTTTATTTTCACCTGGAAACTAATGCCCTCACTGTGGAGCTAGCTATTCCCTCAATTTCACACTAATTTTTATGGAGAAAGATGTTTTATTATTGTTCTCTAGTATAGAAGAGCAGAGATATAAATAAAGCATCAAGAACAACCCTGTTTCCAAAGCACACCAAAACAAACAAACAAATCATAAACCTGTAACACACTGGGGTTGGTAAAGACAAGGCTCCAAACTTAAATTCCCATTGTGTTTAAAAACCTTCACAAATGTTAAATGAGTAAACTCTTAGAGGAGCTCTTTCAGATAAGCCCTTAGGTAGACACACTTTCTATCACAATTTTTGAGTCCATGTCAGTATTGCAGGCTCCCTGGCCAGCCTATTGTCCTGTCCCTGAATTATGCATCTCATCTACCAGTAAGGCCTGAAGTGATGCAGGAGGTAATCGATCGAAGGGCTTAATCAATGTTCAATAGAGGAAGGAAAGTCTAATGAACAAAATATAGGACTGGGAGCTAAGCCAGGTGCGAATTCCAATCTTTTCTTAGCCTGTAAGCAGAAGCCTAACTAGATGATTTCATTCCTAGAGCCCTTTCATCCAACTGCTTTTTGTCTCCCCACAGATGCTGCTCTCAGCTCCAAATCTACTCACATGGGCAAGTGGTTGATGAGATCAAGAGAAAAAGATACGTAGCAGCAGCATGAGGGCAGGACCTGTGTTTTTCATCATTGTTTATCATAGGTCCCAGTGCGTGCTTGCCTGTGTATGTGTGTGTGTGTGTGTGCAAGTGCGTAGGTGCACATTTGTGTGCATTTCTCTTCCTTGGTGTCTCTGTTTACTGATTCTGTTTCTGACCTTTAACCCTCCAACATTCATTCAATCAATCTCTATATACTGAGTACTGCTCTCTGAAGGGCGGGGGGGGACTTGCTGGTGACCAGGAATTCAGATAAAATATAAGAATTCTCACCCTCAATTCTTAGTGATTTATTAGAAGAGAATGTTTGGCTTTATTTTGTTGCTTTTTTTTATTATGGACATTTTCAGGCATGCAAAAACAAAACAAAACAAAACAAAACAAAAGGAAAAAACTGTGCAACAAATCTCAATGTACTTACTATCCAACTGCAAAAATTATTAGTAAATGGCCAATTTTGTTTCCTATCTGCTTTTATCCACTAATTTTCCATCCTACATACAGACTAGATGATTATGAGGCCAATCCCAGTGTTTGCAACCTCCCCAGAAGCTTCCTGGGTGTCATCTGAAACCAGGCAGGCGCCCAACACAAATGACAGGGAGAGATGGATGAAAGATGGAGGCCATTCCAGATTGACAGATGGCAGGTTTAACAAGCAAGGGAACTTACATATGAGGCTTGTTTTGGTGGCCTCAAGATCAACAGATCTTAGCATTTGCCCGCCAGAATCTTGAAAGTTTGTATGGAAGCCTTAACTGAGGTCACTCACAAATATACCAACCAAATGGTTTCAACACTCAATTCTATCTCAAGGCTACATCCTTGGGGCAGCTTCCGGGGGCAGGGAAGGCAAGTGGAATGCGCATTCCAAGGATAGGGAAGAAGGTGAGGAGCCTCTCATTGCAGAAGTCCAACTCATGGGTCAACTGGCAGTCATGTCTGCTCAATAACCAACTCCAACAGCCTACTTGGGCAGGACGGTTTTGATTTCCCTAGATGGAGAATGAAGAGAAGACTCCAGTCTTGCCAGTGTTCCTTCTTGAAGTAGCCCTTCTCACCTTCACGGGCTGCTTTCCACACTGCAGAGGCCTGTTGAGAGAACCTCAGTCAGACCAGGCCCCTAGAAGAGCCCACTCACCCCTAATGCTTTTCTTTTTTTTTTTTTTTTAAAAGATTTTATTTATTTATGAGAAAGAGAGAGAGAGAGAGAGAGAGAGGCAGAGACACAGGCAGAGGGAGAAGCAGGTTCCATGCAGGGAACCCAACGTGGGACTCGATCCCTGGACTCCAGGATCACACCTTGGGCCGAAGGCAGGTGCTAAACCGCTGAGCCACCCAGGGATCCCTGCTTTTGTTTTCATAGAACCCCTCACCTCTGGCAAATCTTAAGAAAAGGGCAAGGACATTGGGTTTGAGTGTGGGGCAGGACAGGGCTAATGACCCTGCCCTAGAAAGTAGATGTGAACCCATGGGCTGCTCTGCATGGCCCAATGCCCATGGCTGATCCTGAACTTCCTTCCAGCAGCTTCCAAGGCTCCTTAGGCCCAAACTTGACTAAAGGTATCAGGTCTGCTGTGGACTGGATTCTAGGTCATTGCCATTTGTGAGCTTTTTCTTGCTCTATTTTAGGATTTGGTGCTTGGGTTTGACATCAAACTGGCAGGGAGGGAGCTTGAGAAATGAGTATGAGAATAAGAGGAGTAGTAACAATGGCAAAAATAGGAGCAACAAAACCAGTACTTACTGAATTTACTCTAGGTAGGCACTCTTCTGAGTCTCTTACACGCACTTACCTGACAGGACAATTCTATAAAGTAGGTAGTATTATTGTCCCCAAGGCACAAAGAATTTAGATAACTTGACCATGGTCACGTGGCAGTGAGAAGCAGAGCTGGAATACAAGCCCTTGCAGCCTCATTCCAGAGTTCGCCCTCTAAACTGCTGTTTTTTTAGTGTCTCACGAACAACCACTAGCCTCTAGGGGAAAAGACGATGGCAAATAAAAGGGAAGGACAAGGGTGAGAGAAAGCCATCTAAAGAAATGAATAAACCAGGGGGTCTGGTTGTACATTTGTAATGTAACAAATGTATCATACTAATGCGGGATGTTAATAATGGAAGCAACTATGTGTGGGAAGGGACGGGATTAAATAAGAATTCTATACTGTCTGTGCTGTTTCCCCGTAAACCTAAAACTACTCTAAAAATAAAATCTTTACAAGGTGGGGTCTCCCCAAGATAATATTGAATAATATATTCGGATGAATGACATGGTTGAAAGTAGAAGTTGGAGAAATTAAAACTTTCATGGTTAAAGACCATCAAGGGGAGATTCCTCAAAAACTTGATTCCTTATGACTTTAATACATTGTAAGAATCGAATGAGATTCATATGTGTTAAAGCACTGAGTTAATGGAAAAGCTTCATATTTCTGATTTATATTTGCCTTCTTCTTGGGGCTGCATCTCTTCTCTTGTGGTTTCTGTTTCCTGCAAGTATGTCCTGCCAAGTCAATCTCTGTGCTGCTGGAAACTGGTTCCTTGTGTTCTGTGTTGTACCTGTATTTTCTTTTTCTTTTTCTTTTTCCTTCTTTCTTTCTTTCTTTCTTTCTTTCTTTCTTTCTTTCTTTCTTTCTTTCTTTCTTTTTTTAATTTTTATTTTTGTTTCTAACCTTGTCCTTGTACAAAGCACCTTTGCCCCAGAGTGACCCTAAAGACCACTCTGGTCCCACCATAGCCAATACTGGGGATGGAAATGAAGCCCAGGTGCACCTGCGTTAGTGTGAATGGTATGGATTTCCAAGCAAGATCCTGCTTCCCATGCATTTTCATGACTATGGCCCCAGCCATGTGCCCCATAATTATTGACTTATACATTTCCATTTTTCTTATAAATAAAGAGGACTGGGTAACTTCTGTTCCTGGGGGCTAATAGAACTAAGAGCTGAGATATTTAGTGTGCTACAAGTAACAAAACAAATATTCCCTAGACCAGCTAGATACTGTCTAATTTTGCTTATCTGCATGATCCAAGAGGAGATCATGAAGGACCCTGAGTAGGTACATCAAAGTTTTTAGCTTAGCTAAATGGTTCAACTTTTATGAGTAGATTATAAAACCACAGGGCAGAGCTTTGACATCTTCATTAGGTTTTATAGCTCTGTGTAGACAGTGCTTAATAAATAATAGAGGCAATACTGCTCAATTGATAAAAATAGATCTTACTACCCAGAGAGCATTTGGGAATTAAGTCACAGTTTATTCTATATATTGTAATTCAATCATACTTCAGAAGTTTTAGCCATGGGAAATTGCTAGAATTATAAAAGCAACAAGCCTTCCTTCTTTCCTTTACCAGTTTTTAGGAACCTGTAAAATAATCTAAGAATAAAATCAAAACAGGGAAAAATTAAGCTCACATGTTTGCTAAAAGAAAAAAAAAAACAACCAGAGGTATTATTTAGGAGAAACAAAAGCACGATGTTTGAGAGTATACAAATTTTGAGAATTGTTTCCAGGTGCTACAAGTGAGATTAAAAGCTATTTCTGAATGTTAACCCACAAAAGTTGTTTTACCCGTGAGCAAGATGTTTGGGTAGGCACGCCACCATTGTGTGAATATGCAGTTGCCCCTACATGAAGACTCTCAGATACTTCAGAGTATCTCTTTTCAGTGCTCTGTTTCCCACCCAAAGGTCAACACTTCCTTTGGTGTTTTCCTTTGGGAAACACCAAAATCTGAATATCTATCCTAGACACTCAGGTCTTCCAGTTGTGGCTCCTCTCCAAACTAGAGTTAGGATTGCTTAGACTCTGTCCTCTCCTACCCTTTGCTTTGTCTATGAACATTGTTCCCTCTCAAAATGGAACCCTGTCTAGAGGCTCTAGGGTATCTGGTCATAGCTTCAGTTCTTGGCTTTACTCCCCATTATCACAGATGTAGTATTTTCTCAGGCCCTTTATGTTCTTTGTTCAGCATGTGACACTTAATGGGACAGACCTATTTTTATTAATGGCTGTTGCACTCTGTGGCCATTTACAATGTACAAGTCACTTTTGCATATTTGTGAGCACACAGGACACAAAAATAAATCAGAGCCTAGTAATTCCATTGTTCTTGTATGCCCAACCTCATGTGAATAATTTCCATTGCATATGAGGGTTAGATAAGATGTGCTCTTTTTATCTTCTTATCGTGTATACTAGCTATTGGATTTTAGCCTTTGCCTTATGAGGCATGTCTTGGTTGTTATTTATTTTCTTTCTTTGAATGGTCAACATGAAGAACCATTACCATCAAGACAAAATGCTTCTCACATGGTACCACCCTGCACTCCATAGGTTTTGTTCTGTTGGGAAAATGAAACCCCAGCCTTGGACTTCCTTCCATCATATGTGAAAACACTAGCTGACACTTTTATAGTGCTTATTATTTCTAGGCATTCACTTAATCTTCACTACAATCCAGTGATGAAAAAACTGTAAATTTCCCTCACTTTATAGATGAGAAATGGAGTGACGAGATGGTTGATGAACTGGCCCGATGTCACACAACCTGTAAGTGATTCAAACCAGATTGCCCGGCACTAGCAACCATGCTCTTGACTCCTCATTGCCCTGTTTCTGAAGTGGCTGATGTGGCTTATACAGTAATATGAAGGCTAGAGGTCTGTGAGGCTTAGATATGAAGTGTGATGCACGGGGAAAGTTTGCACCTTGCATTATAGAAAATGAACCAGGATAATTAATGGAGATGCCAAGGGGAAGGGAGTTTTGAGTTTCTCATAATCCTTATCAATCTCTGCCTCTTCCAACCTATACCAAATGAATATGCAATCCAAAGAAAAAGAATGTGCTTGCCATGAAATATATCATCAAAAGAATTTCTAGTATTCCATTCCAACAGACTGCTGCCTGAGGCCCTCCTTTATAGAAATTCCAGAGCCCCCTCTGTTTGTTTTATAACAGCTTCAAAGGTTACAGATGGTCTCATTGCTCTAAAAATAAATATCTTGTAGATCTTTGAAACTCGAAACCCAGCCATCTCTTGGTACACTCTTGATTAATGGATTCATGAAAGTCACATAAAAATCAGCTTCTAAAGGGTTAGCATCTTTGATTAATATTGAATTTAGGTACTTACCTATTTCTTCATTTGTATGACAATTTTTTAACTTCTGAGGAAAACTTCTAATAACTTTTTGTGTTAGTTTCTTTGTGAAAAGTTCAAAGCTAAAGCAGGTAGTAGCAGCATTAGACTACAGTAATGAAAAAAATCCACATAATTAATCATTGCTTCAACAAATACACTGGCATTCATCCAAGAAAAGGGAAACTTTAGGAGAGAGTTTGATATCACAACTTATGTTTACCTTGATTAATAGCCTCTTTGGGAAACCCAAAGCAGAAAAGATTATTAGTGGAATGCTCTGACTCTTTCTTTGCCAGATGCAAATGACAGACTGAATTCTCCAAGTATGGAGATTGAATTTTCAGAGTGGGCTTTCTGGGTCCTGAGATTATTTGCTTTCACATGCCCAATTTTTTTATTCATGCATTATTTATGAACTTTCATATTTCACACAACTCTCAGGGACCCGGTAAGCCTCCAACTCATTGATTGATTCCATATCATGTCAAATATTACAACTAATATGTCTGCTTCATAATTCTAAATAAAAATGTTCTTTTGTGCAATTTGCACTTGGAAATGTAGGATGATATTTTCAATTGTATAGAAAAGAGTGTGCTTATATGTACACACACACACACACACACACACACACACACACGTAGCCAACTTCTTACATGTTTTTGCAGTGGGTCAGAAGTCTGTGGAAAAGAAAAAGATAAACCAGGCAAGAGACTGGCCCTGTTTACTAGTATGAAGGTCATTTCTTTTCCTCATGAAGTATTACTAGCCTATCAAAGTGTAATAAAATTATTACTAATGATTCCTGGAGGAAAACAATGAAAAGTCATCAGTTTTCCTCTAGCAATGAATAGCATGTAGTATATTAGCATTCATAAGAAAAGTAGCAGGCACTCATTAAATGAACTAATAATAAAGTTGAAAGTGGAAATATCCATAGGCCCATTCTACTGAAGTTGTAGATCCGGGTTAACCAGGACATTGAGATCTACACATCTGACAGGCTGTACCTGAAATCTTTTTTTTTTCTATGAAGACCAAGTTGACAAGAAAGTCTTAACTGATGAAGTTAAACTCATTTTAAAATACGGCATGCTACCAAGAATGGTTTCAGGAGAGCTTTGTTTTCCTTTTTAAATGATGATATTCAAACATGCTTATTAACCACCCTGGCAAGTTACAAAATTCAGGAGATTAAATGAAGAGAAGTTGTGCATTAGCGGTGATTTATTTTTTATTTTTTATTTTTGTAATCAGTGAATGTGAACATTTCTTAGCCACCAAAACTTCCTCTGGATTTCTGGATTACTAGAGGTCAAAACACTGACTCATATTTCACAACTCCTTTAGCTTTAATTCATAAATCTTAAATTTCTCTAATTGCTATTGGGTAAAGATAGCTGTAGAGAGCCATTTTCTTAATGATAGAAAAATTTTCCTGATAAATTACATGTCAAAACTCCGTGAGAATTCTTGTATTATCATGGAAGATAGAGGTAGGGAATTTAAATAAATGTGTTCATGGAGAAGTAAAAAGATCTTCATGTATGCTCTAGACTTCAGGGATTGATTTTTTGAGGTAAAGCCATTCTTGAAAAGATAAGAGTACTTGAAATAAGCTGTATTTTATTTTTAAATCTCAAAACCAGAAGCTGCTTGCACAAAGACTCTACAGAGTCCTTGGTGAACAGACACAGTGAGAGGGAGTGGTATTTCTACGAGTGGTGCCATTGTGAAGTATCATCATGCCTCTTTGTCTAACATTTACTCAGTGCTTAAGAAGCCACATAATTTGTTACTGCTTTGTGTGCAGAAGGTCTGATCTCATGAAATATGCGTAAAGAGAGGCAAATAGGTAACAGAAGAAAATACAGAGTTCTCCATGGTCATTATCTGATATTATAAAAACCCTTTGATGTCTGTAAAGAACTACATGGCTAGAAACCACCTCCTAGGGGAATAAAAGGCAACTGAGTCCATTGGAATTCTGTGAGAGCTTCAGGAATGCCCCTCAATTTGTACCCTTTATGTCTTCCACTATTCCTGGGTTTTGACCTGGTCGCTTTTATTCATGGGCCATTCTTGGTTTTACTCTTTCTGGTTTTCCAGCTTCTGTGGTTGAATTCCTCTTTCCTCAAAAACTCTCATTCCAGAATTTACTTCTTGGATGCCACTTTTTAATTCATCTTCACTCTTTGTTTTGACTTTTCCATGAGTTTAAAATGCAGCCGTACTGGTGACCACACGCTCCCTCCTCCCTGCCTGTTTCTGGGGAGCACACAAGGACTATGATTGTGGTGGAAGATGCGTTCCCATGTACTAGAGGGGATGACAGTTAAAGAAATATTTTCCAATATTTACAAAACATAAAGAGAAACACATAATCTTCCTTTTCATTGACAGATTCTCAAACAAGTTTCTCAGAAATATATTTATATTTTTCTCTAAGCAAGATTTACTTTTTTTTTTTTTTTTTTAAAAAGAGAGAATGAGAGTGAGTGAGACAGCATCCAAGTGGGGGGGGGGGGGTGGAAGGGCAGAGAGAGAGAGAGAGAGAGGGAGAAAGAACCCTAAGTAGGCTCCAAGCCCAGTGCAGAGCTCATTGGGGAGCTTGATTTCACAACCCTGAAATCATGACCTGAGCCAAAATCAAGAGTCAGTGGCATAACCTACCAGCCACCCAGGCATCCCAAGAGTTGCTTCTAAGAATTGTTAACGTAAGGTGCTTTGACAAAGTGATATGCTGACTTAAATGCGCACTAGGTGGAAAACTATTATAGGGCGTAGGGAAAGAATAGTGTCAAACTTTCATTGATGTTAAAACCAGCCACAAAGGAAGTCCTTCCTTCATTTTTAGCTTATTTAAGGCAAAGTTTTGTTCTCCAATGAACAGATATTTACTAAGTTGCTATTAGTAAAAAAAAAAAAAAAGGTTGTCCTAGATGCTTTACATTTGACAGGATGCTAAAAATGGTAAGATATATTTCCCACCTTCAAGGAGCTTTTTTTTTTTTTTTTTTTTGGAGAGATAATATATAGGCTAAGTGAATTATAAACCAGAAGTGAAATATAGATTTAAATCATATATAACTAGTATGAAATTTGGCATGCTATATTTCGGATTTATTATTTTGTAAGGGTAAGTAATATCTCCTTTTATCTTCTTTCACTTAGTCATAAAATTGAGCCACTAATTTTTTTTAGACTTTTGGGAGGGTGATGATTAAACTGCATATAAAGTGCTTATTATTAACTTTTGAAATCTGAGCTAGTGAGTTAGTTAACTCACTTTTCCAACGTGGAATTTTATGACTGTTTTATGTATAAGAATGACTAATACATAGGTATAAAATCAAGAACCATATATATTACATAGTTGTTTTAATAATATTTATTATGCTACTTTTACCTTTATTGTGTAATTATAATAGGGAGATTTTAGACACTACTTATGACTATGGTTTCAAGGTAAGACTCAAGAAAGAGGTTCAGGAGTTGTGAACCAGAAACAAAAATTAAAGGAGAGCTATAGAACATGAGGGTTCCTGGTCAAGAAAATGATGTCATTGTAATCCACAAAGTTAAGAAGTCGAGCAAGATTGTCAAGGTCCTTGGTGACAAATTGATTCTGTGACTCTAAGGGAGACTGAAAGAAAGATTGAGATATATCAGCAGGTTACAAGGGGACCTCAAGGGAAAACTGACACTGATGCCATAGGAGGCATCTGCTGGTCCTGTTCATTTCACTGCACATCATTTTGTGCACCTGTCATGGATAATAATAATGAAAATGAACTCATTTAAGAAACGATTCTCTTTCTCTCTGCATGGATATATCTCAAAACTATCCAAAGAGCAATATTTTAAATAAGTCACTTAAAATTACAATGTCAGAACAAAGAGTATCTTATATGCCAAACAAGTTGGCCTTTTAATAAAACCAAAATGTTTACTAAATCAAGAATTGGTATAGCCATCTTATTTTTAGAGTACACATTGCTATATCCTTTTTTCCTTTTCTTTCTTAAAGAAAGTCAGGACATTTTAAAGTGACAGGTTAGAAGATGTTTTGATCTGTCCTCTTCCCCACTTTCCCAATTCCTAGGAAATATGAAAGACTTTTTATGTAGTAACACTAATATCTATTCATTTCCCCTTATGTCAAATGTATTCACAACTCTGCTGCACAAAACAGCATATAAATTACAAAGAAAATAGTGTGCTTTCTCATTTATATTCTTATCTTCAAATTCTGACTATCAGCCCAAGTTTAAATGTAGAATTTAAAACTGAACAGGACTATAAGATCACCTCATCCTAGGCTTCTTATTTTACAGATGAAGAAACAAGCTTGAGAGTGACCTGTCCAAGGTCACAGGCACTGTGAACAGAGCTCTGACTGAGGACTTTTGACTGTCAGCTCAATATTCTCTGTATATCACATACCCTCTTAGGCTAAACCATGGAAGGGAAAACTTCCCCAGAATGTCATGCAGACCAGAGTTATTTTCTCAGTTATTTTTCTCTGGCCACAAACATATTTGTAATCTATATTAGAGGCCTAATATAAAACTGTGCTTTCAGAAATGTTAATATATTCCAAGACTTAAACATTGTTCTTCCTGCCTATATACAAGAACATACCAACTACTTACTTAGAAAGGAAATTCTACATTTAATTATACAAAGGTGCCCTCATAATTGGCCCTCAGGAGGTCATGTGCCTTATAACACCATGGGGCATAATCATAGACCTCAGAGTTGGAAGAGGCCTCCAAGAGCATCTTATCCAAGTTCACATTTTTATATAAACAAAATGTGCCTCAGAGATGCTAAGTGCCAGGCAGAGGTAGAGCTGTGTTGACTTCTCCATCCTCTTGTTTAAATGTTCCCTTGTGAACAAGGACCCATATGTATGGGATAGCTATTCAAGGACAAGAGCACATATGGCCATGAAGCAAAACAGATTTTCTACCCACATGGGAATCAAACCAAATTCTAGTTCTCAGAAGCGGTGTTGAACTTTTAGTACATCTTACCACAAGACATAGGTCCAAGTCCAAAACAGAATGGAGACTCAAGGAGGGTTCAAATAAGTCTTGGGGGGCAGCCTGGGTGGCTCAGCTGTTTAGGGCTGCCTTCAGCCCAGGGTGTGATCCTGGAGACCTGGGATAGAGTCTCACATCAGGCTCCCTACATGGAGCCTGCTTCTCCCTCTGCCTGGGTCTCTGCCACACTCTCTCTCTCTCTGTGTCTCTCATGAATAAATAAATAAAATCTTTTAAAGAATAAGTCTTGGATATCAGCTTCTTTTAGGAGATGTTAGACATGTTTTGAGGTATGACAATAATATTTTGACAAAATGTGATAATTAAGAACACAGATACTAGCTAACCTAGACCGTCTGGATGAAAATGCTGGTTCTGACACTTTCTAGTGATGTGAACTAACTTTTCTGATTCAAAACAGGGATAAGGCTACTTAAATTTCATGGATTTGGTATGAGGATTCAATGCGTTAATATACACAAAGTACTCAGTGCTGTGCCTGGTGCGTAAGCATTCAACAAACGTTAGTTATTACTATTATTGATGCCATGGAAAGTAATCAAGCACTCTCCTAAGATATCTGCTGGGAAGATAGTGTGATTTAGTAGCAAGGAGGTTGAATTTAATTCCTGAAGTTTTCAAGTTTAGCTCCATGACTTTATTAGCTACATGTTGGGCAAGCCATTCACTTCTCTGAGATTCTATCCCTCTGCTGAACATGTGGTAATACAGTTTTTTTTTCTGTTTACCTCTTGTGCATAGTTGTAAAACTCAAGTGAATGAATGAATGTGAATATGCTTTCTGAAGGGTAAAGGTATTGACAAATGGCCACTATTATTTTTATTCTTTTTTGCTACCTCTGTGTTGACTGATACAACATGACTGGACAAAAGTTCTAACTCAGTGTGAGAATTTAAGGATCCTACACATCCAAAATTTCCTTATAGACTCACAACAGCCGAAAGTGGGGGATGGAGGCCTGGTTAATTAGCAAGACTTATTAAATGTTTACTCTCAATAGAACACTCTGGACAAAGAAAATACACATAAGTTCTAAGGTCTCTCATTAAAGCAAAAGCTTTATTTAAAGGTGGTATTCAGAACACCTGGCTGGCACAGTCAGTAGAGCATGTAACTTTTGATCTCAGGGCTGTGAGTTCAAGCTCCACATTGGGTGTGGAGCCTATTTAAAATCAAAACTAAAAAAATTCTTTAAAAAGTGGTTTTCAAGCATGTTCATGATAAAGGACACCAGCTTTTACTGCAATTTCTAAGTATGAGGCTGTAAAACATAGCCTCCGAGATAGCTGCCACTGCCATAACTTCTTTCTCTCCCTGTTCATGCTTTCTGCTTTATGCATCATGAGATGGTGTTCAGTTCCCCTCTGCTTGAATGTGGGCTGGCCTTACTGACTTTCTGGACCAAGAGAATGTAGCAGAAGTTACTGGCACTTTTGCAGCTCACTCGTAAGAAGGCTTTCAGCTTCTGCATGGACCTCTTGGAACACTCGCTCTTGGGGCACCCCCTCTCAGAGCCCATGTGCAGAGGTCAACTGCAGGAGCGGTCACTGACTGCTCTAGCTGACCTCACGCTAGTAGCCAGCAGCAGCTGCCTGGCCTGTGAAGGAGCATCGTGCATGTCCAGCTCAGTCAAGCTTGCACATGACTTCAGCCCCAGCTGCCATCTGGTTGCAACTACATGAGAGATTACAAGTGAGAACTGCCCCAGATGAGCCTAGACAACATGCAGAAGCTGGGAAAGGGCAATAAATTACTGTTTGAAGCCACTAAGTTTTAGGGTTGCTTCCTTTCCAGCAATAGATAGTTGAAACATGCACTACTTTCTTTGGAGGGAATTTGTGAATTGTGAACATTGGCAAGAAGTGGTTAATAAAAGTCTTTGTGTGCACATTTCAAGTTTGATTTACCTGGTACCTAAAAAGCATCTAGAATAGGAAATGTTTCACTCTCGCTTAAAATAATGATAAAAACAATTACTATCATGTGTATGTCAGTCACTCACTGAATATATGCTTTTCTCAGAGCTGGGGTTTTAACCAGATTTATGTAAAAATCCCCACTTATATCACAGAGCCCGCTATAAATTTTATCTCCTTCAGACTATGAGGAATTTTATACTTTCTAAGTAGGAAGTTCTAAACCCTATCAGAAAGCAGTGCAGTATACACTGGATTTTTTTTTTTTTGGCAGTTGGCATAGAATCTGATACAAATGGGTGCTTAATAAATGGCTGTTAGCCAAGATATTTATTACTCAACTGGTTTTTCTCTAAAGGTATCACGTACCACTTTACTTCGAGACTTTGGACAATTTGAGGCCTTTTCTTCTTCATAGCTTAGTCATCAAAATTTCATTGCCATACTCACAATTCAAATTCAACTTAAAAGTCAGCAGTATTCCTACTGTCCTCCTTCAAATATTTTCATGATCATATAGCCTGCAAGAGCCCCACTTCCTTTCCGGCCTATTCAGGAGCCATATTGTTCCTTGTTCGCTCTGCTTTGGCCACACTGGTCTCCCTGCTATTCCACTCAATCACTAGGCATGCTTCTGTCTCCAAGCCTCTGTGGGAGAGGTTCTCTTTGCTCCCTTCAGGTTTCTGCTCGGGTGTTATATTATCAGTGAAGTCTTTTCTAACCACCTTTTTAAAATCCCCTCACCCCCTGTGTAGCTTCCTTATCCTGCTTTATTTTTTCTCCCAGTATCAAAGTACATGTTTGCTCTTTAATCCCTTTATTAGAGGGTAATCTCATGGGTAGAGACTTGGTTTTAGCCTCTATTATATTTTCAGCATCAAAAACAGTGCCCGTACAGCAGGGACTGAATGAGTGGATGCTCTCGAATGAATGGTTATCTATGACCCAGTAGTTGGACCCCCAAAATGCCAACACCAGGACAGTCTTCCCATTGTATTTTGGGCAAGAGGCAACGAGTCACATTTTGGACTTCTGCTGTAAAAAAGCCAAAGCTGAAAGTGTTGAGAATTTTTTTTAGTGGCATATTCTAGAAAAAAAAAACTCATCAGGTTGATGTTGGCTGACACAAAGTGGTTGCAAAGATCTTTGCTGATGGGTTGGTCAGGAGCTCTGGAGCCCCACATCTCCCTTGTGAGGAGTACTGAAACAGGTAAGAGAGGAAACTCAAATCAGGGGACCAGACTAAAGTCAAAATCAGCTGCAACCATTAACAGTCAATGCTTTGTGTAATGAGGCTAAAGCCTACTCAGGTTTTTGTGTGGGACTTTGGCTTCATAAACACTATGTGTGTTTAAAAAATATTTCACAGCTGTTTTAATGAAGGACTGATTTTTATAAAAATAGATCAAACCTATGCTTCTTACAAGCAACTGTGTTTATAGCTATGCCTGATTATTTGAATCAAGCTACTACACAAAGACACCACTGCTTCTTAAAAGAAGAATCTAAAATAGAAGAGAAAATTCTCCTAGAGTAAAAATGCTCTATATAGAGAGTTAGAAATATCAAATAAACCCATAAGGCGAAAGAAAATTAAAGCCTGTGTAATAAAGCAGGATCTCTGTGCATGGCAGTGAGGCAGCAACAGAAGCTGCTCACCTGGCTTTCCCAGAATCAGTCCATTTTTTAAGTTGTAAGTATCATATGTTGGGAGAATGCTTGTTGCTATAATGTTAGGACCCCAGGCAGAGATTAACTTTGTTAAGATGACATTACCTGGGTTATATAGCCCTGGGCTTTGGAACCTTGATTGTAATTGAGAGAACTCAGCCTTACACTGCTCAGGTCTGCCTCTCTCTGTGTTCTGCATTTGAGTCTCTAATTACTAAGTTCTCATTCATTGCATCTTAAAAGTCTTGAAGTTTAGGGGCGCCTGGGTGGCTCAGTCAATTAAACATGCCACTCTTGATTTCGGCTCAGGTCACGATCTCATGGGTCTTGAGATGAATATCTGCATCTGGCTCTGCGCTCCATGGGGAGTCTGCTTCAAAGACTTCTCTCTCCCTTTCTCTCTGCCCCTCCCGCTTGTGCTCACTCTCTCTCTCTCTCAAATAAATAAATAAATCTTAAGAAAAAAGTTTTAAAGTTTAACCAAAATACTCACAAATTGGGTTCTAAGGAGATAGTTTTCTTAAATATGGTCTACAAAATGCTGACCACTTCACTTCATTGGTCTAGAAACCTGGTGTGGTAGTGAAGAGCGTGGATTTTGTAGAGAGTGATCTGGATTTCTACACTAGCTCTGCCACTTGAGTGAGTTACTTTACCTCTCAGCTCCTCAGTTCCCTCATCAGCAAAATTGGGGCATAAATATCTTCCTCAAAAGGGATTTTGTGTGGATTAAATGAGATAATATATGATGATTGCTTAGTTCATTGCTTGGCATGGATCAATCACTCAACATACAGTAAAAAAAGGTGGGGGGAGGGAGTTTCCTGGAGTGGATGCAGTCTTTTTTTTTTTTTTTTTTCTAATTGAAATGTACTTGGCGTATAATGTTATATTAGTTTCAACAACATAGTGATTAAACAATTCTGTATATTATGCTGTGCCTACCATGGAAGGTATAGTCATCATCTGTTGCCTTAGGACGTTATTACCCCATATTGACTGTATTCCCTATGACATGCTGTTCATGGATGCTGACCTTGTGATGACCTTTCCTGACTGTTGTAAAAAGTTATCTGTCATAATGTGCTTCTTTCTAGGCAATCACTAGCCTTTTCTCTAGCAGTGATAACTTAGGGATTTTATTGTTTCCTTACTTCTTGGTCAGTTTGCTTCACCTGGACAGGTGGTCGAGCCTGTAATAGTGTCTTTGTATGGAGTTCCTTGCTCTACCCTCCCCTCATCTGGCTTACTTGCTTCCGTCTGTAAACGTTGTCAATTCAGGAGGCTATGTCTAATTCACAGAGAGGGCGATTTAATATACCAACTCTGTTTTGCTTGCCTCTAATTTTTAAAATCCCATGTGAATTTAATTCTGTGGGTCTAATTTTGTGTTTTTTGGGCATAATAATTTATAGTTGCTGTCATTTATCATTCCCTCACTTGCAAGGCACAGTGCTCAGCATACAGAGATAACCTAATATTATTAACGATATTTAAACCTATAAGGGGCTAACAAATGCTCCCCAAGAAACCAGAGCCAAACCTCAAATGTAATATGGCAAATCCTAGCACCTATCCACCAGAATGCAGAGGCAAACGTATTTAGGAAATTCACTTTGGGTTATGGATAATGAGAATTCTAGTAAGATATGGGACTGCAGAGATGTGAAGGAAGCATGTGATCCACTCAGCTCCCGTGAAAAGTACCTTATGTCATTAGGGGGACAAAACAAAGCTCCCACACAAAGAGTAAGCTGGAAGTAAATTGAACATTCTAAATTATTAAAAGGACTTGACGGGGAGAGTTTGATCCTGGCTAAGCTTTCAGAATATGCAAACAAACAAAACCAGATAAGAAGGTGTAAATGACCTAGTCAATCAAATATCAGATAGCATCACTAAATGAACCGCTGATCATCCCTCAGAGAACCTCTCAGAGTTCCAGGGAAAGGTTGGTGAGAATTTTATGCATGCCTAGCACACAGTCACTTACATAGACCCACACTTAACTGGGCTAGTAATTTCATTCTACCTGACAGATAACAAGGAAAACCTTTAAAAAAAAAGTCATTATTGTAAAAACTGCTAACAGTAATATTGAAAAACAAGAGTGAGGCAAGATTTGGAGCAGAAACTTGAGATGTCAGTGTAGGGGAGCCTTATCCTTTGAATCATAATGGAAAGAAAAATGAAAACTAGGTTATAGAGATACAGAGAATGAACACTTGTGTCAATACCATTACATTGAAATCTGTTATCTTGTTTTGTAGCAAATGCACTAAGAATGCTGCAACTTGAAAAATTTGTGATAATCAAGATATTGATTCATTAATTCACCGTGAACTTGGTGTGTGCCCAGCAATGTAATAGGCATAGAGATAAACAGAGGTCCTTGCTTTTAAAGGAACTCATAGTTTATTTGAGAAAGCAATATAAACAGATAAATTATAATACAGTGCTGTAAGTGCTGTGCTATATATAAGAAAAGTGAAGAGAGGTCCCGTAAGGTTTGGAAGGAATTTCTGAATTTTGAAAAAATCAGAATAATTTTTTAGAAGAGTTTTAGCTCGAGTACTTTGTTATTTGGAATATATAATAATTCCCCTTTAACCATGTCCTAACTAGCTAAGTAAAAGCTTGCAGTATTTGAATGCAATATTCCTCTTCCGGTCCTTTGGGCTGGGAGTGGGAGGTGGGGGGGAGGAAAGAGGGAATGAGGTCTTTTCATTTCTACACAGAACAAAGAATTAATTGGCCGGTGATAGAATCAGGGGTTGGAAAGACAGTTCATGTAGGTTAAGCTCCTATCCCACACAGAAATGTCCTCTTTAACATACTGACACGTCTCTCTGGTTCTTTCTGAACAAATCTAGGGGCAAGCAGTCCCTCATTGCTACTCAGCTCCTGTAGGAGGATTATCCTGAGCAGAGTCCATTGGTCATTTCCTTGTTGCTACTAATTCCATCCTCTAGAAAAGTGATAGTAAACATTATATATCACCCACAGGATACCCTTACAGTAGAAGAATGCCTCTACCCAGGCTTTCTCTTAGAAAGACAGACTTCCTTGTTTCTTCCAAATATTTCTTTCAGATTCCACATCCAGGTAAAACTTGAGTTTTCTGTAGTCTCTCAAACCCTTGAAGCTAGCTAGGTACATGGTGCTCACTCACTGTGCAGAAAATATCTACACTTGTTGTCTTTGCCTGATTGACTTCTCTTCTCCTAGAAGTCTTATCCTTTGTTGCTCCTTCATTGACTCTCCACTAGAACTGGGTACCCCTTCTCTGTGCTCATTTCCTTCCTTGTGTAGATCTCTTAGATACTTTGACTTTAAGCTGCAACCCACAACTTTAATAGATTTGATTGACTAAATACCAAAGTCTTTTTTTCTAAGCAAATTGTGCTTAAAGAACTTCAAATTAGAGCAGATCATGAGGTTCATCAGATTCTTCACCACCTAAAACCTAATGGTTGTTAAGATTAGAGGATAAGGAAGTGCCTGCTTAACACCCACTCACTAGTGTCAGAGGACAAAACACAAAGGACAGTACATTTGTCTACAAAGAGTACTGGTGAGCTGTCTTAAGATGTGGCCTGGCTAATGTTTCCATCCTGGCAGTCACAGGGGAAGAAGACAAAGTGTCCAGAGAAAGAAACAATAGCTGGACATTCCTCTTGTCCATTTATTAATTTACCTTTTTGTCGGCTTGGGTGCAAGAGGAAAATATACCAAATATACCATATTTGAAAGCTGTATTCCTGGAAAATATGGTTCCCCAGATGTCATAGAATCCGGCCAACTCTGTGCAAGAGTTCTCCATCTTGGGGGAAGGGCAGATTCCTTTTTTGAGAGGAGAGTGTAGAAGATAGAACTCTATTTTAATCACCTGCTTAACTGTCTTCCTCCCTGACACACATTGAGTTTCTTGAGGTATTTGAACCCTGAGCATTTTGAAGAAAAATGCTTTGTATCTTCAAAGAGCTAGTACAGTAGTAGTATTTGGCAGAAACACAGTGATATTTGATAAATGAAATGCCCTCTCATCGTCTTCTAGTCTGTTAAAGTCACTGTGAGTATATTGCATCTGGAATTAAGTAAAACACCTCATGGGGAACATACTCCACAACGGGACCCCCCCACCCCCCACACCACACCACCCACTACCACCACCACACACAGTGGCTTCCAGGTCTGGTTTCTCTGACTCCCTGTGAGAATTTGTTATTTCTGTACTCAGGACCTAGTCTAGCTCTGACCAGCAATTTATCATTGAGTATTTTATTGTTTTGAATGGACATTGAAATGGAGACACAGCCCTATGCCAGTAGACTCCACAATCATCTCCTCCATCAAACTTTCTTCTCTTCTATAAATACTTCAAAATGTGTATTTAATAGAAGTATTTTATAAACTTTACAGTGTCCTATAATGACTTAGTGTTTTTTTTAATGATTTTTAAAATACTAAACAGCTATTGCTTATCATCTATCATAGTTCATTTATCCCATCAACAATTCTCGAATGACAGAGATATATTTGACGTACAAGATTAGAAGAAAGTACCTGGCATAGAACTTGACACATGGTATTTAATAAATATTGCTTTATATTATATATTCAATCTTCATAATTCTATTACAGACAACCAAATGGAAACTCAAACGAATTTAGGTAATAAAGTTGGATACATTTAGAGACAGGATATGTGAGTTATGGCTCTGGTTTCAGTGCTTATTTCATTATGTAACAATTACCATTTCCCTTGAAATGAATTAAATAGTAGGCTAGTGGGCCTTGAGTGCTAGGCTAAGGGGGCTTGGATTTTATTTAATATTCATTGTTACATTCATGTCGGACTCCCCGCTGATGATCTAAAACAGTGTTTCCTATTTTTGCTTGAACTTAAGATGCACTGAAGATCTGATAAAAGTACCAATCAGCAGACTCTGCCTTGTAGCTTCTGCTTCAATGTGGTCTTAGGTTTGACATGGAATTCTTTATGCATAATGGGCTTTCCCTAATAAACTTCTATTTTGCAAATCTGGAAAACTTGGAAATCTTGAGCAAAGAAATCTTGAGCAAAGATTTTCTTGCTCATTATGATCTTGTCACCATTTTTCTTGACTAGATTTACATATCATCAGATGTTACCAAAAGGAAGCATATTGTTGAACAAACAGATCTTCTATGAAAGTCCACAGAAGGGGTCTGATTGCCAGTGGGTTCTGGATGCCTTGTGTTACCTGCAGCAGCAGATAAGACTGCCTGTGTTGTAAACACTCTAGGCCTCTTAATTGGAGGGATGACTGTGGTCACTGCGGCTCACAGTGAATCTCACAGGGAATTATCTTTGAAGTACCAGCTTTGGAAAAGTCTCCACTGGCAAGTGCACTTGATGATGTCTGACACAGGAGATGAGGTATTGATGATGACACATCACAAGCTCATTTTTAAAAGGGCACTTCTAAAGAGCTCTTCACAAAAAGATAATTCTCCCTGCAGTTGGGAAAAATGCAGAATAAGCAGATGTTCCTCTTTGAAGAATCTGATTATTCTAATACATTGGTGTAAAATAACACTGTGCTTAATGTGCAAGAAATCTCTTGGGTTGGGGGATATTATATGTTTAAATGAGGGGGCAGCAGTAGAACATGTCTGAAATTCTCTGTGTTTTGTTCAGCAGAGCCTGGGATGAGTAGAGGAAATTACATTTGCCTTTTGGCCAGTGTCAAAGAAAACAATTTTTATAACACTTGTTAAGATGATAAGGTGAGCATTATTCAAGATCAAGCCACTGGGTGGCTCAGTTGGTTAAGTGCTTTTGGCTCAGATCATGATCCTAGGGTCCTGGGATCGAGTTCTGCATTGGCTCTCTACTCAGTGGGGAGTCTGCTTCTCCCTCTACCTCTCCTCCCTGCTCATGCTCTCTTTTTCTCTCTTGCACACTCTCTCTTTCAGGTAAATAAATACAATCTTTAAAAAAAAGATTATGTCAATAGGCTAGGGACCACTGCAATGGAATTTTGCAGTGGGGGAGAAGGGTTGGGCTCAACTCTAAACCTAGCTTGTGCAAGTGGGAGTTTTTAACCAAGGAGCTGGGTGAGAGTCAGAGGTGAAAGTATCAAGAGGAAACATCAAGGATAGAGGGAGATCCTGGCTAAACCAACATAACAGCATTTATGCTAAAGAAAGGCCAGAGTGACCAGACGTTACCTGGGGGGTGATGGAGGATGAGGAACCTAATTAGATAGGAGGGTAAATGGGGAAATGGTTCTTTAAACTGACTAAGCAGCGTTCTTGCTAAAACTAGATTCTACAAAGAAGTATACAGATGTGCCTAGGAGAAGGCTCAGGAGCTGGACTAAAGTTTGTTTAAGCAAAGAATCTTTGTCACTAGCATTCTTGAAAAGAGCAAAGAGTCTTTTTTACCTTCCGCATGAATTCTTCCTTGAATTCTTTGAATTCCTCCTTAAATGCTATGGCTTATGGGGCTACTGGCACCAGAAGCCAATTCCAGAAAGTTAGTGGGATCCATGTATGATGTGCAGGAAAGGATTAATGTTTTTCTCTGCTGGTTTCAAGCCAAATCCTGCAGCTCCAGAGTGGTATGGTCAGAAGATTTTTGACGTGAAAAATGAAGAGATAGTGTCTTCCTGGCTTTAGAACTTTCGAATTCATGAGTTGGAGGCAAGTAGCTTCTCCTTGAAGAGAAAAATTTATTGTTCTCATGGAAATAAAATGATCTCCGGGATCCCTGGGTGGCGCAGCGGTTTGGCGCCTGCCTTTGGCCCAGGGCGCGATCCTGGAGACCCGGGATCGAATCCCATATCAGGCTCCCGGTGCATGGAGCCTGCTTCTCCCTCCGCCTGTGTCTCTGCCTCTCTCTCTCTCTCTCTCTGTGACTATCATAAATAAATAAAAAATTAAAAAAAATAAATAAATTCTTTAAAAAAAAAAATGATCTCCTACTTAGAGTCGGAATTTGACATTGCGTTTAGAAACTCAGAGAGTCAACCAAGAAGCATGCCTGCATGTTTCAGGTATAAATACCTGTATAGACACAAATGTGTTTTTAAATTAGTTGTTTCCCAATTACATATTTTTAAAATCCATAATATTTTGTCTCCTTTCAACAAATTTCTTTGCTTCTAGCCTTTCCTGTATTTAAGAACATTTCTAGAAGCAGGAAAACCCCAATCAGGGAGGAATTAGTCAATCTTAGAGAGGTCACTATTATGGAATCCAAGTAGTCTTGGATGTCCAGGTTACTTGTTCCTTAAATCCACCCACCCCAGAATTGGGTATAAACACGAACTCTTCCTATGTGGAAAGTGACAGGAGACAGAGTAACATGAGGGTTCAAGCAGTCTTTTATTTCTGAATCCACATGTTTTTGTTTCACCAAAAACACTGTAAACTTTAAACTTCCTATTTTTCATTTTTTTTGCATACAGTTGATATTATACCCTACATAACATCTTGAGATTGAGACATTATCTTTGCATGTTTTCTCCATCTTTGCATATCCCAGTGCGGAGTAAGAAACATAACTGCTACTTAATAAACATTGAAAAATGGTTAATTCTGGGGAAACTATTTATTTTTGGATCACGCACAGCTAAAGAAGGATGCAAAACCTAAATTGGATTCACTAGCACCAGAACACATTATCTTTTGCTGCTGTCGTATCTGAGGGGTAAAATGATCCCTCGGAGTTTTCTATTATCAGACAGATTCCTCAAATAGTTTATATTTGTAGAGATCAAAAAGACTCTATAGATCTCTGAAAAGGCATCACCCAAATAGTCAGCTATTTCTCCTTCTGTGGATGGAGTCATACATAATGAATGTTCTCTGATGGCTGCAAGAGTTGTGCAGCTATAATTAATGTTATAGAACCCAGTGGAGTTCATTTAATCAAGTCTGTAATGGTGGTATTGACTGTAAAATCTAATGAAGTGATACTAAACATAGTTGATTTGAGATTGGAGTGGGAGTGTTCAAAGACATGCCATTTGTAGCCTAAAATATTGTTAAGGACGAAAGCACAACGAGTTAGGACAGTGGAGAACCTCCTTGTTTTCATTTTGAAAGTCATTTCTACTATTTTTGATTTGGGCAAAATCCAAAAAGCCACCACCGTTCAAAACCTGTTTGCTCTCACTGTAAACAGGGAGATCTCAAGCCTTGAAGAATTAAAAACACACTTGCATCTTCAGGGGCTCACGTGAGATTTGAAAAACCAGCTCTTATAAAATATGTCTGCTATTACTGGACATTCAGTTGTAAAATGAAAATAAATGACTGGATACTGTTAATGCGAAGGCTAAGAGTCGAGATGAGTGCATGCATCATATTGAGAGGAGAGGAAAAGGAAATGATCAAGAGGAATTTAACAGAAGACTTAGGAAACATGCAGAAATTTCTCCAGCAGCAAGATAAAGTGCAAAACAAAAATGTTTTAAAAAGGCAGCATGTGCATGCTGTAGATGTAAAGGGAAAAAATATTCGGTGTATTAGTTCAGGAGTCAAGATGAAAGTCTTCTGTCTTGTAGGAGTGCCTGTTTGAACTTTTAAGAGTAAATGACCTTGGCAGAAATTGTGAACAATAAACTCGATCTCTGTGGAAAGAAAATGCTGAGACTAAAATCAACGTAATAGAATGAGAGGCATGGGAAAATGACTCAACACATTGAAATATAAAGCAGTTATCTGCAAATATTAGTATATGAAAGAGCTGAAAGTTTCATTGAAGGAGAGAAGAAATTTGGAGGGTAGTATCAGTACGGAATGTAACAGCTTATTTCCACGGTATTAAAGGATCCTCATAATCTTCACATCCAAGTCCATTAATATAAGTAAAATCGCACAAGTGTTTGCAGAGGCTACAAAAGAGCAAAGGAGGAATAAAGAGCTTGGACACAAGATGTCTCCATTTTCCTCAAGACAAAATTTCTCTGGTAAAAAAAAAAAAAGGGGGGGGGAAAAAAAGCTTTCTTCATTTAGAATATCCTGAATTAAAATCAAGATACAGGTACGTCTGATTGTTCTTGGAAATAGTCAAATATCCAAAATCAACCATCCTGGTCTTATTTATATTTATATCGGGAAAGATCATATTTTTTAAAGTAAAAGTAAAATCTTACCTCTTGATTAGGTGGTCAGTATGTGTTCACATTGCTGAGCCAGATAGAGCTGACTTGGGGCATCAGAAGCAATAGCAAACACATCCTTAGGAAATTTCTTGGGATTGCCTTATTTCCCTCTCTCTGTCTCTGTCTGTCTGTCTGTTTCTCTCCCTCCCTCCCTCCCCTCTCTTCCCTTTTTCTTTCTTTCTTTCTTTCTTTCTTTCTTTCTTTCTTTCTTTCTTTCTTTCTTTCTTTCTTCTTTCTTTCTTTCTTTCTTTCTTTCTTTCTTTCTTTCTTTCATCTCCCTTTCTCTCTCTTTCTTTCGTTCTTTCTTTTTCTTCTTATTTTTTTAAGGATTGTCAGATAAAATACAGGACATCCAGTCAAACTCCAAATAACAAAAAATTTTGGAATATAAGTATATCACATGCAATATTTGGGACATACACTACAAAACCATTTGGCTATCCCTCTGAAATTCAAATTCAAGTGCATTTTTTCCAAATTGTTATTGTGGAAAGTGCATATAACATAAGCCTTACCATCTTAACTACTTTTAAATGTAGATTCAGTGGTATTAAGCATATTTGTACTGTTGTGCAACCTTCACCATCCATCTCCAGAGCTCTTATCATCTAGTGAACCTGAAACTCTTTACCCATTAAACAAAGAACTCTTTATTCCTTCCCTTCCCCCTAGCCCTGATGACCACCCATTCTAACTTTCTGTTCCTTTGATTTTAACCACTTTAAGTACCTCATATACATGTAATCATACAGTATTTGTGTTTTTGTGACTGGATTGTTTCATTTAGCATAATGTCCTTAAGATTCATCTACATTGTAGCATATGCTGGAATTTCTTTTCAAGGCTGAATAATATTCCATTGCGTGTATGTAGGCCTTGCTGTTTATCCATTCATCCATTGATGAATACTTGAGTTACTTCCACGTTTTAGCTATCTTGAATAATGCTGCTATGAACATGGGTGTACAAACATTTCTTCAAAAATCTGTATTTGGTCTGCCTGGGTGGCTCGGCAGTTGGGCATCTGCCTTTGGCTCAGAGTGTGATCCTGGAAACCCAGGATCGAGTTCCACGTCCGGTTCCCTGCATGGAGCCTGCTTCTCTCTCTGCCCGTGTCTCTGCCTCTGTCTCTCTCTGTCTCTCATGAATAAATAAATAAAATCTTTAAAAACAAAACAAAACAAAACAAAACAAAACAAAACAAAACAAAACTCTGCTTTTATTTCTGTTAGGTGTATACCAAGAAGCGGAATTACTAGATTATGTTGTTTTTAATTAAATTTGTTTAAAATTAACATTTTTTATTTTTTATTTTATTTTTTTTAAATTTAACATTTTTTAAAAAGTAGGATTCATGCCCAGCATGGAGCCCAATATGAGGCTTGAAGTCAAGACCCTGAGATCAAGACCTGAGCTGAGATCAAGAGTTGGATGCTAAACCAACTGAACCACTGAGGCACCCCAGCTTAAATTTAAATTTTTAAACAAATTTTAATTTTTTTAAAAGATTTTAATTTTTTAATTGTTTGAGGAATCACCTCTCAATACTATTACCCACTGTGGTTATAACATTTTATATTCCCACCAATAGTGTACAAGGGTTCCAATCTCTCTACATCCTTATCAATACTTGTTATTTTCTGTTTGTTTGTTTTTTTTTATAATGGCCATCCTAATGGGTATCTTTATTTCTTCTACTTGACTAATTGTTTTGGTTAGAACTATTCAAGTTCTATGTTGAATATAAGTAGTGAAAGGAAGCATCTTTGCCTTATTCTTGATGTCAGAGAAAAAGTTTCTGTCTCTTATTGTTGAGTATGATGTTCACTGTGAGTTTTTAATGTCTTTTAGTATTTTGAGGTAGTTTCCTTCTATTCCTAGTTTGCCAAGTGTTTTTATCATGCAAATGTGTTGGATTTTGTCGATTTTTTCTGCATTAATTGATATAATCAATGTTTATTTTCCTTTCATCTTATTAGTGTGATATATCACATTGATTGATTTTTTATATGTTGAACCATCCTTGGCCTTATTATCTCATTGTGTAATGTTTTTTCTTTGCATTTTTAATATGTTTGCTTGCTTTTATTTATGTGGCATCAAAGTCACTCTGAAGACAAAACATTGCCTATTACCTGTGGTGGGAAGAACACTGAATGCTAACTTGCACTCGGCTTTGGCACGAAGTTAAGTATCTATTAGCTTTGAGCAATGAACAAATACAAAAAATAATTTGGGGAGGAGTTAATCTTTAATTTTATTGATCTTTTATATTTTATTTGAAATTTTATCTATTTTACATTTGAAACTTGTAATTTTTTATTTTTTGCATTCTACTTATTTTTCACCTGTCTTTATCTTTTATCTTCCTTTACCTCTTTTACCATTGCATCTCCTAATACTTTTGCTACAATGAAAATATTTTTCTACCTCATTCTTAGTCTTTCATATATTTTATGGATTTCTGATTTGCTTTTATAATAGCCAGCAAGAAGCACAGGTGGCAGAGGCAACAGAAGGCAAACTTTCCCCGTAAAGCAGAAGGATCAGATTCTTTTCCCTCAGTGGAAGCTTCACATGCCTCCTATGTTTCTCCCAGACTTTTCAAGCATGGCTATTCAAAAAACCTCATCCCAGAAGACTGGGGAGACTCATGGCCTACTTCTTCGCAGGGTTGTAATTCTTGTGCAGGTCATATAATCGACATTTTACACTAGTCTCACCTTATGTGATTATTTGCTGGTTTAAAATTTCTGGATTCCTCCTTTTTGATTCATCTCACTGGATGTGAATGTGTGTACACACACACACAGTCAGATTTACTGTCCTCAGAAGGCACCACTTCTCTTGCGTCCCTCTCAAGCACTGGCTGTTTTTCTCCTACAGTCCTTAAAGAATTGGACCCGGATGTGAGAAAGGCATTTCCTTGCACTCTTCTCTTTCTCTTTCCTAACTCCACTTTGATGTTCATGCCATCAGATTACATTAACCACTATTCCTTCTTCGCTGTCATTTACCGACCGTGGTGTCAGTTTCCCTCATATCTAGATGATTTTTGTCCCTGGCTTACTGTCACTCTCTCTAATGTAATCATTGTCTTAATTCTTTATTGCAGTACCAGTTACATAATTTGTGAGCTCAATAGAAAATGAAAATATGAGTCTCTGTACAAAGATTGCTAAGAATTTCAAGGCTGCAATAGCAGAACATTAAGCCAAATGCAGAGTTCTTCAGAGCACAGGTCTGCCTGTGTGATTGCACTGGTCACACAGCCATGAAGCTGGCCTTGCCTGGTTGGGAACTCTTATCCACCTTCCCTCTCATTGTAATGGATGAAGGAGCTTGTGACATTTCTCTGTGAATGAGGAGTGTTAGAGTAAATGCTTCCGGCCTCTCCATCTATACTTTGGGCTTTGTCTTCTCTGGGAAGGCAAGAATAGGAAAACTGGTTAGTAAGAGTGTATATCCACTGGACCATACTCATCAATGGGAGGGGGGGTGGTTGATGGGTTGAAGGCAACCACTCTTGCCTCTTCATTGACCTTTTGGATTGTTTCTGCTCAGGCTCAGGGAAGTCACCTTTCATTTCCAGTTTTCAGGCAGTGAACCAGATTTTTGCTCATTGTGTCAACATTTCCAGCCAATAATTTGAGCCCTACATCCCCAATTAAATGGAGAGAAATTATGATACTCCACCTTTGTCCTCAGGTTCAAGCCCTGTTTGTCAGCACAGTTTACTCAACAAGCCTGTATATTGATAGCTGTTGAGAACCTGCTTAGCCCCCAAGTAAAGTTAACACTTTGATCTCCATGTGGCTTTTACTTGTGTATATTTTCTATTAATATTAGAACATTCAAGCTTGTAATATGTTACTTTCAATCTAGACCTCAATAATGAAGTATCATCCTGAAACACGATCACATGGTTCCCCAACAGCTGTGGGCTTTTTCCCCCCCCCCTAATATTATTCTCTTTTAATAGACTGGAATTTGAAAAACAAAAAACAAAAAACAAAAAACAAAACAACCAAAACATGTCTGCCCACACTTATGGTTTTAAGCCTCCCTATCTCTGACTGACAGGAAAAACAATTTTGGCAGGGGTGAGCATCATTTGACTCCTTTGTTTGTGACAACCTCAGGGAAGGAAAAACATGACTGATAATAAGAGGCGATTGCATTAGGGCCAGGCCAGCCGACAGTCTCAGTCAAGCAATGACTTTGGTCTTTTTTGACGAGTAATATTCTCTGAGTAATCAGGAAGGACAACACCAGAAGTTTGTATTTTTAGAAAGTAAAGAAATTTTCTCTTTGTCATTCCCTAAAACTCCAATGTATTCCCTCTATTTAGATTGAGGAACTTTCAAGAATCTACACTGTGAAATGTGTGTATTTACCTGCAGGATATTGTCGAGATGGTGGCTCATTATATTACAGACGGTCTATTTATGTGGGTGCAGGTGAGTGATTTCTTTCTCGTATTAGAATGAGAATAAGTGTGCTTCTTATAAACATCATATTTACTTTTATGTTATGGACACTGATCTCTGCATTGGCCACAAGAAAGCAAAGCTCCAGAATCCGTATACCCCCTCTCACAAGCATAAGGTTCCTACACTGCAAAACCTAATTTAATTCTGACTTTATCTTACTTTTTCTCATTTCCACTCCCCTTTCTCATCTTTAGCTTCTGGTTTTAGATTTTATGCATTTGTTGTTGCATTTCAACATGTCACTTTAAGTCCTTTCTAGAATAAGGAAAGGTATGCATAAATACACAGAGAAGGTATTATGAAAACATAGCACAAGATCATTTGATCTTGACACATGGAATTAAGCCACAGGAATTTCAAATCATGTGGCTATGAGATGCGGCCCTGGAAATTTAAAATTTTAATTCTAAGTTCCATCACTTGTCATTTATGTGGCCTTGTAAATGTCTCATAAATAGAGATTTCTGCTCTGAAAAAAATTTAGGAATCTGACCTGATATTCAGAGGTAATGTGGGAACTAATTTGTTCATGTGCAGTATAAATTTTAAAGCTTAGTTTCATGGAAAGGAAATTAGTATTGTTAAGTATGTCTTTCGGAGACGTGCAGGCTGGAGCTCCATGCAAAGTCCACAAGTTGAATATTAACTCTGCCCCAGTAAGGGTCCCTTAACTCTAATACACATCATTCACCACCAGCAAAAGCGTGTTACAGTTCCTAGTAACATCAGGACTGGGGCTTTTCTGATCTAATTAAAAATTTACAATGACTTTCAGTAAAGTATTTCCTTCTTAATTTTTGTCTCGACTTCAAAAGTATTATTTAACAACATAACAATGCACCCGTTGATTCTAACCATCTTAGTTAAATATACAGAGGATGTTCACCAACATTTTGTCTGAAACCACTTCTTTTTCGATTAGCTGTCAACAAGAGACCATCTCTGTTCCTAGTGAAACTAAGTCATTATCATTGATGCTTCAGCTTTTCTTTCATCTTATGGGCTCCAGGGCATTAGGATAATGATTCCGCTTCTCCTTCCCGAAGAGTAGTGATGTCCACTCTGTTTCACTTAACGTTTAAATTTTTGATGGCATAAATTGTTTAACCTGTTCAAATCCTTGTAGCTTCGTACAGCAGGAGTAAGTCAGGCCCATGTAAAATGTAACATGCAGAACCAAAACAGTAGACGTCATACGTGTGGTAGGTTATTTCCCTTAGTAGAATCAATACCCATTTCCTCATACTAATTTACTGTGTTTTATGTAAGTTCCTGCAAGGTGAATTAAGGATCGGATCTTCTCATTTATCAGACCCACCAAGGGGCTTAGGGGGGGACAGGAAGTCCCAGAACAGTCAAGGAAGGTAACTCCATTTTGCTTGCATGTGCAGGAAATCAGCCAAGTGAAGACAGCCTCATGGGCAGCATCTGGTTTTCTGGGACAGTGCCCTGCAAACACTGGTCTTTTAACATATAGGTTTTATAGTATTTAGTAAACTAGGAATACCAAATATATATATATATATATATATATATATATATATATATATATATGTATATATATACTCATTTTTTCAATCAAAAGATATTCAGTACTCCACTGGTAAATACAGCATTTTGTCTTCAGTTTTGTAAGGACTGAAATAAACTTCCATAAATAATTATCCTACTTAATTATTTGTTAAATTTAAACAGTGACTAAAAATTCTTTTGGTATTGAATCTCACGATATACTCTGGTGTGATGCTTAATTTGGATTAGATATAGCTGATTTATTTTAGCCATCCTCCCTTAATAATCTCAATTAATATGTGTTTCAATGAGTTTAAAGATACAAGTAATAGGAGGCAATTTACCATGTTGGAGTTCAAAGATGTGTTGGTTTGGGGAAAGTTTCTTCGTTCTTACTTCATCTTTCTTATCCATAAAATGTAGATAATTATCCTTATATTCCAAAGCTGTAGCAAAGCTTAAAGAAGATACTGTACGTATAGAGCATAATATTTGACATATTACATGGACTCAATAAGAGGTGACTATTATTGATTATCTTAGTTTAGTAAAGAAACAATGTTATAGGGCACCTTGGTGGCTCAGTCGGTTAAACGTCCGACTCTTGGTTTCAGCTCAAGTCATGATCTCGTGGGTCGTGGGACTGAGCCCAGAGTCAGGCTCGTCGCTCAAGTGGAGAGTCTACTTGGGATTTTCTCCCTCTCTTCCTGCTCCTCCTCCTGCTTTCTTGCTCTCTCAAATAAATAAATCTTTAAGAAAAAGAAACAGTATTATTTAATGATATAGTAATTAATCTCTGTTTTGAATTCTACATGCCATTTAAATGTTATGGTTACTGTTTAAATATTATTATGGAAATGTATGATGGTTACTGTAATTGGGATATAGCAGTTATAATTAAAGTTCCTGTTCTTCAGGAGTTAATCAGAATTACCATCAATGATGAAGTGACTATCTTGTTTCTTGTTTCCTGTGTACACCAGTGACAGTTTCTATATAGTATATGTAAATATATGGAATTTCTAGGTCACAGGGTACATATGTATGTCTAGCTCTAGTAAGCACTACCAAAATATTTTGAAAGCATCTATTCTGTTTTATACTCCTACTAGCAGTGTGTGAGAATTTCAGCTGCATTGTATCTTCGCTAACACTTAATCTTGTAAGACTTTTAAATTTTAGCCATTCTAGTGTGCAAAGGTATGTTATTGGGGTTTTCTTTTTTTTTTGTCTCTCAAAACAGTATCTTTTATGTAACAAGAGTTCTTAATTTTAATGAAGTTATTAGTCTTTTATTATATGGCGAGTATTTGTTTTCAGAGGGATCCATATAATCTGCCTAAATTATGGTCATGAAAATATTATTTTTATATATTATTGCCTCTCCCAAATGTATTCTTTTATCCTTTACATTTAGATCTATAATTCATATGGAATGGTATAGGTGTTGGATGAGGGGTCAAGATTCACATTTTCCTCACATGGGTGTAAAATTGACCCAGCATCAGTTTACTTAAACATCTATTCTTAAAAAAAAAAAAATCTATTCTTTCCCCACTGATGTGCATTGCTACATTTCTTATAAATGTCTATTTATATACTGGTCTACCTCTAGACTCTCTCTTTTGATTTATGTATTTATCTTTCTACAGACTGTCCTATACTGTCTTAATTATTATAGCTTTTTTTAAATTTATTTTTTTTAAGATTTATGTATTTGTTTATTCATGGAGACAGAGAGAGAGAGAGAGAGAGAGAGAGAGGGGCAGAGACACAGGCAGAGGGAGAAGCAAGCTCCATGCTGGGAGCCTGACGCGGGATTCGATGCCGGGTCTCCAGGATCATGCCCTGGACCGAAGGTGGCGCCAAACTGCTGAACCACCCCGGCTGCCCAATTATTATAGCTTTATAATAAGTCATGATATTGGGGAATATAACCTTCTTAAAAGGAAGATTGTTTTGAATACTTCTGGCCTTTGGCATTTCCAAGTAAATTCTAAAATCAACTTCCACAAAAATATCTGCTGAAATTTTGGTTCGAATTGTATGAATTCTGTATATAAGTTTGAAGAGAATTGACATTATGACAATATTAAATATTCAAATCCATGAACATGATATATTCCTCTATTTTGTCTTTTATAGTTTTCCTAACAGCATTTTATGGTTATTTGTATAAAGGTCTTGTGCATTACATTTACTAACTTTTATTCATAAATTTTTGATATTACTTTAAGTAATATTTTAAAATGGCATTGTATGTTTATTTGTTGCTTGTATTTAGAAATAAAATTGATTTTTATATATTAATTGAATTTCCAGTGACCTTAGTAAATTCATTTTTTAAATCTAATAATTTATCTGAAGATCTTTTGAATTTTCTATGTATACAGTCATTTTATCTGTAAGATGGCAGTTATATTTCTTCCTTTTCAGTTCCTAACCCTTCTTTCTCCCTGTCCTAATGCCTAATACCTCCTTTCAATGCTCAGTAGAAGTGGGGATAGCAGACAACTTTGTCTCATTCTTACGCCAAGTTTCTATGTGTCACTGTTAAATATATTTACCGTGTGCCTTTTGTAGCTACTCTTTATTAAATTATGGATATTCTTTTTGACTCTTAATTTGCCAAGAGCTTTTATCATGAATAGATATTAAATTTGTCAAATGCTTTCTCTTCATATGTGAAGACAATCATACAGTTTTTCTCCTATAGTCAGTCTGTTAATGTGTTGAATTACATTGATTGACTGCCTAATGTACAACATAACCTCTTATGCTTGGAGTAAATCCAACTTGATCATGCCTAATGTACAACATAACCTCTTATGCTTGGAGTAAATCCAACTTGATCATGATGTATTATCATTTTTATTACTATATTCATTTTGCTAACATTTTGTCTGGGATTTTTACATATTTGTTGCTGAGTGAAGCTATGCTCTGGCTTGCTTTCTTATACATCCTTGTCAGGTTTTGTTGTCACAGTCCTTCCAAATTCAAAGTAGGAGTTGGAAAGTATTCTCTTTTCTTATGATCTAGAAAAATTAGTGAAGATTGGTGTTATTTTTCTTTAAATGCTTGGGAAAATTTGTTGGTCCCTCCTTTGTTGGGGCTTCCTTTGGAGTATATCATTTTTAGAATGTATTTTCTTATTTGTTTTTATTTTTTACATAGATTCATTAGCAATTTAAAAAAGCAGAGGATTTATAAACATAGCAGGTGCTCAAAATTAAGGTAAAAATGAGTGGAGATATTTCTAGAACTTTCTTGTGAATGTATCTACTTATTCATGTATTTAAGATATTCAATCTAAATTTTTTTTTTTTTTTTTATTCATGATAGTCACAGAGAGAGAGAGGCAGAGACACAGGCAGAGGGAGAAGCAGGCTCCATGCACCGGGAGCCCGACGTGGGATTCGATCCTGGGTCTCCAGGATCGTGCCCTGGGCCAAAGGCAGGCGCCAAACCGCTGCGCCACCCAGGGATCCCTATTCAATCTAAATTTGAGTATTCACTGTATATGAAGGCTCTAAAGAATCACTGATTATTTTTGATCAAAGTGATATTTTATGTAGATTAATTTGGTGGTGATGTGCCCACCAAATTGGATAAGGCAGAAATGAAAGTTAAGGGGATAGGAGGGGGACCATTGCAATAGTCCAGACATAAAGTACAAAGAACTTGAGTTTAGATAACAATTATAGAAAATTAGGCAGAGGGGGTTGGTAAAAGAAGAAGCAATAGGATTTGTTGGCTGATTGAAAGTCAGGGGTAAGAAAGAACAGCTTTCAACTGGACAAGAAGTCTTGAGTCTGGTGATAAGAACAAAGCAAGTTAAATGGAGTCTCCAAGACATGAGAGAAAGCAAGCTCTTTAATGGGAACATGAAGTTCTTTATTCCCATAAAGTGGATGATATTTATTGAACTCCAATCTCTGAATTTTCTTTGCTGTTTATTTTTATTTCAGGGCTTTGGTATCAGGCCTGGAATTTCAGCCTTAGGATCTGGGTCACTGTGATGTACAGCAGGAAGACTTTTAGCCGAAAGCAGGTGGATAAGACTGAGTTAGAATACGACTATCCTTTTAACTGTCATCTTCCCTACTCTGATGGTATTTAATTTGGAGCCTCCCAGGCAGAAATCATCAATAGCTTTTCTTTCTTATGTGTCTATAAAAAGGGGAAAGAAACCTGGTAAAAATTTAAAATTGTGGTGGGTTAAATATTGTAACCAAGTTTGGAGTTGATAATTAAAATTCACATACCAGAACAAACATCAAAATGTAATTGGATGGGCAGCCCGGGTGGCTCAGCAGTTTAGGCCTTCAGCCTAGGGCCTAATCCTGGAGACCTGGGATCGAGTCCCAAGTCAGGCTCCCTGCATGGAGCCTGCTTCTCCCTCTGCCTGTGTCTCTGCCTCTCTCACTCTCGCTCTCTATGTCTCTCATGAATAAATAAAATCTTTAAAAAAATTTAAAAAAACAAAAACAAAATGTAGTTGGAAATGGGGGTGATTACATTGAAAAGAAATCTATTCATCTGGAACATAGTATTATCATGAGAAAAAATAATTATGAGTAATTGATTTAGGCTACATTCAGTATCTAAATTTGTTTACCCGAGGCCTAAATATTGACCAATGATAAACATGTCAGTATTTTGTATTGTTCACTGTATAATACATTTTGATAAACTAAAGGAGTAGTGTATCATTGCATTCTATACCCTGTCTTTTTGAGAAGGTGATACCAATATGCAAAGAGAAGTTGGTCTATGGATGTTATTTTGCCACCTGTACAATAATAAACATTTTTTGGCTCTCTGGCCCACAGATTTACAGGTGGTGAACCCTTCCATTATCCTTGTTCTAAATGATGGCTAGTCTCCCTTTAGTGATGGGATTTAGATTTTTCAACCTAGAAGACACTGTAAGTGTCTGCCCTACTCCACAAGAAGTTTTCATGAATTCACTTTAGTGAAAAATAATAAAAGTTTCTGTTTATCCAATGCTTACTACCTCCCTAGTGCCCTACCCAGGCATTTCATTTAGTCCTCAAAGACATCTGATTTTTCAGGTGAGGAAGCTGAGACTTGGCAGGCCCCCATTGCTTGCTCATGATCCTAGTGTTGGAATGCACAAAGGAAGGATGTAATTAGAATCTTCTCGACTGAGTTTGCCTGCCTACTATTGCTATTTACATCCCATCCCATCCTTTTGTATGGTCCATTTGTTAAAATTAACATTTATTTTTCTCATCTTTATAGTAAGGTTGTAGGCTTCCTGAGAGCCGGACAATGGCTTATTCATCTATGTAAAGTAGAGGTGTCAGTAAAGACTATTAGTTAATGTCCAATCTGTATGCCTTCTGTGACTTCAGAAATGTCTGACATATCTAGAGGAATAGGGGAGTAGTAGGCTATGACTTATGAGGGGGCTGTGTATGAGCTGAGGGGCCAAGAAGACTTGGGAAGGTTCTCTTCCTCTTAAGAAGGAAAGATGAAGGTTTGTAAACTCACTTGGCCCAAGAACATTAGCAGTGGAGAGACTATTTTGAATGTCAAGGACTGTGTTACTCAGATTGCTTCTCACTTAGCACTGCATAGTGTTGGCCATTTACCTCTTTCCAGAAGGTTCTGAGCAGAGTGTTGCAACAAGGTAGAGAGCTGAATTCTTCGAATGTCTGAGAAACATGAAGGTATCAGGTTTGGTGATAGTGATAGTAGTAGTGGCAGTAGCACTTGTTAGTTTTCCTCCCTCATAAATGGGATTATCTTGTTTTAACAGAATTTAAGGTATGTAAATGTTTTTGTTTTACTGCTGAGTGAACTGAGGCTCAGAGAAGTGAAATCTCACAACCATCAATTGGCAGATGAGGGAGGAGTTTTTTCCCTCCCCTGGAGAGTGAAATGAAGGAGAAACCACTTCTTGTGGATGGCAGTGGATGTCACAACTTCACTCTGGTACTTTCTCCATTTTTAACCTGTGTTGGGAACAGCAAGGCTACTTTCATGTGGTCAGGACTGATCACGGGATGGAGAAAGCTGCTGATGGTTAACAGGGAGTTGCATTTGGAAGCACAAGTGAAACAGCCCCTTGAGCTCTCTTGAATTGTGAGGGATTTGAAAAGGGTCAGGGATTCCCAAATTCTGCAAATGGGTTAACTCTCAACAGATCTAGTTACTATGCATTATTGTATATTTACATTCGTGCCAGGGACCTAATCCAGTGTCCTACATACCAAAGATGAGTGCTCAGGAAATATTTTGTTGAATCAAAAGGCACTAGAAGGAGAATTTAGTTTTCATGATATAATCTGTGGCCCTATCAGTTACAGAATAAAAATAGAAGCCACTTTAGATATTTTAAGTACAGAGACACTTAATATACAAAAGTAGAGGCTTGCAAAATTGTTGGAAGGACAGAGGAGTATGTTATAAACTGGCTTCCAGTTCTGATTCTGAGCACCAAGCAGAAATGCCCCACTGTGGGAAGTTCTAGAAGCTGCTACCTCTGAGGCTACACTAGAACCAGGTGGGATCAAGACCTTGGTGTAGCTATTTCTGTTTTCTTGCTTCAAGTGCCTCTTCTGCCCAGGGAGCTGAAGAATGACATCATGTGACCCAGGGCTTAGGAAACCAAATTGGGAAGTCTTGCTGCTGCTATGATCTCCTATGATCCCCAAGATGCTTTCTCAACAACCAGAAAACTGGAGAAGTGACACCAGAATGCTCTTACAGAGCCATGCAGGCCAGCAGAAACAGACAAAAATGCATAAGGATGGTCCCCCCTCACTCCTGCTTGCAATCTTTTTGGGAATTCAACTTGAACTGCAAGGGAGTCTAGGGAATGTAGTTTTTATTTTTCCAAAATCTCCAAATAGCAGGAAGCACATATGGAGGTTGGGTGAACCAACTCACCTTGTGGCCAAAAAGCAAGCCACTCAATTCTCAGGGTGAAATTTCTTCAACTAAAAATGAGAATAATAATAACAATACCTGTCACCAAAAGTTGTTGGGATAAAGCAAGGCAAGAAAATGATGCATCATTTCATCATTTATGAAATACTAAGTTAAACTTGGCAGCACTTGCTCAGCTGTGATCTGCGAATCATTAATTCAACAAATATTTATGTTTCAAGCGTGGTTCTAGGCACATGGGATGGATCACCTGACAAAATGGGCAAAGATCCTTGCCATGAAGAGCTCAACCTTTAATGGGGACAGAGAGTCAACAAAACTTAGCATTATCAAGTGTATCACATAGCGTTTTGGACGGATAAAAGTTATGGGGATGAAGGGGTAGCGCACATATGGGGAAGGCCAGTAGTCGGGGAAGCTCCCTGGAAAGGTGGGATTTGAGCAAAGGCTCAGAGAAGTACAGAACTGAGGCAAATTAATGCTGAGAAACTTGAGGGGAGAATTCTAGCAAATGCACTGATGAGGCTGCGTGCCTAGTATGTCAAATGGAAAAAAAAAAAGCAGCAAGGAATCACTGGGCTACAGAGGAAAGTAGAAGTGATGGGGCCAGAGAGGTCTTGGGAGCTGGATGACATGGTCTGGGGCTGCAGGGAGGTGTTACTCTGCATGAGATGAAAAGCTTCCAGAAAGTTCTGATCAGAGGGACAGGATCCTATATAGGTTTTCTTTTCTTTTCTTTTCTTTTCTTTTCTTTTCTTTTCTTTTCTTTTCTTTTCTTTTCTTTTCTTTTCTTTTCTTTCTTTTCTTTTCTTTTCTTTTCTTTTCTTTTCTTTTCTTTTCTTTTCTTTTCTTTTCTTTTTCTTTCTTTTCTTTTCTTTTCTTTCTTTCTTTCTTTCTTTTTTTTTTCTACATAGGTTTTCAAGTATCACCCTGGGCTGCTGAGGTGAGAGCACACAGACACGCACCCTTATCCACAGATATGTAACAACATACTCATCCCTGCATAATTTGTTCCACAAATACTTATTAAGAACTACTGTGTGTCAGACATCCTACTGTGTAGAGGGGCACCAGGGTCAGCAAGAGCCATGCTGGCTCCTGCAGGGAGGTTAGTCTAGGACAGGGAAGCAGAGTCCTGAGGGTGTAGCACAGAAGGCCTCGAGCCTGGGTGGGCTTTGAGGATGTGCAGGGAAAGGGGGAGAAAGGTGGGCACTGCTCGGGCAAGGCGCACAGGGGTAAGTCAAGTACAGCTATAAAGCTATTACAATTTTCTGGAAAAAAAAATCCCCTGTATATATATGATCGATAGGTTAATGAGCACTGAAGCTGTTAAGCAACAGGTTGTGAAAAGTGTCAAATTTGAATAATCACTGACGTTCAATGGAGTGAACTGGAAAACTTAGGGACATCGCACACGGTTGTCGTCGGACAATTACGGCACAGCATTAGGCACAGAGTAGAAATGAAGTATTATATCTGTTATCCCATCAGGTGGCACAGAGACATTTCCACAGCATCCACATCTGCCAGTAATATCATTCAGGTGGGCTCTGCAATTACCTAATTGTGTGATTTCTACTCTTTCAGTAATCTTATCTTGTGAGATTTTATCATCCACGTTCACCCGGCCTGGGCCACTGAAATCATTCTCATGTCTCAACGCGCAGACTTGGGGCACAGCAGACTCTCAACACCCTCCTCCTGCTGTGGGAGTTGCTTCTAGACCTGTCCTTTTGTTCTCTCTTCCCTAAAACCTTTATTTTTAGTCGTAAGAATAAAGAGCTTCATTAGCTATTTTTTTTTTTTTTTTTTTTTAGATTCTGTATCCAATTCACCCTCTTTCTGCAGACAACTTAATTTAGGACACCTAGATATAAATAGCTCTTTAGGTGTAAAGGAGACATTAGATGGCTACAAAACATCACATGTCGAATGACTGGGGTTCCGGGTGTTTGAAAGTTGGCCTCACTTCCTAATGTGAGCTCCTCTGATCAGGTCAGAGGAGGTCAGGCACAAGCTTTATTGCTGGGGGAGGTGTAAGAATTGTTTACACAATTGATCACCTCTGGGCCTAAATAAATCAATAAATACGTGGAAGAGTCTAGCATTGCCCTGTTGATGTATAGTTCCTGTTGACACACACACACACACACACATTCTTATATATATCCAGGCTGGGGTTAGGGTGAGGCAAGGGAAGTGCCTAGGGGTGCAAAATTTAAGGAGGCACTTCCCCTCCTGCTGGTGCGAGTGGGGTGGCTCTTCTGAAGGCCTCTGGGCAACCCTGTATGTGCGGTGCCTTCTTAAGTCCTGTACTCAGGTGCCTTGCTTGCTTTACCCTAGTTTTGTCTTTTGATTTCCAACTAATCATGTTGGATCAAAGATAGGAGACCTTAATACTTTTGTGTACATGCCTCGGTCTAGGAAGCAAGTTCTGGGCTGGATCCTCCAATATGCCCCGTAAACATTTACATACTTATTTTCCATTAAAGGCCCTGCTCATGGGTTTCCTCCTGAGCACCCACTCCCCCTCTGCCAACCTCACAGCACTTGGCACAGACACCTGATTGATGCCTGCCTCTCTCCAAATTTCAAAATCTTTGCAGAAAGGGATGATGTCATATTTGCGTTTGTGTCCCTAGCACCTAGCGCTGGGCCCTCCACATAGCAGGACCTCCATGAATGTTTGGTGAATAAGTGAAAAAGGACTGCAATCAAAAAACACTATTTAAGTGTAGAAGCTGTCATTTTTGAACTCAGCCACATTTAAAAAAGCAGATCTCCTCCCAGATGCAAATGAATCCTGATTGTGTTCCACATAGGGATGATTTGCCATTATCGTCTGTTGACTGTGTAAGTGAAAGAAAGTATTAAAAAAAAAAAAAGATCTCTAGAAAAGAGATACCTAAAATGTCAGGCACATTATTATCCAAGGCTTAGCCAGCTGCCAGCTAATTACCTTAGCCACAGGTTCTAAGGTAAACACAGATGCAGCAGAAGTAATTACCACCAGAAACTGCTGCAGCCCGGAAGGCAACCTGGGGTGGCTCTCTTTGTAGGGAACCACTGGCAGGCTGGAGAAGGCCCAGAGATGGGTGGAGCAGGGAGGGACCCAGACATCTTGATGGGAGGTTGGGAGGGGGAACGATTTAAGAAAGAAGAATTGTTTGATGGAAAAAAAGTGATGGGAGGGCTCTAGAGCTTCCCACCCGCATTTGAAGGATTGTCATGTGAAAGGGGGTTTAGGGTTGTTCTGGGTTATCGCAGAGACCACTACTTGCAGTTATAAAACAAAACCAAAAACCACTGGCAAAACAAACTAACATTTACTCAACATCAGCCTGTTGTCTGGATAATCACACATTTCTTGTACTAGCCCCTGCCCAGCTCTGGCACCTATGCCTGATTGCACAAAAGAGGAGACCAAGGGTAGAGGGAGCATATTATTTGTGCAAGGCCATGCAGGGACTGAATGCAGATTCACATTATTCGTTGGCTGAGCCTGTGCTCCATTCTCTATGTTAGTTGGACATCACTGTCCGTGTGACAGGACTGCCCACGAGGAAATGGAGCTCTCAGTTCACACTTGCATCGGTGGAGTAACTTATAGCTTATGTGGCACTTCTGTACATGTTAAGACAAATCTCTGAAACAGGTATAAAAAGGGAGCTAGATCCTACTGCAAGGACTGACCAGTTCGGAGTCAAACAGCCAGGTGTCAGCGGAGCTGGAACTCTGGCTTTAAGTGAAGGGCACTTTCCAGAAGGGACTTTTAGGACATGTTGGAGAGGCTATTTCTTTACCAAGAGGGAGTCTCAATTTGGTGGCAAGCAAACAACCCCAAGTGGCTATGATCCTCAGTTGCTTATACTTAACTCCCCTTTTTATAACACTCATGACAAAAAGGAAATAAAGGAAGAGTTATTTTAGTGCAGTATAATAGTGTTGAGTATAGGTAGGCTTCCAGATGGAATCTTGTATGGGCAGTAGCAGTGGGTCTATAAAAAGGATAGAGAGCACAGGCAATATAAATTTGTCTAAAATAGTAAACAACAACACAAAGCTAAGAACAAGTTATGTGAAAAATTTTGTGAAATATGATTCTTTGCAAAATGGAATGTGAAACAAAGCTAAATGTTAGGGCATAGTTTTCAATAAATTTTGGAGACCATGAGCGTTTTATGGTAAAAGGAATATTAGCTAATATAAATGGATTTTTAGTTAATGGGCATTGTCAGTCAAATATAGGTATATATTCTCTTCATTCTAGAGATATTTTCTATTGCTTTTAAGTTTTGCAAATAAAATTTAGTGGAATTTTTTTTTTTTGGTGATGTTTTGGTAAGAGGTTAGGCTTATTAGAAATGTAGATTTCAAAACATCTAAAAGATGTCGAGAGGAAGATTGGCTATTGAAGTAATGTCCTTCTGGGCAGCACTGACATTTTGAGATCAAAACCATCCATATTAGGCCCACAGGTTTACTGTCTAGAAATGCGCAGGTTGGTTACCCTGGAGGTGGCTGGGCTCTGGAGGACTGATGCACAAGCACTGAAAATGTGAGACTAATTGGTAATCTTCTTTACTATGATGGAGAAAAGCAGAATGGAATATTTATGCAAACGGTTAATGAATTTCGATCTCAGTAAAGGAGTAAACCTACGGATCAAAATTGCACCCTGAAGACTGTTCAGAATGACTGAAGAAACAGATTGGGGCTCTCACTGATCATAATTTGTAATTATACATTTTATTGTGTGATTACCAGTTTATTTTTTGCTCTCTTTTTTAGATTATATTACTTGCCAGAGTCTGTCCAATGTCTAGCACATGGACTGACATGTTGTAGGAATTTGCTAAACATTCTTTCAAATGAATGAATGGTGTCTTTAAACAATAATGCCATGTATGTAATCACCCATCCTGGAGACTAGATTTCTCTTGAGCACTGGTCACCATGCTGTCTACTGTGGGCAATATAGGAAACAGACATATATACTCTTTTTTTCTTACTACAATCATCTTTACCTCCTATCTAGCAAATTATTATTATATAACTATTATAATCAAATTGGATAAATTACAACTGTTTTCACATCATTTACTTCCCAGGTCTCTGGGATTTCTGAAGGTAGGAGCTATATGTTCATTATCTTCATGTTCTGTCCCCTGGTGCTCAGCAACAGTGCCAGACACATGATGGATATTTGTTGAGTGAGTAAATGATTACCTTACCGAGAATACACCTAGTTCAGGGACAGAAAAAAATGACGCTGTCACTCTTGCCTCTTGTGTCATGGCAGATGTCTCTTTCACATTGAGATTAGAAAGGATCATGGCCTCCTTCCTCACCAAAGCTCCAGGCAGTGTAAGCAATTTACTGGAGTTGATAAGTTGAAATCTGTTTCCTATCCCTGTCTTACTATCTTAGCTGGGCCCTGGGGGTCACCCAGTTAGGGGTGTTATACTGGTTTGGATTCAACAATAAACATTTATCTACTATTTATTATTCATTGTGCTGCACGTTAGGGGTGTGAAAATGTATAAGATAAGAATATATTCATCTTTATTTTTTAAAAGACTTATTTATTTACTTATTTTAAGAAGGCAGTGGGGGTGAGGGGAAGGGGCTGAGGGGGGGGGGTAGAGAGAAAGAGAGAGAGAGAGAGAGAGAGAGAGAGAATCTCCAGCAACTCCTTGCTGAGTGCAGAGCTGAATACAGGGCTCAATTCTATGGCCCTGAGATCATGATCTGAGCTGAAATCAAGAGTTGGACACTCAACCAACTAAGCCATCCAGGTGCCCCTATGTTCCCATCTTTAAAAAAGCTTATTCCACAGTGAAGAAGAAAGATCCCCAAACTCAAAATAATAGTGTAGTATGATATTTGCTATATTAGAAGCACATATAGAAGATATAGGAACCTAGGAAGGGTGAAATATGTTATCTCAGGGAAAGTGTGTGTGTGTGTGTATGTGTGTGTGTGTGTGTGTGTGTGTGTGTGTGTTGGGCAGGCACATGGGGGAAGTTCAAGGAAATATGTGGAAGGAAGTGACAATTGAACTATCTTTGAAAAATGAGATAAATTACATGGGGAATGGTATTTCAGACAGGAAAGAGTAAGAATAAAGACATCTAAATATGAATGCACGTCCCCGCCATAATACATGCATTAGCACTGTGGCATGTTTGTAGGGTGATAGTGTTTGGGCCAAATAAATGGATCCGTTCATGTTGAAATTTTAGCCTCTGGAGAAGATAATTTGAGTAGATTCCCTTCTTGGTGTTTCTGAGCTCATACCACATGAACTCATCTACCCAGTCAGCCGGCCCCGCCTGTAGGCCTTGCCAGAAGTAGCTTTAGGGTGTTTTTATGTTATGAGGAAGAAAGATGTTTGCACACTATATGGCAAACCATAATTTTGCACAGCCAATTAAAAAACTGCAATCCAATAAAATAAATAGTTCAAACAATCTGCTGTTTGACGTCATGTAAATCAGACACCCAATTACAGATTCCTCCTTCCCATCTGTGGTTTTGGTGTTTCCAGGACCTAGGCTTACACATCCAGGTCTGGTTCCCTGCTGCCCCACACACTGATCACATTCCCAACCTTCCCAAAGTTCTGGGGTCAAGAACAGTAAAGGTAAAAAGTAAATAGGAGGGAAAGGGTAGCTTTTAAGATTAGGGTAGTTTAATTAAATACCTAAAGAAGTTCTGGAGGTCCCTTTAAATTTAATAGATTTGGAAGTGAGCTCCTTTTCTTCCACATCAAACCTGTTCCTCCTTCAATCCTGTCTGTTCTGCTCAATCTCTCCTCCACACTGGAAACCTCAGGGATTCCTTTCACTTTTTCTCCTTCTATCTCATATCTATGTACCTAATTAATTGTTAGTTCAAGTCCAAAATGTACCCCAGTTCTAACCTTTCTTCTACACCTCTCATTACTGTCTTATTAACCCTTTATCTTCTTCTTCTTATTTTTTTAAATCTCGGTTACCATTACCACAGATCTCTAATTGGTCTACGAGTCCCTGGAAAATCTCAAGCTCCAACTGTTCGAGTAATGATCCAATAAAGTCTAATAAGCCATCCCCATAGACGATCAAGTTCAAACAATGACATACACGGATCACAAGCTCCGTGAGGGCAGGACCTGTGACTGTCTTGTTCATCTAGCACAGTGTGCGCGGTAGGTATTTTTCATAATATTTTTTTAAAGATTTTTTTTTTATTTATTCATGAGAGACACAGAGAGAGAGGCAGAGACACAGGCAGAGGGAGAAGCAGGCTCCATGCTGGGAGCCCGACGTGGGACTCAATCGCAGGTCTCCAGGATCACACCCTGGGCTGAAGGTGGTGCTAAACCACTGAGCCACCAGGGCTGCCCTCATAATATTTTTGAATGAATGAATCAGCACAAAATTTTTCACAATCTAGTCTGAATATATCCTGTCAGAATCATTACTCTCACGACTGCCTATCATATATACCAAACTCTAGCCATGTTAAATTTCTCTAAAGATGATATGCCCTTCCACAGTCCCATGTCTTCTCTTTGGCTCGGTTTCCCTTTGTTTCTTCTCCTTCTAGAAACTGGCACTCCTTTAGACAAAATACAAGTTTCTAAATAAAGTAAAACGATAAGCCAGCCCACTGTATTACTGCCTTATGGTTGTCTCTCATTCACACAAATGTAATCTATTCTAATAAAAGGTTTACATATTTGCTCTCCACACCGGCTTTTACTCTCTCACTTTCTTCTTTCTATTTCACACAGTTTATAAATATTTTGTGTAGATGAAGAGTGTAAGAAAGTTGTTCATCTAACAAGTTCTAGAGGAGACACATAACCCAGCAAAGACAGGTTAGAGAAAATAATTCGACCAAACCCTGTCATTATGTGTCTATATAGTTCTAGAGCTGAGCAAATCTGAATAAACTATCCAAAAAGACCCCTCTAATATTGGCTACCAAATAGTAATGGGTAGAGGGTGCAGCCTCTCCCCTGATCCCATCCTGTATATCTTGGCCATCCTTTTCACTCTTGTATTTTCTAGGAGAAATCATTACTGTTAATACTCCTAAACCTGAGTTATCAGTAATTCTCACTTACTTTTCTCCCACTTTTTCTCTTTCTCAAATATTTGAAACAGAGCAGTCAACTGTTAATGATGAAAAATAAATACTGAATGCTATATTAGGAAGTGCAATGAACAAATACATATATAGAAGGTAAAACCATCCAACCATCTATATGCCAACTCTATTATAGACCATAGAAAATGTGAGAAAAAATATATTGCAGTGGGCATTTGGGGAACATTGAAATTCTAAAGGATGCAGAAATGTACATTCAAGTAGAAGATAATAATGAACCTAGCTGGCTGGGCAGATATGAGCAAACCTTAAGCTCAAACTTTATTGAAAGAGGGCAGTGACACTGCATATATATGTCTACCCTGCCCATAGGATAGTCAAAGGAAAAATAGAAAAAAGAGGAGACTCAATGATTTTGTGTCCCTGTATTTAGGAATGTATTTAGAAGCCATGAGAGTGGTATGGCCATGTCTCTTCTTTGTTAGTTCCTTTTTCTATAACCCCTTGCAACTTGTCTGTTGTACCTCTATGTTCCTTTGCAGCTGTGGTTAGTTCCAGATAAAGCTCTTCCCCAAAGCAGAGAGTAAGATCCTAGGAAGCTAGAACCATTGAGAGAAGGAAATAAATACAATGCGACATAATTTTACTGAGGGCTTCCTGTGTGCCACCATTGGGTTAGGTATCAAAAGCATGATAAAGGAAAAAGAAACAATCGAAGGAATGTGCAGTTGAAATAACTGGAAGCTGATAAAAACAATACTGTATTTTATTTTAAGGAGCTACCTTATAAGTACAGTTGAAGAGAAGGGAGGGGCTGGTGCCAACAGAAAGAGTAGGAAAAAATATCAGGAAAGAGATGAAAATAGAAAGTATCTAGAAAACAAAAATCTAGAGTTGCACAGGTAGTAAAAGATCAGTAAAGTGAATCAATGTAGAATGAATGGATCAGTAAAAAAAATTAAAAATGAGTTGATATAAAAGGGAGTATGATTTTTAATCGTGGAGGAATAGGTATAGATAATGTTTAATTATTTTTTATAGTAGGGAGTTTATTTAGAAGAACTAATTGTGCTTTCAACTTATGCTTGAACTCTGTAAATAAAAGAATGAAAGTACTAACCGTCTTCATATTTTCTCATAAAACTATTACATTGCAACTGAAAAAAAAAGGGAATGAGATTAAAATGGTTCTAGCACAACTGTCAAGCTTCTGCTATTGTAGTAGAGCAATTTTTTTCAACAAAATATTGAAAACAATTCTATCACTTGTGCTCAGAGTGAAATTCACATGGGAAAAAGAATGTTTTACAAATATTAAAATTATATTATTTCCACAGATACACACGTAAATCTATTTTGGCCCCCTAAATATATGATCTATAAATTATAAATATAATATACTGTAAATGGATGATAATTTGTAGATGAAAAGTCTTAGGATAATGGCAATTTAGACTTCACATGGGTGACCTATCCATTGTTATATAACAAATTACCCCTGGACTCAGTGGCTGAAAACAACACATTTTTATTATCTCACAGTTTCTGTGGTTCAAATGTGTGGGAGAAGCTTAGCTGGTTGATTCTGACTCAGGGTCTTTCCTGTTATAGTCAGCCACAAAAATAGCCTCAGCAGGGACTGCAGTCATCTGAAGGCTTGGCCAGAGCTGGGGGACCTATGTCCACTATGATGAACCCTCACATGGCTGTCGACAGGGGCCCTCAGCTCATTGCTGGATGTTGGGAGGAAGCTTCAGTTCCTCACTACGCAGACCTCTCCACGGGGCTGCTTCTGAGCCCCCATGATATTATGGCTGGCTTTTTCCAGAGACAGCAATCCAAGACAGAGGAAGGTAGAAGCCACACTATCTTTTCTGACCTAATCTCGGAAGCTGTATACCACCAATTCTGCTGTAAACTATTTGTTAGAAGTGAGTCACTGGATGTAGCCCACACTCAAGGGGTGGGGGATTAAACTCTACCTCTTGTAGGGGGAAGTAGGAAAGAGTTTGTGGATATACTTTAAAACTACCCCCACATGATCTTAAATATATGTCCATTTGTATGGATTTACTTAATAAATGGATGACAAACTTGTTTTATCTCCATTGGTATCGAATGCTCATGGAATACCGAACAAAATAGATCATTACATTTGTGTGATTGAAGAAAGGTCCTCCCCAGCATCTCATATCCTTTAGAAAACAAGTTACAATACCCAAAATTTTCATTATATGTTGGCCTAAGTGATTTAATTGTCTAAATAAACATTAAATTTAATTAGACTTTAAGGTTTATTGTATTACTTATCTCTGTGAGTTTTGCTCTTGCATTTTAGAGAATATGATAACTTCAATATCGAGATCGAAACATTGGAAGAGCCAATAAATGTCACTGAGGATCTTGTTAAATGTAAAGCAACTTCTTCACTGAACTGATAACCTTTTAATAGGTAAACAAAAGCATACTGCTTTTGATATGCTTTGATAATAAGTGCAGTATTTTTTGAATATCTGAATTGCTTTTCTTTTAACTTTTAAACATGAGAATTAACTCTTAACAGAAATGTGAATTAATAGAGTACAGTCATCAGATTAGGTGAAATGATACTTAATTTTATGTGTCCAATCTGATGGGACCTATTACAGAAGGCTTATTTGAAGAAAAAAGATGACCTTCCCCTGAATAAGAGAGAATTCCTCCTTAACAGACTGCCCTCAAATTCGCACATTGGTTTGTTTTTTTTCCCTGCCTTAGAATTGAACTGAAACATAGGATCTCCTGGGTCTTTTTTTTTTTTTAATTAATTTTTATTGGTGTTCAGTTGACCAACATACAGAAAAACACCCAGTGCTCATCCCGTCAAGTGTCCACCTCAGTGCCCGTCACCCATTCCCTCCAACACCCGCCCTCCTCCCCTTCCACCACCCCTAGTTCGTTTCCCCGAGTTAGGAGTCTTTATGTTCTGTCTCCCTTCCTGATATTTCCCAACATTTCTTTTCCCTTCCTTTATATTCCCTTTCCTGGGTCTTAAGCCCAGTAGCCCATGATGTAGACTGGAACCAGAGCAGTGGCTCTCCTGGATCTCCAGCTGGCTGACCCATTTTGTAGATCTTGGGATTTGGCAGCTTCCATAATCACATGAGTTAATTCCTTTTAATAAATCTCTTTTTTTCCCCTCTTTCTCTTCATCTCCATCTTTCTCTTTCTGTTGGTTTTGTTTCCTTGGAGAATTCTGACTAATCCAGGTGATATTAAAATAAAAAATTCTGTCTCCAGTTAAAGCCTTCGGGAGTCTCAAGACACATGTGGTCTAGTTGGGGCTCTAATTCAGACAAGTTTGCACCTGTCTCTTCATCTCTTTGTGAATAAAATTTTGGACTTCTGCTGACCTCTACGTTTCCTTCCAGCTCTGAAAATCTGACATGCCATGACTCTGAAACGACATCCTCCCTGGGTCTGGATCTCACTGTTCAGCTTCACCCAGGGAAGATGACCTTGTTGTAGAGGATCCAGTGCTCTCCATTTGGTGCTTATTCAAGAGGTGAATGAAAGATGAATTATTTTAAAAAGTGAGCAAGACATTCGTGGCCCTTCAATTAGTATGTGTGACAGCTCTATGAAAGGATAAGCCTCAGAGTGCCCAGTCTCTCTAATTCATGCTCAGGGGATTTGTTCTTATAAGTCCTATTAAGTAGGTAAATCCTCGGCATATCTGAGAAAGCACAGACTAACAAACATCAATTTACTTGTTGCTGGTTGCATGCTATATCCTTGGCAGGTACCTATGTAATTCTTCTGGAAAATATACTTGCTGAAACTCAGATTTATATGCTGTCTTTCATTTTTTGGTTTATGTAAACTGCACACAATAGTTTATTTAGAAAATAGATTGTTAAGATACAAGCACAAGTTTGAAACATTTCTAGCATGACCCCCCAAATTATAAAGTATAGTTCTTTGTTCAGCCCTCTGTGTTAGGGTTATTACACTTCTACCAGATTTAAACACTCATGAAGAGAAGAATAACAGGCAATTAAATGGAATTAGGGTCACATCTCACTATTAGAGAGGCACAGCACATGAAATTTGGGGTCATGAAGACCTGAGTTTGAATCTCAGGTAGCTAAGCTGCAAGACCATTGGCTTAAGACTTAATGGCCCTTCAAGCTTCAGCTTCCTCAGCTGTTAAAAAAAAGGAAGAGTGTGGAAGGGTGTTGGGGTGGTACCATTGGTTAAGTGTCCTACTATTGGCTTCAGCTCAGGTCATGATCTCAGGGTCATGAGATCGAGTCCCGGGTCAGGCTCCACCCTCAAGTATGGAGTCTGCTTGAGATTCTCTCACCTTCTCCCTATGCTCCTCCTGCTTGTTCTCTCTCTCTCTAAAATAAATGAATAAATATTTCTTTTTTTAAAGGAAAAGTGTGGACAGGACAATAAAATGTTCCTTATAGGTGAGTTGTAAGAACACAGAGCATAGTAATTACTCAATAAATGGTAGCTTCTTATGATAATAAAGCAGCATTCCGAAGGAGAATAAATCAGCCCCACATGCTCTTAAGAGTTAAATGAAAAATTATGTCTGCTTTTTAGCTTTATTTTAACTATCACATGTGTGCCTTTTATTAATTTTGAGAGGAGTCTCTCATGAAGACATAGCTGTGCATGCTGGGAGTTTTTATTTACAATTACCAAAGGTGCCCCAGTCTTTTGATGGGCTGGGGCTATCTGTTCAAAGTGAAACAAACACATGTGGCAGGAAAAGAGACAAAGTTGCATCCCTTCCTTTTTTTTTTTCTGAAGGGCAGCCCAGGGATTTCCTGAAAAGAGATAGTGGCAGGGCATGTGAAGAGTTCTCAGATGAGATGTTGTGCCCTATGCATACATCCCACCTGCTAAGACCAAAGCCAGGGGAAAGGTCTTTCAGAGTGGAGTTTACCATCACTCTGCAAACTCTCTCCTCGGAGGCAGCAGAAAGTGCTCTCTATTACTTTATGTGCCCTGTTGCTCTTCTAGTACCACGTCTATGGCCTAACGCTTTAGAACTAATAAGCATGTCCCATTGTATGGGTGTTCTTGATCCCAAAGCATTTAATCTAAAAACACCCAATTTTAGAACGAAAACCACAACTTTGTTTTATAGCTTCTAGGCATTGCAAATTTCACTTTTCTTTAAGCGCTAAACTAATCTGTAAAATGTTTGTTGAAATCTTATGTACACAAGTTTATTGGTACCCGGAAGAGTTAATTTCCTTGACCATTGGGCCGCAATGGGTCCCTGCAGGCTCCCTTTCACATGGGCCCAGGAGTAGGCTGAGATGCTGCTTGTCTAGCATATAGAACGTGAAAGAAAATTGAAAAGAAGCCCTGTTGTTTTCCCCACCAACCTGAACTGTGGCTGCCATATAAAACCTGCCGCGGCATATGTTTTACTCATCTTAATAAGCACATTATAAAATGGCACCGAATGTCTTCCTCTCGGAGACAAAGAATGCTCAGGGTATTAAAAACATCAAAAGCAAAAAAAAAAAAAAAAAAAAAAAGTTAAGTAGTTGCAACAGGTACAGATCTAAGGCAAAGAACTACATCTAGCTGTGGATCTCAGATCAAATATGCCTGCTTTTTCCTTTCGCCCTTTGGGGTCGTTCCTCTGATAAATAATTCACAGACTGCAGCGCAAAGTAGTTTGCATACTGACAAGATTAAAAAGAATGCTTTGTCTGGGTTAAATTTACAATCTGAAACCTTCCTTTAAAATGTCAAGAAGGTAATTAATTTAAGAAGGTTTGCCAAGCAGAGTCTCCGACCCTGTCAGAAAAATTTCATTTCCTGAGGGTGAAGGGGATGTTGCATTTTTCTTTCCCAAATGCCTGTTTTGGTTTCCATTTTAAGACCATTTTCTCCCTTCCTAATATTCTTTTTATAGCCCTTTTCTTTTTAAGCAAAAAATAAGCCAGGACTCTATCCTCTTGGATTTTTGGAAGATTATCTAAGAGAGTGTGCAAATTGCCTCTGATTGGGGACTGGAGTACAGGTCAGACCTTTTGACACAAACAGAAGAGAACATTTTTCCACAGAGAGCACTCTCCCCTGCCCGAACATTCAGACAAGCCTTTTGAGTAGCAGCGGGAAATGCATAAATTCAACAGCATGAAAATTCGCTTTTGGCATAGCAAAACATCCTGTCCCACATATGCTCGGTAGTGTGCATTCTTATGAATGAATGCTTATGACAATCAGTGGGGCTTTTACAGCAGCTCTTCAAGCCAAGTTTACTGGTGTAAAATTTTATTAGCAATTGTGGCCCTTTAGCTAATCCCTAGAGGCATCACAGAAGAGATGAAACAGTGCATTGCTGTTTTGGAAACCAAATTCAAATTCTGTGACACAGGTGCACACACACGTGCACACAACACACGTACACACATCTGGCAGAAACAGAAAACTATTAATTACCCACTAGAACTATGGTACTTCCCCTTAAAAGTCGGGTTTGCCAGAGTAGCAAAGCTAAATAGATATCATATTATTAATGTTAAGCAGGAAAAAATAATTTTGTCTCTAATTTACTTCCAGAAACAAAGGTCAGCTGAATTGCGTTATAACGCTAAGTGAGAAGAAAAGAGCCCCAAATAAGTGAAATTCTAGGCAAGAATATCATGATTCTAATGCAAATCTAAATCAGAAATGTGTTCAATAGCGATGCGCTTGGACACAAGCTGAGCTTGTCCTCCCTAGTCATAGCTGTTGAACATGGTGAATGAAGGGTTTGGTTGCTACAGTTCAGTTTTCTGAGATTTTCCTTCCACATCTTGTGTCATCTTGGTGGGGTCAGGATGTGCTTTATCGGTTTGACAGCTGTGTTCTCTGAGGCTTTAGAAAAACAGCCACTGGACAAATCATTTTGCAAATCCCTCACTCACTACCACCATCACAGCTTGGAAGAGGGGTGTCTCATTTAGGGCCCATGTTGGGTTCTACCTGTCATGGAGTCAATGCTATGAACATATCGATACTCAATAGCAGTCTCTAATCCTTTCACTTGGGGATTTAATTGTCCTTTTAGAAAATTGTTTTAATTGCCTTTAAATCTTTTAGGAGGTTGTGGTGGTATGAATTAAAAACAAAGAAGGTATGGCTTAGTATGAATTAGGATAAAAGAAAATAATCTCACAGGTAAAAATGCAATTTGAGTTGAGAAAACCTCCATCTTTTATTACTCCAATAGATTCTTTTTAGAAATTCTATGCCCTCATCCCTGTTTTTTCAAAGAAAGGGATGGAGAAGTTCTCCAGAAATCAATTTTGGAGGAATGCTTACTCTGGAGATGATAGTGTTGGACATAGAAAGAAAAGTGTTGGGGAGACGTGTAAATTTGATCCATAAGAAGGTTGGTCAAAGTGTCTTGAGTTTTAGGCAATGAAAGGCTGTATGTACTTTAGTTAATAGAGTCTAGAACAGCATTGGTTAGATCCTTGGATTTCAACAAGCTCGGCCTTTGAGCTCCATTGTTAGTGGAACCTCTCAGACACTGGAACCACCTCTCGAGGAAATAGAAAAATGTTCTCACTACATACACTGTGATTTCCCCTACCCTTCTCATTTGCAGAACTTCTCAGTCAGTACAATTCCTTCATTCTGCAGTAAGATACAAACTCAGTTGGCATCCCATTGAAGCGCATAATGATTCAACCTAGGCAAATTTCTGGGCCAGTTACCTCTTGAGACCAACTAGTCATTGAATAGTTTTGTAGGACATTACTGATGGGACACATGTGAAATTTAGCAGAAGCAGGAAGGAGAATTATATGTATAGGGGATATCTGGACTCTGAGAAAATTTACCATTAAGCCTATTGGGTTATCTATAAAATATCTGAACAAGAGAAAACATAATAGAAAAAAATAAAATACTCAGTTTCAGACATTCTCACTTTATGGGAATCTCTGGCAATGATTTTGTAGTACTATCCAGAGGGAGAAGAAAAAGGTAATTGGAACATTTGTCCAGCATGTTTAATCAAAATATTTTTAAATTAATATTTAATTAAATTAATTTAAATTAATTGGGATTTATAAGCCATGAAACTTCATTGACAGTCTCACTGTTTGTGGAACTGTAAAAAGTGTGTTTTAAACTATAGGAATTATAAGAAATTCTATTCTGTGCAATGCCCAAGGGAAAAAGTAAAAAAAAAAAGAAAATGTATTTCTAATTCTATTCACTAAATTATATTTCCTAACAGACAAGAACTTCCATTTTGATTAGACATCAATGAGAATCAAACTCTGCTTATAATTTAACCTGTCTTATGGTTGGAGGAATTTTCCACAGATTAGCTTCTGGTTTTGTACATTTTTACCCTTATGTCTTCCTCATTATGCACATATTTCTAGGGGCAGGTATGATAGGACTCATTCATATTAATGTATGTCCTGTGTTCCAGCACCTTGTGTCATGATGCGAGTTCATACAGTAGACAATAGGAATATTTCTGAGATGGTTCACCATAACGTAATTATATACCTAATTGATTGCAAACCACATCAATGAATCCCATTAAACAAACAAACAAACAAGCAAACAAACAAACAAACACATAGCATTCTTCCCTTAGTCAGATCCCCAAATGCCCTAGGCCATTTGAATACCACTTGACATTAGGGAAAGTGTGATGGCACTCAAGTCATACTGGAAAGAGAGAATGGTCTTAACCAAAGGTGGTTAAAATATCTTACTTTTGCAAATTTCCCAGAAATATAGGACTATGTGAACATGTTCTTGGGCTTCTCCCAAGTCCTCAGAAAAGACCTGTGAACAGCCTGAAGTGTAAACCTCATTAGATTTACAGTCAATCTACTTGATGGGAAGCACCCATTTTTATTTTGGACTTGCTGACTTGAAGGTGCCAGTGGAATGTCCATGGGGAGGTGTTTAGCTGGCATTTGGTAATGGGAGAAAAAACAGATGTTGGATAGATATATATACTTAAGGGATTAAGGAGAGAAAGAACTTCAGAAGGAAGTCAAGAAGAATGAGTCGAAGAGGTAGGAAATCAATCAAGATAGTGTAATCTAGAAAAAAGCCCGGAATTTAGCTAATACGTGTATTAATTTCCTATTGCTGCTATAACACATTAAAATAGCACCAGGTTATTATCTTAAAATTTGAAAGATCGGAAGTCTGAAACGGGTCTCACTGGTCTAAAATTAAGGTGTTGGCAAGACTGCGGTCCTTTCTGAGGGTTCCAGAAGAGAGTTCATTTTCTTGCCTTTTCTTAACACTTCTTTCTAGTATGCTTGGATTAAACTCAGAATTTCTTACAGAAGTCTGAAAGATCTCCACATGACCTGATTCCTTAAATTCTTTTTCTTCTCTTTGCATTTCTCTTGCTTTCTCACGCTGCCATCCTAGCTTCCTTTCTGCTCCTCAAGGGTGCGGATCTCTTTTCCACCTTAGGCCCTGGACCCTTAACGCGGCTGCATGGCCTCAGCCTCTCTAGGCCTTTCAGAGAGACCTCACTGACCTCCCTTGCTTGTTATCTTTGGTCCCTGTGTCTTGTGCTCCACCTCTCCTCCATCCGTGAGGCCTGCCATTGCAGCCTCTTGAACAAATCCTCTCAATCCATGGCTCCTTGGCTACCCTTACCACGGCCAACTGTTAGTTTGACCTATGGCCATTTCTCATCCAACCAAGAATTTCCAGCCTTCTCTAGAAGACTGGCAGAAAGCCAGCTGTCTCTTTTCATAACACCAAACAGGAAGAATTTCAGGCTGAGATACTAGGTTCACCTTCCTCACCATGGCTGCCACCTGGTGCTCCTACAGGAGCAGAGCTGCTCTGAACAATCCCCTTCCCAGCAGAGAGGGGATGGGGATGCAGATTGTACGTATTCAAGTTTGTTGGGTTTTCCTATCCTGGGTTGTGCGGGGGAGAGGCTGTTCTGGGGGCTTTCGTATCAAATATATCTGATTTCAAAATCTAGCTTTACCGCATATAAGCTGTGTGTACTACAGTGGTTTCGATTCCAGGTGTCTCAGTGTTCTCATAAAATAAATGGGGACGATCTCTCCTTTGGGGATAGTGTAAGTGCTAAGCAGAGTGCCTGGCGCATTCTGGACACTCCGTGAATGCTAATTCCTTCTTTTTTGTTTTTCTCGGATTTTGCCTAGGAGACAGGGCTGTAAACCTCTGAAAGTGATCCCAGGCATTTTTGAACCATGACCATAATGGGCACGAGGACTGCTCCAAGCAGTAACTAAATTCAATCCACATGCCCTGTAAAACAGGGATGGGAAAACAGAGTTTGGGAATTTTCAAAAACTCAAGGACATGACACATGCTGTTTCTTGTTTGCATGGTTGCATTGTGTTTGTTTCTCCATCTCCAAGAATCCTATGTAAGAGCCCATACAGAACATTCTGTGGCATAGTAGAAACAACATCATGTGTGGGTCAGAAGATAAGGATTCGAGGCCTGGATTTGTAGCACACTAACCAGAGGTCTCTTCGTGCCGGCTCTTCATGGTGCTGATGAGCCTCAGGTGGGGAGGGGGGGTGATCCAGGGGCTCCCCAAGAGAGTGCCTGAGAGGGAATGTCAATAGGGGATTATGGTTTTTTACCAACCATCAGTTATGGTTCTGTTTAATGTTTCTAGACCCACTTAAAAAAAATAACAATGGGGGGCAGGCTGTTGTCGGTGTCAGAGGTGAAGAGGTGTACCTGGAAGAGCCAAGGGGTCTCCAACAAAGATAGGAGCTATGGAAGCCTTGTGATAGAGCCACCTCCCTCGGTCGTCTCAAGAAAACATCAATGAAACCCCATCACGCTGCAGTAATTTTGGAAATTGATTTTCATACTTCCAGATGTCATGGTGTAAGCCGTTGGCCACTAGGGCAGTCTCTAGTAAATTCAGGGCTATTCCCATGAAATTCAACATGTGGATAACTTGAATGGTATATTAAATAAACCTTAGGAAAATGCCTTAGAAATGCATGTGGTAATCGGCTGTAAGTTGCTTATTCTTTGCTTCAACACTTTGACTTTGGAGATGAAAAACCTGAAGCTCGGAAAGCTCATGTGATATGGATGTAGGTATTTTAACCAATTTCATAGAAATTTTTGTGAGAACCAAATGGGGCTTAAGGCACTTGGCTTAGGACGTGGCTTAGTAAGCACTCAGTAAAGGGTACGAGTCAGTATTACTGTCGTGATGCTGTTGCTGTTGACGCTGCTGGTGGTGGTCGAAGACCCGCATGGGAGATACTCCAGTCTGGTGTGCTTTTACAACTAAAATGCAGTGTTTGTTTTCTAAGCCATTGTTGATCTTATTGTATCATAAATCCTGAAAAGGTGAATTTGATGGAGTAGATTATGATAAGACAGGTCTGAAGCAAGCTTATGCACTATTTAAAAGGCAAATCAAACAACACTCTTGATCTAACTAAAGCTATTAGCTCAACAAAAGTGAGAATGGTCAACTGGAATTTATATTATAAATGAGATACTTTCTGCAAATACCCATCAAACTCCATTATTCTTAGTGCCCCGACTGTTCCAGGCCCCAACAGAGACCTTTAGTCAGGATTTTGGTGAGATGCTGTTCATTCATGTTTGCTCATTTTTCATTCAGGAAATCTTTACCGAGCACCTTTTATGTGATAGGCACATTTCTAGCTAACATTCATTGAGCACTTCTTTTGTCTAGCACTATTTTGTAGGGGAATGTAGAAGGAGAACCTCCTGGAAAAGAAAGCACAGTGCTGTTTACAAAGCATACATATGAAAGGCCATGTAAACAATGACAAAAGATCCTGTCACCAAGGGGAAAAGGAGAGATACTGGAAGGAGGCAGAGTCAAGAAGTGTTCAGGATTGTTAATCCCCAAAGTCTTCCTGAAGGAGGAGGAAGCTATAGGGTGATGCCTTGCAGGTGGTAATGAGCATGAAATGGAGAGGGAAGGAGGGATTTCCAAAACAGAGGTGTTCCAGGGCATAGTGGCTAGCAGCTATGTGACTTTCTTTTTTCCTCTCTCTCTCTTTTCTTTTTCTTTCTCTCTTTCTTTCTTTCTTCCTTCCTTTCTTTCTTTCTTTCTTTTTTCTTTCTTTCTTTCTTTCTTTCTTTCTTTCTTTCTTTCTTTCTTTCTTTCTTTCTTTCTTTTTCTTTTTCTTTTTCTTTTTCTTTTTCTTTTTCTTTTTCTTTCTCTTTTTCTTTTTCTTTCTTTCTCTTTCTTTCCTTCACTGCAGGATTTTTTTTCCTTAGAAATGTGGCCTCAGTAACATATCACCCAATTTGCATGCCTCTGCACCTTTTCTCTAATCTCTTATGCTTTCATGAAGAAACTCTTCCATGCCAAGAGTCTACTAAAGAGAAGCTCCCTGCATTCAGTGTTGGTTATTTCTAACACTATTCATCAACAATCTAGGGCCTTGTGAAAAAATGGCTTCCTAGAATATCAAGTTGCCTTGGAATTGGGCCCCCATCACTGTCTACTTCTGTTACGTATTCCATGAGTCTTCTGTATTATAAATGCTGGGTTAGTTGGCTGCAGAGGCTGAGAATTTCCACATATTGTCTGTATTCAAGTAGGCCATATAAAATGATAAAATAACCACCACTTTCCGACTTTTTCCACTGTAAGTAGTGTTTCCTGTTCATAAACTCCGTATTATTAGAATCACAAATCATGTGCTTTTTTATGTCTGGCTTTATTGTGCAGTGTAATGTTTTTGAGATTCACCTATGTTGATGTGTATACCAATATTTCTTTCTCTTCATTGTTGTTTAGTATTCCATTATCTGAACATTCAACAATTTATTTGTCCATTCAACTGTTGATGAACATCTAGATTGTTTCCAGATTTGTCCTGTTATGAGCTGAGTTGTTATAGGCATTCTTGTTCATGTCTTTTAGTGGACTGGCACACATTTCTCTGAGCATGTAACTAGGAGTAAAATTTTGGGAGTTCTGCTTAATTCAGATCTCTGCAGACACTTGGCATTGTCAGTGTTTCTACTTTTAGCCATTCTTGTGAGTATGTAGTGATAAGCCAGCTCTTGAGACTGATATTGGGTTTGATTTTAAAGGACAGCCTGAAACAGGGTAGCACAAGGCTCTATCTTCTTATTCCCACTAATTTTAGCCATAGGAAAATTTCTCTTAATCCTAGGCCTGGGTGGGGAGAGAGGGGCTAGTGGTGGCAAAGAGCTGAGTCCGTTCTGTCTGGTTCACTACAACCCCTGATTCCAGCTGGAGTCTAGTTTCTGTATTTTATTTTCTGTTTGCAAACTTGGCAATTCACTGGGCTGACACAGAGCTCTATTCTCTTACTTGTAGAGTGAAAAACTTGGCATAGCCACTCCCCAAAGTCCTGTCCAGCCCTGATGATCTCTGCTTCTTCTCACACCCTTCTGTATATATTCCTTGCACATTTTGAAATCTCTGTTGGATTTCAAAATAAGGACCTAAATTCCTTCCCATCTTTTTTCATTCACACTGCTTAGTTCCTTTCCCCAAACTTCCTGTTATCTTCCTTATTTTTGATGCAATTCTCTCTTTTATTAGTTATGTAAATTGGCATCCTTTCTAAAACTTAGTCTTTCCTTCCATATTTTTTTTTAATTTTTTTTTTTTTATTTATGATAGAGAGAGAGAGAGAGGCAGAGACACAGGCAGAGGGAGAAGCAGGCTCCATGCACCGGGAGCCTGATGTGGGATTCGATCCCGGGTCTCCAGGATCACGCCCTGGGCCAAAGGCAGGCGCCAAACCGCTGCGCCACCCAGGGATCCCTCCTTCCATATTTTTGATCCAAATGTCCTACCTTTTCTCAGCTGTGTCAGGCACCTACTCTTTTATATTACTGAGATATTTTCCTGCTCATCCTTAGTGACCATTTTGGTGACTCCAAAAGCCTATTTTAAGTACTCCTCCTATATGGTATTTCTGCAACATTGATACCATTCCTTCTTAAATTCCCGCTCCTTTGGAGTCCATAAAAGGATTGCCTTCCTTCTTTCCCTTTTTTCTTCTTACCTTCTTTCCTTCCTTCCTTGCATCTTGTGCCTGATTGTTATCAACTCAGTGTCATCCTGGTCTCCTTCCAAACTCTTCTGCATCTCAGGAGCTAAATTAAATTGTTGAATTCTTCTTCCAAGAGGATTCTGGGTTGGCTTCTGCCAAAAAAGAAGTACTGCATAAAATTTGGAAGACAGAAGAAAGGAAAAGCTGTTTTTCTCTGGTGGCAGCTGCAGGCATGGAGAAGTCAACAGTCATGAGATTTACAGCAGCTTCAGAGAGCTCCTGCAAATTGCCTGCTTTGGTGTTGTAGCCAGGGCTGATTATCAGTAGGAGATTTCCTAGGATTCCTATCCATGCAAATTTCCTAAAGGCCAGCTGTAATTTTCCTTTCACCTTGGTACCTTCAAATAGCTGAGGAAATCCCTAATTACTAATATTATGCTGCAACTTGAAATAAATTTCCCTGAATTCACTATGCTAGGCTAGGTCTTAGAATAAATATGGATGGCTTGACATAGCAAGTTTATTTTTTAGTCATGTCTATGGAGGCGGTGGTAGTAGAAATTGGATCAGGGCATGAGGGGTTCTGTTTCAAAGAGCTATTTGGGGAGATAAGTCCATGGAGGGTCTGACATCTTCAGGATGGCTCATGTAGCCTTGGGCATTGGTATCCAGCTGAGAGACAAGGAAATCAGGGGAAGCAAGGTGATTTCATGCATCAGCCTTAGATCCACTTCCTCTCATATTCCATTAGCCAATCACAAGAGCCAACCTAATTGGAAGAGGGGATGGAAAATTTGGAATAACTATCAGTCATAGTTCCTTTTACTTGGTCTAAGCCTTGGATGTTGGTGTTTCTTAGAGTTCTGAAACCAGATCTTTTTTTTTTTTTTTTTTCCTGTCCACTCACCTGAAAGAGATCTTACCTATTCTCTGTTTCTGGTTTCTCCTTCACCTGGAATGTCCTTTCATTTTTTATTCTTCTGATGGGTGCCCTTCAAGATACACATGGTATCTCCTTTTTGAAACTATCTCTGAGTATCCGCTGGCATCTCTTCAGCTCCTTTTTACACATAAATATAAAACACAAACATAGGTATACAATGCAAACCTGATGACAGTGCATACAGTTGTTGGTTAGACATACTCATTTACCTGTTTTCTTTTCCTGTCTGTGTAAGTGCTTTGAGGACAAGAAAAAAAGTCATATAGTTTGAGTCCCCTGCACCAACTTTTCAAAATGTAGTAAGTCTTATTAAATAATGTTGAAATAAACTGATACATTTGGCTACGTAAATATGGACAAACTTGAGTAAGTGAACAGTAGTCCTAGTCATGCCCTCAAAGAATATGATACAAATATTCCTAAATATTTAAGTAAATAAAATAAATTAAAATAAAAATAAGATAAAATAAAATCTCTGTAGTTTGGTAGTGGCATGCCCACAGTCAGTATTTGCTACATATACATGCAGTAAATTGATTAGAATAATTAATGTTGGGATGCCTGGGTGGCTCAGTGGTTGAGTGTCTGCCTTCCCCTCAGGGAGTGATCCTGGGATCGGGGATTGATCAAGTTCCACATCGGGCTTCTAGCGGGAAGCCTGCTTCTCCCTCTGCCTGTGTCTCTGCCTCTCTCTCTCTCTGTCTCTCTGTCTCTCATGAATAAATAAATAAAATCTTTTTAAAAAAGAATAATTAATGCTTTAATAAGGACTTTATATGCATATGCTAAAATAACTACTCCTTGATTTTTTTTCCCTACAATTTGCAAGATTTTTGTAGGTACTTTTGTGCAGTTGGCTTTCATTAAAATAGGTCATTGACAAGATACACATTCAATAAGATCTTCCCGGTTCATAGATTTCCTGCCATATCCATCTGCTCTCACGTGGATCCCATCTCCTTACATTCTGTTCTCTTTTCTCCTCCTCCAATCATTCTGCCAGCCATCTCTCCTCCCCTAATTTATCACCATCTTTATTGAGCTTGCAGAGTTGTGACACCAAGAAGAGAGAAAGAAACAGAGGAAATCCATGAAGAGACAGATATTTTTCCATAAATTTTGATTCTTGAGCATTCCTCTCTACCTCAGGCTGTGATTTTTAACAGATTTTTACAAGCATTAGTTTTATTTAGGCAAGACATCATGAAGAAATATAATTGTGACATAAACAATGTCTATAATTTGTCTAGGGGCCATTATCTTTCTTCTGAATTAATACTAGATCAATACCCTAGTAAGTTGTCAGGGGCATTGCATTGAACTGATGTCTTTGTAAACAAATAAACTAACATTTTATCTAGTTTCACTAGGTACTCTGCTTGGCAATGGGAGAGGGAGTGTACGAAGAGATAAAATAAGTTCTTTGTCCTTAAATAATTTGCCATATATATTTGAGATGTTGGTTAATTTATGCTTATGGAAAAATTCATAGAATAAAGTTCTGCTTTAGGGCTCAATTTCAGATCAAATACTTTCTTATTCATCTTCATTACTTCTCTGGCTTTAATTGCATCTCATCATGAGATTTTTTTTTTTATTCCTATACTTCTGTTTGCATATTACTCAATCATTCTACAAATATTTATTGAGCACCTACTACACATGGGTCATTAATAGCTTTTAAGAACATAGCAAAGTCCTGGCTCTCAAAGAACTTGTATTACTCTGAGAGACAGACAATAGACAAACTAGCTTAGTATACTCAGTAAATGCCATCAGGAAAAAATAAAACAGGTTAAAATGACAGAGGCCTGGGGGATACTTTAGTGAGACTAGTCAATGAGATTATTACTGAAAAGGTGACATTTGAGTAGAGACATGACTGAGGTAGGAATTAACCAGGAAGAGAACCGCTAAATAGCATTCTATAGGTAGAAGGAACAGTAAGGGCAAAGGGCCTGGGGTAGAAATGAGCCTGATACATTTATGGAACAAGCAGAAAGCCCATGTGACCAAAGCTATGATAACAAAACTAACTTATATGTGCATAACTTTTTAGTTCATCTAATCTTGTTGCATTTCACCTTTTTATTTGTACCTCATCATAGTATAGTTATAATTTCCAATTTACAGATGAGGAAACTGAAACTCAAAGCTTAACCAATGACCTGTCCAAAGAGACAGAACTTGGCTTTGAACACTGGTATTCAGACTCCAAATCAAGTACTCTTTCTATATTTCAGATAATGCTAGCATGAGTGTCTATTTGGCACTGGGGTGCCCTTAGGATACTGGGAATTCTATAACATTATTTCTGAAGTAAAGAGGGCACAGAACAATCAGTAGCCACCATGAAGTGTCATAGTAGAATCATAAAGTGGGATTTGGGGGCAGAGCATAGGCCTTTGTTACCTATTTCAGAATCTCCTTGGATGGTGGGATAATCTCTGGGACATCATCCTGTCAAAGGAAGAAGCCTCCCATGGGCGAGGACAGATTGCCAAAGCAGATTTAGGGAGTAGGGCTCCAGTACTCATTTATATGGGTATGTGATGTGCATCTAACCTGGAAAAGAAGTTCAGCAAAGTCACCTTGATAGACTTTGATGCTCACAGGATGTTCAAAGAACTTTAAAACCGGATGAGTCCTTAGAAATCATTGGATCTGCACCCCATCCCCATTTCTTTGTAATTTAAATAAAGCCAAAATGTAGGTGATAACACACGTAGATGAAGGTGGACCTGGCATATCACTGCATTCATTCCTTCATAAAACACTTGTTGAGCACTTACTGTCACTGTGATGGGTGCTGGAGATGAACAGGACAAAATATAATCCATCCACTTGGAAAGGCTGGGACCTGGAGGGAAACCAAAGATATGAGCACACAATTACCACACAATACAACTGTCTTGGAGGGGACACTTAGAAAACACTTTAGAGCAATGACACTTTAGAAAAATGACAGGGAGGAGCTGTGCCCCCATTCTGTATTGTCTGGTTGAGAAAGAGAATTTTGCATCCCGAGTTCTAGTGGAGAAAGCATTCATTTGATAGAAAATTCCTTTATTGACCTTTCTCAAGTGACTTATCGCAGGAGTTGAATAATTCCTGGGAAATTTTGGGATGGCCATCTGTATGTCATGAGAGTAGTGTTCAATCATTAGTGAAAGCAAATTCAAAGAATGGGGGCTTATTGCAATAAGACCACAAAAATTAGCTACCAATGAATACTTTAAGAATTTCCACTTTTTCATTATACTTAGGAATAAAATAGACATGTGTCTGCTTAGAGTGGCTGAGATGCTAAGGGTTGGACAGATGATTTTGAGATTTTTAATTCTAGCTATATGAATTTTATCATTGTCTGTGGTTAACTCTTACCTTCCAAAATATAGGGTGTATTTCCTAAAGTTATTTTATTAAGCATGATCAAGACTTATGCTTATTAGATAGTATTTGTCTTCAGTTTTACACGATTCTTTCTAAATATCTCCTTCTAGTCTGGGACTCACATACTACACACTTCAGAGGATGGGAATTCCAGTACTCTGTGTTTGTTGTCTCAATGCTGATAGTCACTCTGTAAGCTCCTTAAAGCTTTGCCTCTGGCTATATATCCTCTCAACTCCTGCCTCATTCTCTCATTTTTTACGTTTTCTGTAGTTTTTCAATTTGATTCCCTGGGTGGTTTTCTGAGTAACTCACTGGACCCTATAATGTCAAGACACGGATTCTGTGTCAGCCTGTCTTGGGACATGGTCCCAACTTCCAACCAGAAGCTGCCTCCACCATGAATATCAGGCAGTCCAGCCAGTCCTGGTCATCCCTATCAGGTTAGACAGTTTCCAATTTTTCCATCACACAAAATTCACTCATGGGGAACCCACAGAACAAAGGAAAACGAGTAGGGTAACTTTTAGTACAACACTATCTAGAGACTCTGGAAATAGAGACACAACCATTATCATAAATCTCACAGCAACTAGGTGGGCTGCCCTCACTGTGTCTTAACAACTGACCACTGTTTTGAAATGAAAAATGATCTCCAAGCTGAGAGATGTCTCAGATGAATACTTGTATAGTTGATCTTTATTATGGGTGGGCTTCATATTTGTGCATTCAACCTTCTTGCTGAAGTTTATTTGTAACTCCAAAATCAATACTCTGTGCTGCTTTTGTGGTCATTCACATACATGCGCAGAGCAGTGAAGAATTTGAGTTGTTTGATGCATAAATTCCCAGATGATGTCAGACAAGGTATTCCTCTGTCTTCTTGTTTCAACTTTCACATTGTAAACGACTGTCCTTTTTGAGGTCTATTTGGTGCACTCCCCACGCCCCATTTTTGTGCTTATTTTTTTGGCAATTACAGTGTTTAAAATGCTCTCTGAGCATAGTGCTGAAGTGCTAGCTAGTAATTCTGAAGTGCAGCAAAGCTGTGTTGTGTCCTAACAGAGAAAATATGTGTGTCAGGTAAGCTTCATTCAGGCATAAGTTATAGTCCAGTTGGCCGTGAGTCTGATGATAGTGAATCACCGGTATATATTAAAGTATCTTTAAACAAACACACACACACACAATAGGGTTTTGCATGGCTCAGTTGACGAAATTGTGAGCCGAGTCTTGTAAGAACCTAACCCTGTATTTCCCCCAGAAGCAATGAGTCAATATTCACTGATTCAGTATTTGTGGCAAATTTATGAATGTAACTACAAGGAATAATGAGAATCGACTGAATATTTTTTTTATTAGCACCTAAAAGGAGTCCCTCATTAACCTATCACTATCACATAAAGATAGGAGAAGAAAAATCTGAAATTTGTGCAATCTTCTTTAAAAAATAATAGAAATACAACTCTTCATGAGTTAAAGTAATTTTTTACAACTAATCGAACCTATTCATCTTATTGAAATTTATTTTCTATAACTCTTTGCAAAGAAATGTCAAATTCCAAGGCAAGGAAACAAAGAAAGGCCACCTCCTAATCAGCCCCTGCATTTGTGGAGAACAAGGCTGTTCCACTTACCACCGAGTTCTGTGAGACATTCATAATTCATAGAAGGGGCCATCTGAAAGCATTTCCTATAATTGTCACAAAATTCCGTCAGTTCCTGCAGTGATGAGAAAAAGTACAGTCTTGTGAATATGATTAAGGTGCATTGGAATCTAAGAAAACCATCAGTAGCCACTCCAGCTCTCTTCACGCTCTTGGAATGTAGTCTCTAGAAGAAAGTCAGTTCTGACAGATGATTTCATGGCATTTTACTCAGGTTGGGATGTATTTTAGAAGCAGTGTATCAAAACCTTGACCTTTGCTTTATTTTTTCTTTATTGTTGATTTAGAAGATTAGAAGCACTCCAAAACCTTTTTCTAAATGTCTTCCCAAATATGCAGCAAAAAGAATTCAGAAAGGATTTGACACACATTGTAGAAGCACAAATCAGTGAAGGGGAGGATACTTGCAAATTGCTTTCTCCTTTATAATTTCGTCTCATTAGGAAAGAAGGGGCAGGTGGGTGTGCTGGCAGTTACAGAGCAGGAATTGCATTTACTTTCTAGAGCAGTGAAGATCTTGTGGTATGCAGCCCCCTTCTGAGAAAACCATGCAGGTTTTGTATTATGCATAAAAATCCTTCTCTGCTGGATTTTTTTCAGTTTACAGAAAATGCATAAACCCAAATTAGAAACTGCTTAGCTTTTAAATTTTATTGACTGCTTAGGCTTGGTGTAAAAAAAAATGGAGAGATCACACAATAAAATTTTTATTCCCTTGGTGGATTGAGATGAACATGTGAAGTAGATTTGTGTAATATAGTCACTTAGTCACTAACAACCAATGTATTTAATAGACCAAGGATGAAGGCATGTGGTCTAGAAGTTTCAAGGACTAATGAGTAATACTTGTGGTAATATTTGCATAATCATATTGCTAATAAACCCTGCTTTCTAAATACAGACCTCTTGTGTTTCAACTCTGAGGTCTTCAGATAATGCAGGGGGTAAGCATAATGATTTCAGGATATGCAATAATTACAATGATAATGAGTATTTGCAGTCATTTTATATGTCATGTTATTTCATCTTTATTACAGCCCTGTGGAGGTATCAGTAAACAAGTATTTATTCAATGCTTCCTTTGAACTCTTAATTAAAAATTTTTATTGTGGTAAAACATGCATAACATAAAACTTACTATGTTAGCCATTTTGAGTGTATGTCTCAGGAGCTTCAAGCATATTCACAATATTTGCAACCATCACCACTATCCAGTTCCAGAATGTTTTCATTTTTCTGTTGGGGAGGAGGAACTTTCTCTGCCCTTGAAGGTTCTTCTGGGGCAGAGAAAGTTCCTCCTCCCCAACAGAAAAATGTAGTTATCTACTGTGGTAGCTCTCTTCCTGCAGCATGTTTTCTATCTGAACTCTTCTAGGCAGTTGAGAGGGAGTTAAAGAGTTTTTCCTGAATCTGATGGGCTTTGGTTGCTTTAACTTCAAATAATCTTCATGCCAAAGAGACCCATCTTGGGAAGCCCTGCCCCTGGTCCCTGCAATTCCATCTTGGAATGGAACTTGGTACCAATTAACACTAACTTCCCATTTCCTCCTCCCCCAAAGCCCCAGGAAGCTCTGTATATCTCCCATCTCTGTGAGTTTGCCTGCATTAGGGATTTCATGTAAGTGGAATCATACAATATGTGTCCTTTTGTGATTGGCTTATTTCACTTAGAATAATGTCTTCAGGGTTTATCCATGGTGTAGCATGTATTGGAATTTCATTCCTTTTCAAGGCTGAATAAATAATTAGTTTTTCAAGACCTAGTAATTGGCCAGACACTGTTCTAGACCTGGGGTTCTTACTGGGAAATGCGTGGGTTTGCTTCTCCCCAGTGGTCTCCATACTCCAATCAGCTCTCTCATTTTGCCTTAACTCCTGGCTCCAAGATCCATCACAATGCCTTTGGCTTCTTCAAGCCCAAACTGCAAACTTGGAACTCAATGGGAAAGGATTTTTTTAAACTAATCTTGACACTCAATGGGAGGCTTGAACTCACAACTCCAAGGTCAAGAATTTCGTGCTCTACCAACTGAGCCAGCCAGGCACCTCCAAACTTTAAGCTCAAATTACTACTCTTTGGGTAATGTTATAAATATGTGATTATTAGTAATCTATGCTAATCACTAAAAATTAGGCCACTCAACAGTGTTATCAGTATAGTATAATAATGACATTCTTAAACCAGGGCTTCTGAGGGGATGTTTAATGGTATACCAAAGGAAGTGCCACGGTGCTGCACACAGGGGACAGCCACTTTTAATTTCTAGCATGTCAGGTGGTGACTTCTGCCTACTAGAATAAATGAAACTTCTCTTTTTCCCTAGAATGAGAGAAAGCACTAAAGCAAACCAAAAATCTTATCCCCATGATTAACAAAGCACGCAACTGACATTTCTAAGAACATATTGGAAGGAGGAATCTCCATGGAATCCAAATATAAATGAAATATTTGAACAAATTCATAAAAAGACATTAAAAACTGAGGACTAGATACAAGGAAGCAACATCCTAATACGTGTCATGGAAAATACAAGAGTATCAGTATACTTGGGATAATATAAAGACAAAAATATCCCAGTAGCACCAGAAGAGAATTTTCTTCACCTTACTAGCCAAGTTTTCAGCTTCCCAGTATATAGGAGCTAGTATTTTATTTCAGAACACAACTATAATATTTGCAGCCTGTCATACTAGGTTGTATTAAGAACATAGTAAATGTATTTTAATTCCATAGTATTGGCTCAGTAATTCTCTGCACGTGTTTTGTTGTGTTCAGAAAGCCCCAAATTAATGAGCTCCTCTTGGTAAGATGGTAGTTCTCTAACTCGAACATAGATCAGAATGACCTAGAAGACTTGTCAGAACTAGATTGCTGACCCTGAATGGGGTGAACTGGATTGCTGAGCCTGAAATGGGTGGCCTCAGTTTCTGATTCAGTTGGTCTGGTGTGGTGCCTGAGATTTGAACTTCTTACAAGTTCCCAGGTGATGCTAATGCTCCTTGTCTGGGGACCACATTTTAAGAACTCTTAGGTATGTCTATGGATACCGAGGTCAAATGACTTAAAGTTTTGATATGTATTTTTCAAAACTGCTCATCCTTTTTGTTCTCATTGTTACCATTGAGATTCAAGCCACCAACCGTCTCTGCCCAACTGCAACTGTCTTTAAATTAATCCCACACTTTCTATCTTGCTCCCTTCCAATTTTTCCTTTCCAAACCAGCTATGATCATATATGGTTTTTTTAAAACCTAAATCAGATTATCCTACTCTTTTCTTTAAAGCTCATCACTTTTCATAGAGCTGACTCTGTCCCATCCAGTCTTCTTCCCATGGCTATCCAGGGCTTGTGTGAACTGGTCCATACCCAGCTTTCCATTCCTGTCCCTTCATCTGCCCCTCTCCCTCTCATTCACCAGGTTCTAAGCACACTGACATCCTTCCAGCTGCTCCAAACACACCAAAATTTCCTCCCTCTGGACTTTGTAACCCACCCTGCCCTTTGCTGCCATAACCTCTCCCCATCTGCTCTTGATTGGCTGTTTTTTTTCAATTCTACCAGGTATCAAAACTTAAATGTCATCTTCTCAGAGACACCTTTTCTCATCATCTGCTCTTAAAATAGTTCCCTCCGTTTCTCCTGTGTCTTAGTATATTCTATTATTTTCCTTCTTGACCCTCACCTCAATTTGTCATTGCCTAAGTAGGCAGTCAAATAAATTCTTCATTTACTTGTTTGCCATGATTACATTCTAAGCTGCTTGAGAATGAGACCACATCAGCACAGTGCCTGGGGGATAGCAGGAGATCATGAGGGGACAGGAGTAGGCAAGCTATTATTGAGTGTGATGTTATTTTCTGGGTTTATCTGTAGCTTTTAGAGTAAGGAGTCTGTCATTTGGAGCCTTTGCTACTTCAATTAATGCTACTTGATGCCTTTGCTCTGAGTCACAGCCAATCCACGTTTGATTGCTGAAATTTTAGTGGCCTGTTCTGGCACAGTTAGTGGCTAAAGCAAAAAATTTGGCACCACTGCTCCTCTTATACCCCTGTCCTATTCCAAAGAGTCTCCTGAGAGGGTTGCCCAAGAAACTGAGGAAATCAAGAGATGGTTTTCTTTCTTCCTTTTTTTTTTTTAAGATTTTATTTATTTATTTATTTATTTATTTATTTATTTATTTATTTATTTATTTTCAAGAGAGAGAGAGAGAGAGAGGCAGAGACACAGGCAGAGGGAGAAGCAGACTCCATGCAGGGAGCCCGACGTGGGACTCCATCCCGGGACTCCAGGATAACACCCTGGGCCGAAGGTGGGCTCTAAACCGCTGAGTCACCCAGGGATCCCCTCAAGAGATGCTTTGATTAAATATTTAACCAGAATGTGCCTAGATTAAGGGAAGAGATGATCTGTTGACACTCCACATACAGTACATCACAGACTAGATTTAGAGATTGTATTTAGTTTGGAGTACCACGTTTTTAAAAGGGGAACGTTGGAGTAGTTCAGTAGAGGGCAGCCAGTAAGTCCAGAATTTGGGAAGCTGGTTGCAGGAAGAGCAATAAATGAACTGGGAAGAAATCTACAGAGGGAGAAGTTGCAATTCTGCAAAAGAATGGAACTTGCTCTGATTTGTCCCAGGGGAAATGACAAACTTCAGACAAAAGTTACAGGGGAGCAGATTTTGGTTCAAAATAGGGAGAATTTCCCAAAAATAGAGCTCTTAAAAAATAGAATGAATTTATTATGTTATTAATCTAATAAATGTGAGAGAGTCAGCCCCCTTCTTACTGGAAGTGTCTGGGCAGAAATACTGAGGAGGGTGGGAAAAAGGAGGGAATTAACTTTTACTGTGAATTAGTCACTTTACTTATATAATTAAATATAGGAAACATGTTTTCTTGGCTGCAGATGGCTGTAAACTCTTCTAAACGCCTGCTATCTTTCTGGGTGAGGGGATTTTTTGAGAAGCCTTTGGGTGGTGTTGAGATGTGGTCATGCTGGAGAAGCAGTAGATGGTTGTAGTTCAACTGCTTAAACTTTTTTCTTTCTTTCTTTCTTTCTTTCTTTCTTTCTTTCTTTCTTTCTTTCTTTCTTTCTTTTCTTTCTTCTTTCTTCTTCTTTCTTTCTTTTCTCTCTTTCTTTCTTTCTTTCTTTCTTTTTTTTCTGAATTCCATTTATAAACTAAGAAGAGAGCTCAATATTTCAAATAACGGAGAAGCATGGGGGAACTTGTTAGAGCAATTTTTGGAAGGAAGAAAAAATGTGAGGTGAGGTGGCTGTCAGGGAAAAAAACTTTCAGAGAACGAAGATGCTTAATAGGGGATCCCATGACACTTATGTTGTGGAGTGCCCTGTACAAAATATTTTTTCTTTATATTCCTACGTCATATTTAAAATATACATTTCTTTATTAGTGAGCTGTGGCTTTGTTTATGTCTTTTGCAAACCAATGAGTGCTGAAGGTGGCCCTAAAATTGGTTCAGAGCAAACATGGTGGACCACAGGAAAATAACACATCTGTGTGACACATCTCAATTAATCTTCATGGCAACAGGATGCAACAGGCATCATTGACTTCATTTACAGAGGAAAATAAGGCAATGAGAAGGTAAGTCATTTTTTTCTAGGTCATTAGGTGATTTGTTTGATTTTTTACTATACCAGAGGCAATTTGAAAGGAATTCTTGCTTTTGATGTAATGTTAGACCAGATTACTTCCAATACCCTTTTTATCTCTTAAAATTTCATGAAGCAGGAAGGAGTGTAATGAGGGTCACCTCATCTCTCTGGCAGTGTAAGAACAAAGAGTTGTAGTAGTGATGTAAATAATGGTTATGAGATTGTTGTTTCCTGTGGCTGGGCTAGGTGCTACAGGTAGGGCTGGCTTCATGGGTGTGTGACCAGTGCAGTCACACAGAGTCTTGTCCTCATAAGAAACTCCACACTTTGTTTAAAGCTCTATGGTTGTTGCCATCTCAAAATTATTATTAATTATTAATTTTTAATAATTTTGCAAGAGGATCCCTACATTTTCATTCGCATTGAGTCTTTCAAATTGTGTAGCTGGTTCTGGCTATAGATGAAGGAGTTTTAAACACCTGGTACCAACATATCATATAAAGAATCTAATAATGTTTTAGAAGCCACAGAATCCTGGTCTTGGAAGAGATCTTAGGAGATCACTCAATTTTGTAGATTCCATTGCTCTTTGTATATCAGGATCACCGGAAGAGTTTTGGGAAATATGTATATCTGGATCCCAACCCCAGAGACTTAATACTTAATTGGTTTGTAGTTGGGGACATTATATTTTTAAAAGAGCTTTCTAGATGATTCTAAGAATGTCTTACCTAATTCATTGGTATCTAGTGTTATACAGTGAAGCTTAACCTGTTTTATTTTATTTATTTTATTCAGTAAATAACTACTAACGTTCTACTATGCACAGAACATTGTAATAAATTTTATAGGAGAGATAGAAAAATGAATAAACACCAAGGCCATTATCCTAAAAAAGTCTAATTAAATATAAGGAATTTTCAAATTGATTTGACCATCCTGTCATCCTCCTGGTTCTCTAGGGATGTCTCTGGTCTCCTTCCTCTCTCTTTCCATACTGGGTCTTTAGCATCATTGCACAACTTCCTCCCCCTAGAGGCTCTGAAGGCTTTAAACAGTGTAACATATATATTTTTTTCTCATGAAAATACTTGGGGTCCCAATGTAATCCCAGGGTCCCTGCTTTTTAGGCAGTATTATTTCACTAGAAGAATTGGCATATGCATTTATAAAACCCATTGTTGGAAGAAATTTATTCATTTTTTACAATAAACAGCCACAATGTTTATAGTTATTCTTTAGAGTAAAACCCATACATTCCTGTATTATGGGATCTCATCATTATCCCCACCTGGGTTGTAATTTAAATTTTAGATGTTTTGTACAGTCTTATTTTTCTTGATCTGAAACTAGGAGAGCATGTGCTCTAATCACGTAAGTGTACCACGGAGGGGCAGCAGAGTCCTTATTTTAATCTTAGAAGGAGGCATTTATAGTCGATATGTTTTAGAAAATGAGGGATAAAGAATTCATTCTTTTTCTTTTTAAATAAAAATGTAATTAACTTATTTGAGAGCAACGAGGAGAAAGGGCAGAGGCAGAGGGAGAATCTCAAGCAGAATCCACGCTGAGCATAGAGCCTGATGTGTGGCTCGACACAGGGCTTGCTCTCACAACCCTGAGATCATGACCTGAACTGAAATCAAAATTCATTTGTTTAACCAACTGAGCCACCCCCAGGGCCCCAGGAATTCATTCTTAATGTTTCTCTTGCTTTGATATTTTCTTGGCTGCAGGGCCATGAAAGGCTCTCATTGATGCCAAAGCCAATGGCAAATCAGTTTAAGTCTTCCCAACCCCAAGTTTACTGGAGACCCATACAGCAGTTTGGGAGCAGTTACCGTCCCTTCCTGAGACTCTCCTGCTTCATCCACAAGTCCTGTGGTAGAAGTTTAGTCTTTTATTTTTGTTTTATTTATATGAAGGATCAGTTAGAGCTGAGTATGAAAGAGACTGTTCCTTTACCCTTGGTCCATCAAAGAGCGTCTACTGTTTATGGCCTTTGAAAGAAGAGTGTGCAGGTGAAGGCTCACTTTTCTCAGTCACCACCTCCTATACACTTAGGTATTTTTTACATGGTCTGTGCTATACCTGATGGTAGGAAAAAATCTCTTTCCCTACATTACCCTCCAGCCACGGCTGTCTACCTTTGCTAACCTGATTTTTAGGTACTTATTTTTAGAAAATGAAGACAAAATTATGAATAGAAAAGTAGACAAGTGAGCAAAGAAGAAAAGAATTCGCAGCTAATTATTGAAGCCTTGGAGACACAGCCTGTCTTTAGATCCTTTTAGGCAATTTTCCAGAAATGTTCACATGGAAATGCTTCCCGACGGCAACCTGGCTTTTCCTAACCACCTAGAACACTACATCTCGCAGCCACTCCCTGCACTTAATGAGGATCTGAGGTTGAAGTTTCCTTCGCTTGAGGGTGAGGCCTTCCAATTCCATCCTGGCCTTCTCATCGGCCACAGCCAAGAGGATGATTCACTTTGGTTTATTTATTTGAGATACGCGCCTCACTGGTGTGAGCATTAGCCTTTGTCAGAGACAATATAGTCGTCTCTCATTTGAAGAAAGACTGTTCTTCCTCTTAAAGTAACTCTAATCTTACCACTGCTTAATTGTAAATCCTAGTCTTAGTGTGTGGCCCTGGCTTAAATTACAAGAGGTTGTATTAGCTCTAAGCGACTCTTCCAATGCCACGCAGATGGGAAACGTCAACTTTTGGTTCTAAATTTCCCTCGTAAAAGAGGAATGTTCTAGTTTTTCTTGCCACACGTGTGCCTCTGATTCAGAGAACAAGTGTATGGTGGGAAGAGACCATGTTTACAAAGGTCCTCTGCGTGGCCCATGAACCTTATGGACACGCTGGTAACACACACCAGTGCACGTCCCTGCATTGCTAGCAACATGGTCTGCATCAAGAATCCCAGGAGTGGCCTCCAGGATTCAAGAGTGGAAGCCCTTGCTGTGTGCGGAATGTAGAGGGCGTTCATCCCGGCCAGGCATACACACCTACTGGAGGAAACAACACACACTGAACTATTTTAAAAGTAGATTTTCTGTTGAACTATGATAAGCCTGGAGCTGATACTCTTTATTCTCTTTATTTATTTTTAAATTATTTATTTATTTATTTATTTTTCATTTTATTTATTTATTTATTTATTTATTTTTACTGGATACTCTTTATTTTTATTTATTTTATTTTATTTTATTTTATTTATTTATTTATTTATTTTTTTACCTGATACTCTTTAAATGAGCATCCAGAACGTATTTCATGCCAAATTTCTCTGGAGCATGCATGAAAGTGAGAAAGGCTGTTAGGTTAGCAAGAGCATCAAACGGACTGAATAATCCCTTCTCTCTCTCTCTCTCTCTCTCTCTCTCTTTGTGGCGGTTCTGTTTTGAGTCTGCTCAAGTCGAATAATTACTCAGTGTTGCTCTGAATTGTGTCTGAGCATGTCTTTTCATGTTAGCGTTGCCCTATTTTCTGTAAGCTTTCCCTAGCTTCTCTGGTTTATTGAGGGAGGGGGAGAATTAGTGCACTACCCAGGGGCTCTAGAAGCAATGGGAAAAGAATAGGGAGGTGGGGATGAATGGAGTCCTGAGGAGGCCCCCCGGGAAATCAACCTGAAAAGTGCTATTGGGCCCCAAAGCAGATGCTTCTAGTCTCTAGCAGGCATCTAGCGACATAACCTCTACCCCACCTGCTTTCCCACCACAAGTGCCAAATAATTAGTGTAGCCCCTTGTCTTCTGTAAAGAAGTATTTTGCTTAATATATGTAAATTATAATACCTCCATATTTTTTGGACACCAATGCAAAATATTGAAAGCAAACAAACAGAGCTTTCTTGAAAGAGAAACATACAAAAATAAAAAACAAAAAAGACAATTTAGACAATTTGAGCCTTCTCGGTAGAGTATTCACCACGGTAGACAATGCTATGAGGAATGAAGATAAGGCTGGATTTTAATAAAAGTTACCATTAAATTCGTGCTCAGCTGGTGCGCAGAGTCCTGTGTCCTTGTTACAACAGTTCTCTTAGGAAGGTACATTATTCGAGTTATGCATCCTCTAACTGGGTCGAATGCAGCCCCCTCTTAAAACTCATATCCATCTGGTACCTGAGAATGTGATTATTTAGAAATTGCTCTTTGTAGATATAATCAAGCTAAAATGTGGTCACACTGAATTAGAGTGGCCCTTAATCCAGTGACTTGTGTCCTTAGAAGATGGATACTTGGACACAGAAACAAAGAAGAGAATGTCACGTGAAGACAAGAGGCAGACGTTGGGGGTGATGTGTCTCTAAGCCAAGGAACACCAGAGATGCAGGCAACATTAGAAGCATGACCCTACAAACACCTCGACTTCAGACTTCTGAACTTCAGAACTCTAAGCAAATGCCTTCCTGTTGCTATAAACCCCCAGTTTGTGGTGTTTTATTTTGGCAGCCTCAGGAAAGTAATGCACAGATGAAGAGACCTGGTTCTGAAGGTCCCATTAAAGCTCCTGGCACCAGGGGGACGGCAAGCTGGCCACCCACCTGGCCTTTCACCCCGGCAAGGGAAGCCACCCGTTGGGCCATGTGGGGTCAGTCATGGGAAAGGACTGGATTCATAATCGCTTGACTCGGTTTTGCCCATCTGAACAGACCCATAGGATTCAGGACAGATCAAGAGTGAAAAGTATAAGGATGGTCATAAACTGCAGCAGCAAAATTTATGTACCTGTTTATTTTTATTCTCACTCTATCCCCCAAAAGATTTAGAGTTCCTTTCAAAGATGCAAACAATAGAGCAAGATAAAGTAAATTAAAAAAATAGAAGGATGAACCAGAGGGAAGGAAAACACGAGTAGGAAGCAGCAGCAATAAACTTAGATGACACTGTGCCCTTCCTCTACTTCCCCAACCCAGACCCGCTGGGAAAACCGACCCTCTCAACACGAACAAGAAACTCCAGGAGGAGATAATGCCAACTTTGATTTTTCTCTAATTTGTGTAAATTCGATGAAAATTTCAGGCTGTTGCCTCACGTAGAAATGAGCTCTAATTATCCTTCTTATTTTCATATCATTTTCAAGAAGTCGGTGTCGCTACCGCAGCTGATGAACCAGAAAGCAGGGAAAGAAATCGCACATTTTCTGCGCCCTCCGCATCCTTTTCAACATGCTTCTGAAATGGTTTAAAACCACTGTCTTTGGGGCTTTGGTCTGCGTGGAGAAAAGGGAGAGGATGTGGGGTGGGGTAGCACCCCTCTGTCTCTGAGTCCTCAAACCCACATGCAGATTCACTACCTGAGAAGAGACAAGGCCGCTGACCGAGGCCGGGGCGGTTGTTTCATGGACACGCAGCCTTTCCTGCGCGTGTCACCTTTTCTGGTCACCCCTGGCCGCATAGGAAGACTTTGTCCTGCTCTGTGCAAGGAAGTAGCAGGATGAACAAACCCTGGCCCTCCCCAGAGCTGGGCTCCAGAATAATCTGGTTGCTCGGCAGGAGGCATCACCGGCGAGCAGCCCCCAGGCCCCCACGGGGGCACCCACACCGTGTGCGTCACCTCGGGGTAAGCTGCCAAGATGCAAACCTCTAAGCATGTTTCCAACACCAAGTATACGAGCGTGTCTTTTTCTTTTTAAAATTCGTTCCAAAGGAAATCCTAAGCACGTGGCTGTACGTGTTCTTGGAAGAAAATGGACTCTTCATGTGGGGAGCAGTTGAGGCAGGAAGGTGGGGACGCTCGCTCCGGCCTAGCCCGCTTGTTGCCTGGCGGCCAGGAAGGAGCCCGCACGGGCCGCCCCAGTTCGTGTTTCTAAAGCGGCCCGTGGAGGTTAGAAACCGCCTTCCCTCCCGGGTGCCCCCGGGGCTCCCGGCCCTTCCCCGCCGGTGTTAATTAAACAGCCTGCGCCCCTCCCCCCACGGGGACCGCCCTTCGCGGAGGGTGGAAGGCGCGGGGCGACGCACGCGGGTGGCGGGACCGGCCGCGCAGCTCCTGTAGATGGCAGTGTGGCACTGCGGCCGCCACCGGGGCCGGGGGAGCGCGCACCGGGGCCGGGGGAGCGCGCACCGGGGCCGCGGGAGGGCGCACCGGGGCCCGGGGGAGGGCGCACCGGGGCCGCGGGGAGGGCGCACCGGGGCCGCGGGAGGGCGCACCGGGGCCCGGGGGAGCGCGCACCGGGGCCGGGGGAGCGCGCACCGGGGCCGCGGGGAGGGCGCACCGGGGCCGGGGGAGCGCGCACCGGGGCCCGGGGGAGGGCGCACCGGGGCCGCGGGGAGGGCGCACCGGGGCCGGGGGAGCGCGCACCGGGGCCGCGGGGAGGGCGCACCGGGGCCGGGGGAGCGCGCACCGGGGCCGCGGGGAGCGCGCACCGGGGCCGAGGGGAGGGCGCACCGGGGCCGGGGGAGCGCGCACCGGGGCCGCGGGAGCGCGCACCGGGGCCGCGGGGAGGGCGCACCGGGGCCCGGGGGAGGGCGCACCGGGGCCGGGGGAGCGCGCATCGGGGCCGGGGGAGGGCGCACTGGGGCCGCGGGGAGCGCGCGCTCGGCCGCCACTAGCAATTTCACTAAGCTGCTGGCTCGCTGCTCCATTGCACATTCGCGCTCTAAATCAATCTTTTGTGAACTCAGCAAAAGTAGACTGTTCCTTTATACATCCCTAATTGTCCTTTTGGTGAAGTGGGTTTTTATTTTCCGTTTTTTGTTTGTTTGTTTGTTTGTTTGTTTTTGACTTTCGGAGTTATTTGGAGGAGGAGACCTGACTTCAACCTTCTTCCTCCTGAGCTGTGAAAGCAATTAGTTTAGCTGCTGAGTACTCTTCAGGAGACAATGGAAATCACCTAAATTGAGATGATCATAAACTGAATTTATCACACAAGTCAGCACAGCACAATCCAAAATAAAGGTCTTTCTGCATAAACCTTATGACCAGATTTCCATGTCTTTTTCTCATGTTCTGATTGTTTTCCTTCTTTCCTTTTTTCTTAAACCTTTTATTAAAAATTGTCCTCCACTACGCTCAGAAGACCTGGGTGACTAGAATTTGAAAAGCAGTCTGGCAATCACAGATTTAGGGAATTTATGATGAAATGAAAGTATGATGTCAATTATTTTCCTAATTATTTTGACCTTTAAAGCTGGCTCCGGGTTATATTCTACTGCGGAGTAAAGATATTTCTGAAGGAATGTGTGGGTTGGACTCGTCTTTTCAGGCTGACTTTTCCTCCCCCAATGCCCCAAACATTCCTCACTCTTCCAGCAAGTAGCTTGCATTTACAGTGCTACTTTCATATATTTGTGATATATTTGCCACACTAACAAAGCTAGGTTCCAGTGAATTGGAATATCCCTGTCACTGTGACTAGGGCCTTCTTCCTGTAACTGACTCTATATCCACAAAATGTATATAAATCAAGAAATGGCAGGTTTAACACTGATCTCCCACCCAGGCCCCTCCATGTTTCTGTGCCTTGTTCGCGTCCCTCAATCTCCCAGAGCTTCTCTAGTCCCCTTTCTACTGTCCTGGGAAGTGGGAAGGACAGGGTCACCTCATTTGCAACGGGACAGGGTGTCCTTCTTATAGGATCCTCACCTCCTGGCAGCCAACAGTCTTCACCATGCATCAGGGTGAGCTGGCTCTGGGACATGGAGAGCGAGTCGCTCACCCCCAACACACACAGTTGGAGGCTAGACCTGCCTCCCTCTTCCCACCTGGCAGCAGAGTGTGCAGGACATAGGGGCCCCACTCTCATGGGCGGGACCCCAACTCTCTCCTGCTAGCCCCATCCCAGTCCCCAGCCCCTGAACCATGATTTTACCCTCCCTTCTATCCCCAGGCACATTGACAGATTTAGTTTTGAGTAACTGTACGGTTTTGTTTCTTAGTTTTTGTTTTGTTGTTTTGTTGTTTGTTTTGCTGTGGGAGAAGATTTGCTTGTCTGAGTTTCACTGGTTTAATGGTCTGGGCTTATTTTGGAAAGAAACAAAAACAAAGCAAACAAACAGAGAAAGGAAATGGCAAGTTTAGGTATGAATGCTGCATAGGAATTTGTTGTCACAGTTGGTATGGGAGATGGAAGTTTTATACGCAGGATTCTGTGTGCAGTAGGCAATCGATTCACTTTGCCGAGTAAATGAAATCCTCAATGGAAGTGAAAATGAGGAATAGACCAGAGGAGAAGAGACGTTGACTAGCTATTGAAAAGCTTGGGAAAATATCAGAAAGATTTAAGAGAACTGGGACTTTAGAGATCGGGAGACCACAGTACCCAGAAAGGAGGTAACCAGTGGTGCTGGGCTTATGCTCTTAGGTCTGGGGATAGGGCTAAAGAGGAGATTCAAGAACCTGGAAGGTGATGGAAGGGCATGTCAATATGCATTAGAGGAGATTAAGCAAGACCTGATGGTGCCACATTGAGTGGTAAAAGAAAGATGAGGGCATCTGGAGATTATGGAGACCATCAAAGGACACAATTACACAGCTGACAAATGAGGCCGAGAGGGGACATGGTTGAGGGATGTAAGCATGAAGAATAGTCTGTAACTCATCGATTAGGTATCTTAGCTGGTCTGTTTTGGTAAAGTCAGTGCTTTCATTTCAAGACTTCAGAGGAAGGTGTATTTGTGTGAGTAAGAGCCTATAAGAGGGAAGAGTGCATTCTTTACTCCGCGATAAAGAAAAAAGAAAAGAAGAAACAATCAATCCTCATTTGCTTTGGTCAACTAAGAGAAATGATACCTTCTGTGAGTCAAAGGCCCAATTAAATTGGCACCAGTCTAGAATTATGATTCAAGGACAAGTAAATTAGAAATTGTCAAGGTCTCTCCCAAATGATGATGAAAGATGGGACAGTCATTGATGGTGAAAGCATGACCCCAGTAGAATGAGCGCCCCTCAACCGTAGTGCAAGACAACTGGATGTAGCTAATTTAACACTGCCATTTTGAAAGGGAAACATTTTGGTGTCAGGACAGTTTAATAAAAAAATTTTTTTAATGATGTTAACATTTAAGTTTTTATTTTACTGTATTTTTTAAGATTTTATTTATTTATTCATGAGAGACAGAGAGGCAGAGGCACAGGCAGAAGGAGAAGCAGGCTCCACGCAGGGAGCCCAACGTGGGACTCGATCCCGGGACCCCGAGATCACACCCTGAGCCAAAGGCAGATGCTCAAACACCGAGCCACCCAGGTGCCCCAACATTTAAATTTTTAAATTACTAAGCAATGGGGTCAATTGAGATTCTCACCCTAACTGATCATCTCACTCAACATTTTTCCCTCAGGCTCAGAGACAAGGTGAGGCTTCAGAATGGAGTAGGGCTCAGGCATTGGGTGAGACTCATTATGGAATGGGAGGTAGGGCAGGGGGGAGGTGAAGGGTAGAGTGGGAGAAAGGAATTAGTTGAGTTTCAGGGATGCGGTAAGTGTAAGAAATATTCTTTGCAATCAGAGATCAAGGGATATCAAAATGGCCGACTCAAAGGCCCTGTGGTTGAATGCCCCGCTCTGACGCTGGCAGATGTTTAGGTGTTGACCATAATGAGAGAGGTTATGACGTACCAGGTCACTACACCTGAGTTCTAACTTTCTTGATCAGTAACTTAGGTTTGCATTTCTCTAACATTCTATGTGGTAGGAGTTTTTCATCCTTTTCCTCTCCTTCCTCCCTCTTCCTCTTTCCTTTCTTCCTCTTTCTTCCTACCTCCTTTTTCTCCTTCTCTTCCTTCTTTCCTCCCTCCCTCCATTCTTTCCTTCCCTGCTTTTTTTCTTTTCCTCCCTCCCTCCATTTCTTCCTTCACCCTCTCTCTTCTTTCCTCTTCCTTTGTCCCATCCTCTCTTTCCTTCTTTTTCTCTTATTTTTTCTTCCTTCTTCTCTCCCTCATTCTCTCCTCTTTTTCCTTTCTTTCTACTCTCCATTCAACAATTATCTTTTTAAAAGATTTTATTTATTTATTCATGACAGACACAGAGAAAGAGAGAGGCAGAGACACAGGCAGAGGGAGAAGCAGGCTCCACGCAGGGAGCCCGACGTGGGACTCGATCCCAGGTCTCCAGGATCACGCCCCGGGCTGAAGGCAGCGCTAAACCAGTGGGCCACCAGGGCTGCCTCTCCATTCAACAATTATTAATCATACACTATGTGCTAGGCCCTTTGCCAAGCACCCAAGAATAATTTATATCCTTGGAGAAGTACCAAATGGTGCAGAATTTTTTTTTTTTTTTAGATGAGCCAAAGAATTCTTTTCCAACTCCTATACCTTGTTTATTTCACACATTAGGAAAAGTTATTTAAAAGGTGATAATCGTTTAGTATCTCCACAAAGTTTTTCCACTTGTATTAATGGAAAAATGCTATTTATATTTTGAAGTATAATTATACCCGGGGACTTACATTATTTTCTTACGCTCTCTCATTTGTGTGCTCCCAAGGTTTCAGCAGAGGTGAGAAAGGCTAAAATAATAAGAAAGTCTCAGGAGAGATAAGTCATTTTTGAGGGGCCTTGTGCTTTAAACTGGTGCCTTAGTGTAGGATGACAGGCTTTCAGGAGTACACACTTGCTCAAAATTAATTAAAAAAAAGTTCATCCCACTATAGTTCTAGAAGCCTATCTGCTCCACAATCTGAATATCACATAGCTCAAACATTACAGTGAATCCCCAGACATTTTGTGGCTATTACAATGTTTGTAGACGAATATCTGACTGGTTCTCACTTTTTTGTTTGGTGGTCATTTGATCATTTTTACCAAAATCCATTGTCTGCTTTATTTTTCAGTGAAGACCTGGAGTGAGACAGTACAAAGTGAATCAGTACAAAGGTACTGATTCAACCAAATTGTTTTTAAACCATGTCTTTCTAGCAATGATAGTAACCACCACCCATATCGTGGCATATGGAACCCTTTCACATGTATTAATTCCCTTAATACTTAAAGCAGCCCTGTGAGATGGGTATCATTACAGGCATTTTTACAGATTATTTAACTAACCCAACCTAATAGGAAAACAGAGGTGCTGGACCCTGACCATAGATCTACTCTAAGTCAAGGCGGTATTTTCAAATGGAATTTCTGCCCTTTGCCAGCTTGAATTTTGCTGGCTCCAGGATGAATGCTACTGTGTCTATCAGTCCATTGAATGCATTACAGATACAGCCATGGGTTCATACGGTGTCCTCTTCACTCCTGTCCTAGATCCATCTCCATCCTGCCAGCTCCCTGGGCCAGGGCCCTGGCAGTTACTCTGAGTTCCTGCCTCTAAGTGCCTCCATTGCTTCCTTAGTTGCCCTAAAACTTGAAGACTATTTTAAGACCTGCCATGTCATTATTTTTGTTATTTTATGTATATGATGATGAGCACCCATACATCCTAAAGATGATCCACAAGAATGGAAACTCAATAAATTTAACAGAACAGCACTGTATTTGGGAGGCAAGGGTCAAAATTTGAGGACTAGATATTAAAATGTTCCTACTTCCTCTCCTCGTGGTTAATTTCAGTATTTCTTAGTAATCACTTTCAGTGGCTCAACAAAACCATATAAGACTTACTCAATTTAATTGCCTGCCATTAAGAGGATTCCATAAATACTGAGATGAGACCTAGGCCAAGGAACTATTTTAGCTACGTTCACAGCACACTAATTAACCATTTTGTCTGGGAAAAGCTCTCCATTCTAAGGCATACTCATAAAATAGCTTTTAAGAAAAATTTAATGAAAAGTTTTGTGTCGAGGCTTTGGCACACATGGGTACCCATATCTATTAAAGATCAGTTTAGTCCTAAATATAACAAGGAATGAAGGTTAGAATAAATTTTTCCCTAAACTGACATATTTTACATCTTTAGGTACATCATAAAGTAAATTTTGCCATGTGATCCCAATCATTTGTTCATTTATTACACATTTATTAGGCACTTAGGAGATCCAGGGTTCTGGGCTATGCCACAGAGATATGAAGATGAACCAGACTATCCCTTCCCTCTAGGAGTTCATAGTCTAATTGGGAAGAGATGGACTACTAGGGAACAAACAAATATGCCGTCATCCATTGATACGTGAACTAGATAGAACAGACTCTGATGGGGTGCTTCATAGTAACCTTCACCTGGGAGGACTGTTCCTCACGGATCTCTCTGCATGTCTTGTTAGCAGAAGTGTGGGCAGCATTTTGGGTTGGATGATCTTTTCAAGGATGTTTGTATGGAGAACAGCCTTAGAGGTTGAGTTCTGTATGAGCAGACAGCAGATGTGCCTACTTACCAGTAGACTAATACAAGACTGGGATTCTTTAGCTGTGATGCAAACCCACAACCTGCGTAATATCCTCCTCGATTGTTCCATATTGCCCTGCCGCCTGGAGCACTGATGGACACAGAAAGCTCAAGCTGCTCGTGGTGCTGTGAGTTACAGAAAGTTCCTTGTCTCTGACCCGGGCATCTCATAGCTTCCGCCAGCATCTGCCAAACTGGCTGGCTGAGTTGCTATCTGACAAGCAGGGGGAAAATCTGACCTTTTATAATTTTTGGCACTCTACTCCCTGAATTTGGGATGCATTGAAATATGGTAATTTTTCAAGAGTACCTGCTAAGAACTATATCTTCCAACCTTTCATTTATACTTCATTTTTGGTCTGGAGTGATTGTATTTTCACCATTGTTGATAAGAAGTGAAAAGTTTGGGCCACTGAACTTACCCAAATGGCCTCTGTGCCCTTTTCCTGGAGAGCTGGGCTGCAAAACAAACATTTGGAGAGGGAAATTCAATCACGTTATAATGAAATAACTGCAATGTTCTCATTTGCTAATGTTCCCATTCATTTGTAATTTAGTCTACAGTGCCATGAAAAATATCTGCCTTTATTCTACTCTGAGGTAGATAATGACAAATTAAATAAAATGTGAGCTTCCTAAAACAAACAAGGAAACAAAACAACAAAGTATTGCTTTCACCCTATTATTACTGCATAATTCAGGAAAATAAAATTGACTTTTAAAAATGAAGAGTAGAGCGTCTGGATTGGTGAACACGTGGAAGTGCCACAGAGGACGTGGAAGCTCTAAACCCCTTCGCACATACACAGAACTTGCATCTCTTTCCACCTGACTGTTCCTGAGTCATATCCTTTTATAATAAGCCAGCATTCTAGTAAGAAAAAAAAAAAAGCAACAGTAATAGTCTGATATCTGATTCTAGAAATCAGTGCTCAATGACCTCTTAGCTTTAGTTCTCAATTTGAAACCTACAGAGAATATTTGTCCTTTCATTATTAAGTTTTTAGTCAACATCAGAGGTTGTGTAGAGTTTCAGAATGATCTCAGGTAAAACAGGAGAAGATATATAGAATTTTGCACTTTAATGAAAATTAAGGTCTTTAGCTTTCTTTCTTTCTTTCTTTTTTTTTTTTTTTAAAGATTTTATTTATTTATTCATGAGAGACACAGAGAGAGAGAGAGGCAGAGACACAGGCAGAGGGAGAAGCAGGCTCCATGCAGGGAGCCCGACATGGGATTGGATCCCAGGTCTCCAGGATCACACCCTGGGCTGAAGGCGGCACTAAACCATTGAGCCACCCGGGCCACCCGGTCTTTAGCTTTCTTAAGGTAAAAAAAATGCGGTTTAAATACATGCTTTGAAATAGCAGGCTGACTACAACAGGCAGATAAGACCAGTCACAACATTTGTTTGATATAGCCATCAAAGCAATACAATGCGTGAGTCCTAGTAAACTCAACAACTCCAGATGAGCAAAGAGCAGAGATAAGAATGTATTAGTGAAAGCAGAGGACCCCAACATTGATTGATAATTGTTGCATGTCCCATGGATAGAATTGGAAATGGCCAAGATCCCAGTCTTGGCATTTTCAAACAGCACTGCTGATACTGTGATTTTCTGAGGAAGCTCCATAATCAGTTTAGCTGGGGATTTAGCCACACTTCTCTAGTTTCCCGTCATGAAGAACTTGTTTCCAAATGCAGTGAACTGGAAGAGACAAAATGAGAACCTCAGCGATTCCATTTGTGTGTCTATCCCAAAAGCCTTGACCAGGAGAGGAGGCCAAGGATCTCTTGATGCCTTTCCCCAGGGCCACCTTCATCTAGATTGGAGTTTTATGATCTTTTGGGTGGCCTGAAAGATGAATTCAAGAGAAAGAAAGTTCTCATTTCAGCCTACAGAAGAGGAGCCTCAAATCACTCATCCTTTTCCTCCATTCTCTCTTGAACTCTAAAACCTGACGAGTTGAAAGGGGGGATGCTTTTCTTTCTGGAGAATCTGTATAACTGGCTCTAATCCTGCCAGGCATAAGGGAAGAGATAAAGTAGAGAAAAGCAACACAAAGCAAACCAAAAGGAAAGAGTAAGAATGTAAGCTAGAGTAAGGTAGAGCGAGAGAGGGAGAGAGAGAGAGAGAGAGAGAGAAAAAGAGAGAGAGACATCTCAAAAAAGGTAGAGATTGCTGCTCATTTCACTGAAAACTTCACTAGCACTTGGCACCATAACGCAGTTGTTGTTCTTGTCTTATATGAGACAACTGATTGTTTTTTGCATTTGTACTATATATAAATCTTGAGTTCCTCTTAAAAGAAATTATTTAATCCAATGACTTAATCCAACCCCTCCTGAGGCAATCACAGTCTAAGGTGTCTTGCACATACTTTAAGAAACTACTGCTCTAACCCAACATTGCTTTTGTATATTCATTTAGGTTAAGTAAATGAACAGTTCATATTCTCACAGAACTTCATAAATATCTTTTGCTTGTTTTCTCCAGAATTAAATTACCCTAGGGCAAAATATCACCTTTATTCTATAACTAATCAACTCCCTCAGCTTCCCATACTTGACTATTAAGTTAATCCCTTGTTTTCATGGAGAAATTAAAGCCCCACCAAATGAATCTCTTCTTTCTGTTACCCTTAAGAAATTGGTCACTCAAGGTATATACAGAATGACTTTCTCTTCCATTTTCTTTTTTTTATTCTTCTTTTGTGGTAATTTAAAAAATATTTTTTATTTAAATTCAGTTAATTAACATATAATGTATTATTAGTTTCAGAGGTAGAGTTCAAAGATTCATCATCTGTGTATAACGTCCAGTGCTCATTACATCACATGCCCTGCTTGATGTCTATCACTCTGTTACCCGAACCCCCAACCCCCCTCCCCTCCAGCAACTCTCAACTTGTTTCCTATGGTTATGAGTCTCTTATGGTTTGTTTCACTCACTGATTTCATCTTGTTTTATTTTTCCCTCTCTTCCCTCTGTTTTGCTTATTAAATTCGACATATGAATGAGATCATATGATAATTGTCTTTCTATGATTTATTTCACTTAGCATAATACCCTCTAGTTGCATCCATGTTGTTGCAAATGGCAAGATTTTATTTTCTTTTGATGGCTGAGTAATATTCCATTGTATATACATACCACATCTTCTTTATCCATTCATCTGTTATTGAATAGCTGGGCTCTTTCCATAGTTTGGCTATTGTGGACATTGCTGGGGTGCAGATGCCCCTTAGGATCACTACATTTGTATTTTGGGGGTATATACCTAGTAGTGCAGTTGCTGGGTCATAGGGTAGCTCTATTTTATTTTATTTTATTTATTTATTTATGTATTTATTTATTTATTTAAGATTTTATTTATTTATTCATGAGAGACACACACACACAGAGGCAGAGACACAGGCAGAGGGAGAAGCAGGCTTTATGAAGGAAGCCCGACAGGGGACTTGATCCCTGGCCTCCAGGATCATGACCTGGACTGAAGGTGGCGCTAGATTGCTGAGCCACCAGGGCTGCCCAAGGGTAGCTCTATTTTTAACTTTTTGAGGAACTTCCATACCGTTTTTTCAGAGTGCACCAGCTTTCATGCCCACCAACAGTGTAAGAGAGTTACCCTTTCTCCACATCCTTGCTAATATTCATTGATTCCTGACTTGATAATTTGAGCCATTCTGACTGGTGTGAGGTGATATCTCATTGTGGTTTTGATTTGTATTTCCCTGATGTCGAGAGATGCTGAACATGTTTTCACGTGTCTGTTGGCCATGTCTTCTTTGGAGACATGTCTGTTCATGTCTTCTGCCCATTTCTTGACTGGATTATTTATTCCTTGGGTGTTGAGTTTGATAAGTTCTTTATAGATCTTGGATACTCACCCTTTACCTGATGAAACATTTGCAAATATCTTCTCCCATTCTTTTGGTTTTGTCAACTGTTTCCTTTACTGTGCAAAAGCTTTTTATCTTGATTAAGTCCCAATAACTCATTTTTGCCTTTGTTTCTCTTTTTCTTATTCTTTTCAAAATCAGCCACAGGGACTTCATTCAGCAGCCTGGTTAGAATCTAACTCACTTTTGGCAGCTTCTGCCTTGTACATCCATGGGAGTTTCTGTGATTCCTTCTCAATTTCCAAAAGTGGATTAATTTTTTTCTCATCCTTTCCTATGCACAATTTTCCCAAAGTTCCACAAAGGCAACAGGATACATAGGGTGCATCAATGCAAGGTCCTTACCTGCAACATTTGGGAAACATGTGACCATGCAACAGCTTGTAATATTAACATTAATTTCTATATGCCATAGCATTTCCCAAGAAAACTTTGTTTTTCTAAGATTCATTACATGTTGCTTTCTAGATTGTGGTTCTCAACCCTGTTAGTCACACATTAAAATTACCCAGGGATATTTTTTTTTAAAGATTTGCTACCCAGGCCTCACCCCAAACCAGGTAAATATCTGAGAAGGGGATCTAGATATTGACAGTTTTTGAAAGGACTGAAAAATCACTGGTGGAAACACAATATAAATCTGCTTCCAGCTGTATATTATGACACGGATTAAACTATCTACAAAAATGGGATAGAATAATCAAGGAAAGGGGGAAGCAGATGGAGGACTCATGATTTCACCTCTCCTAGGGTCTCATAAATCCATGCCAGTTACCCAGGATCTGCCACCTGCTACCTCAGAAATGAAAACTTACTTGGAATAAGCTTCCTAAGGAAAGGTTCATTGTACACTAAGCTTTTCAGATCCCAGAAGGGAAAATAGACCTTTAAGAGTCCTGAGTGTCAAAGGTGTTGGGTACAGGGAAGGCCAGATTGGTCTATGCAGTCAGATCCCTGTGTTTGTTCTCTCACAATATTCTCTTTCAGAGAAGGAGAAAATGAGAAGTAAAATCAAATGAGGTGGGATTCAGTATTAAGTGAAATATGTTAATGAGGGATATTTGTTAGGGGAACAAAATATTAAAATTCTTCCTTACTTAAAACAATGGTTTCCATGCTTAATGAAAACTGTCTTAGTGTCCTAACATCAAAATGAAATAAACACAAGCATACAAAGATATTCACCTTGGAACATCATGCCTTCCGCAAGAGCAGTGACATTATTATCAACTATTTTATGTAGGTTTAGAAATAGGATCTTGTAGAGAATGTTAGTGGGATTCATTTCCCTGATGTGCAGGGAAAAGGCAAATGTGAGGACCCTCCTCAGATTGTTTCTGTTTCTCTGTGCCAGACCCATGTTCATCAGAGTTTATGCACGATTCCAAGGGTCTTACTGGGCCTTTGTCAACATAATCCTTCCATCAGTTCAAAACTTCTGATGCTTGCAGAGATGAAGAGGTAAAACAATGATTTCTCACCCTTTACTTTCAAGACAAATGGCTCAGCAGCTGCAAAATTCATTCCTGTGCAACTGTATGCCTGCAATACTCTTGATTGGCTTGGTAGGTTTATCTGCTGACAGACCATAATTGAAAAACCATTGATTAATTGATCTGTTACTAGCTTGTGAGGCTCTATATAGCAATGAAGAATATGCCGTATGCAGATCAGCAATTAGTTATTTTTATTTAAGGGCTGCTCAGATGAAATAAGTGTCTAGGCAGGATCATCACTGATCTGTGGCAAAGAAAGACATGTTCACACTGCATGCTGCAGATTTAGAAATGGTTTAAAATGTTTATTCTAGAAGTTTAGAACGTATCTTTGCCCAGTAAGGCTGTGACCTGGGTAAGATGCAGATCATAATAACAACTTACATTTGTGCAAATCTTTGCAGTTGACAAATCATTTTCTTATGCATTATCCCGTGTGACCCTCACAACAAATCTGAGAGGCAGGCCAGACAGGTGTTATTATTCCCCAAGGGGATAATACTCTCACCTACGGCTAAGAGAGTCTTTACCCCCTCCACCCCAAGTCATTTGCCCTATGTTAGTTTGTAGCATATGTAGAGCAAAAGAGAGTTTGAAATTATTCAGTAAATCCTGGCAGGTCAAACATATTTAGGGTATTAATCACCACAACAAGTGACATCATACTCATCAACAATTTCTTAGTATGAAATGTTCTGAAATAGAATCTGCTGTTATAATAACGTGAAGTATTATTACATAGATTTGAATGTGCTAAAGGGTCTTATCTCCTGCAACTTAATTATGAAGTATAAGAAAAGCTTAAGATAAAACCCATTATTTAGAGTTACTAAAGCTTTTCCCACTGTATTTACAAAACCCATGGAAAAAAGACATTGCTAATTTTTTTGTTTTATTATTTTATTTTATTTTTGTCTGTTGTTAGGACATTGACCTAGAACCAGCACAAAATTAGTGTAGATTCTTGACACTCGGGGAAACAGAGGTTGAATATAGAATATTAACATAGAACAACACTCATACTATACAATACAATAAAAAAAGAATCAATGAGTGTTGTGTCTTAAATTTCATATATCAGTAAAATCATATGATGTTTGTCTTTCTCTGGCTGGCTTATTTTACTTAGCATTATACTGTCGAGGCCTAATCATGCGGTTGCAAATGGCAAGATCTCATTCTTTTCTATGGCTGATGAACAAAGGAAAAAGAGACAAACAAGCAAACAAAAAACCAGATTCTTAAATATAGAGACAAACTGATAGTTACCAGAGGGGTGGGGAGAGGGAATTAAGAGTACAATTATCATGATGAGCCCTGAGTAATGTATAGATTTTCTGAACCATTGTATTGTACACCTGAAGCTAATATTGTGCTGTATGTTAGTCACACTTCAATTAAAAAGAAAAAAAAAAAGAATTACTGAGTACTTTTCATGGGCCTAGGAGTATGCTGAGTGCTGTGGGGGATTAAAACAAGTTCCCCACCCACAGAATCTATGATCTAGTTGGATGTAATAATCCATGCAGATCCCATCCCATAGTGAGAAGCGAAGGGGAAGGAGCATGTGGATCAATAATTGCTGCTAATATTAAAAATGATAACAAGCAGAAGACTTTTTTTCTGGTCTAATGGGTCTAAGACCCATTTTCTGGTCTAATGTGTCAGAGCACCATAGTCTGAACAAAAGCTGTGTCAATAGGAATCTGCACTAAGAAAGCAATATTTTTATCCTTTTTATTGTCAGTCTGCAAGCCAAAGTGACAACTGATAACTGTTCAATGAAAAGTCAGAAAACAAGCATGAAGCTGGATTTGTTTAGGGCTTATCTTATCTTTTTTTTTTTGGGGGGGGGGGATAAACAAAACTGTTTCCCTAAGTTGCATAACCTGAGGCTCTTCACGTCTTACTAAACTGCATAGAGTTGAAGATGATCATAATGATTTTTTTTTCATGCCCTTCCCACTGATATGGCTACATAGTTTTCAAAGACAAGCACAATTTCCAAAGAAGGATGAGTTTCCTTTCCATTAGAGGATAAGTAGTTTTGCTTTTTACAGAAATTGAAAAACATTAGTAATAGAGGTAGTTCAGAAATAAGAATGATTGCCTTTGAAGGGGAAGAAGACAAAAGAATTCCTGGTAGGAAAGGGAGGCTTGATATGATGGTGATGTCCGGGCTGCCCAGGGATTCAAGGATAACTAGAAGTGTAATTATAGTTTTGGTTCCCCTGGGAACAATTAAGGGATTAGTAGTCCCAAGGAGGACAAAGAGACACTGTCAATAGAGTAATAAAAGTCTTTCTTCAGTTTCCACAGATGTTAATTAAAGGCTCCCCCAAAAGACAAAATTTTGATCTAAACCCTAGGACCTCCTTTCCACCGACCCGTTTACCTTCAGGTATGGCTAAGTTTCCTGCTCTTCTTTCCATATTTCTTCAGGATGTTTATGGGTGCTTCCCTGATTCTGCTTCTGTCTCCATTTGTCCTGAATGAGGCTTCACAGACAGGAACCAGATGGCCAAAGGTGCACAACAGTTCCATGGTACAATTGGGTGCTTTGGGGTGCAGCAGGGGAGACCTGGTCAGAGGCATGGCAAAAATGCCATGTGAGAATGACAGAGCATGGCTCCTAGCTCTCCTATCTGGTAGAAATTCCCTGGTAGGGCTGATGGAGGCTAGACCTGTGCTGATGGAGCACAGACCTGACATTTAGTGTTGAAAATCAGTAGAGAGGTTACGTGTCCCAGTAATGGCCAAGTAGCTTGCATTAAACTAACTCTCCTGCTGAAAACTGTTACAGGCTCTCTTTGTATAGAGACTAGATAGATAGATATAGATAGATAGATAGATAACCACCAAAAGTGAGCAAGAACTAGAGGGGTTCAACCCCTGAATAAAGAAAACTACATTGAGTGAGATCCACGTATATAAGGCTCTTCTCCTGAAGGCACTTCTTCCTGTCCTCATGAGGCTTATGGGAAAGTCACAGTCTTCTTGACATAAGGAATTAGAAGGCAAACCTTTGGATGCTGAGGTGGCTGGAAACTGAAATAAAATATCCCTGAAGAGAAGGAGCCAAACCATCTTGAAAAACTACCCTATTAGATTTCAGTATTTTCTATAAAACCACAGCACTTAAGACAGTAGAAGCAGCAGCAGAGAGAGATAGAAATGGAACTGAAGAGTCCAGAGAAAGACACAAACATATATGGTTAATTGATTTTTTTCCCAGTAAGTGTGCTGGAAGAACTAGATAAACATACGGGAAAAAATGAACCTTGATCTCTATATCATACTATGCACAAAAGCAAGTTTGAGATGAATTGTAGATCTAAACATACATTCTAAAACTATAAAACATTTAGAAGAAAACCTATCAGAATACCTTTTGACCAAGGAATGGGCAAAGATAGATTATTTACAGTATAGACTCATGGGTATTTATTTTACTCAGTGATTTATAATTTATTATATGAACATTCAGTTTGATGCTCAGTTATTAGATTCGAGGGATCCCCTTGAACTGGATCCTCTATTTTGGTATTTCCCCATTATTCTTTGAGCGCATCTTTATATTCTAAGACAGAAAGATGTTCCAGGCTTATTTGTTCTTTCTTTCTCCAAGCTCTAGAATCAGGTATTTCTCCAGGAGCTCTGGTTCCTTTTAGTGGGTAAGGGTATAGGTCTAGGCCTTTACTTTGCCCAGATGAACAGATTCCATATTTGATTTTATGATAAGAACGACACCAATATCCTTTGAAGATACTCACTGGAGATGTTCACCATTCTCCTACAGTATCCTTTCTAAGTTCACTCAGAATATGAATCTTTCCCTTGAAGGAGTTTAGTTTCACTAGAGAGACAAAACAAGCATATCTAAAACAAGAGAGAATTATAAAAGAAATATATTTGCATGCTCAATGTACAACCTCTAGTCGCCATGGGATTCTAGGAAAGGGAAGCATTGTAGGGTTTGCAGTGGTCAAAGAATGACAACTTTAGGAATGATGGGCATCGAGTGATTGCAGGCTAAAGGAAATGTCGTGCCCTGTGGAGAAAGTGAGGAGAAATTAAATTGATGAAAGATTGATGCAGAAAGTTGGACAGGGTGATGAGAATAATTTTATTTTAATGGCAAGATGTAAGAATGTCCTGTTAGACAGCCAGCTTACTCTACTCTATCAGCCTGCCCACCTTCCAGATAGAAGGCTGACCGGAGAGAAGAGTGGTCAGCTGCCCATCCATTTTCAGCAGAATATGTTGTTTAACCAGAACTCAGGCACACTGAAAAGAATATAGAGAAATTCCCACTTGTTATCCTTCCAAGGACAACTCCATGGCTTCCAGTATAGGAACGGAATACCCAGAACCGGGCATTTATTTTCTTGAGGTCAATAATAGATCCCCCAAATCTCTTCAAACATGCTCTACAATCAAGTTAGAAATAATTTGACAATCACTTCTCCCTCAGATCTAGGTCTGGTAATTTTCCTTCATTTCTTTTTGGCTTAGGGTTTTCTAGCTTCCCCAAAGGGAAGGGACACAGATACCACAAAATCTTTCAAAGGCTTAGATTGAAGTCAGGAGACTCAGGCTTGCAGATGAACAACTACATTTGGAAAAGAGGACAAATAGGAAGACCCTTTTATAGCACCAGCTTTAGGAAATGCCAAAGGACAGGCTTTCTAGATTCTAGTGATAGCAATGTCACTATTGACATGAAAACCAAAAGTTAATCTGGAATAGGACCCCACAACAACCCACACTTAGTGACTATTGCATGAACTAGGCATTATGCTAATGTTTTGCAGGTAGCTTTTCATCAATCTTCATAGCAACTCTGCAAGTTGTACAAGTACAGAAACCAAGGCTCAAAGCAATTGTCATAGACTGGGTTCCCCTAGGAAGAGAGTCTGTGCTCTGAGTACAGAAGGTGTAGAGAGGAGTGCTGAACAGCACCTGTAAAGGAGTGAGAGGAGCACAGCTGGGCAGAGGAAAACATCGGATTGGCATGATGTGACTGAAGCCTGAGAAAGTCCCTCCGGGAGCTCTGGCCTGAGGACTGCCTTCTAGAGCCCTTCCATTTCTAGATCAGGAGCTGGCCCTTTGAAATCCTGCATGGCCCAGTCACTGGATAGAAGCTACTGCAAGATGAGGCATCTCCTTTTGGCTGACAGCAATTCTGGATCTGTCATCAGGACACAGATCAGAAGGTAAGAGAACTGGTGCCTCGGTGTTGAAGGGGAGATCTAGATGGCACAGCCCCCCACTTACTGTGACCCATCCCTAGGATCCACTTGTTTAATACAGTAAGGTCCTCTCCTTGAGGAACAATTTCAAAATTCTGATTACTCTTGTTTCCTTATGAAACTGAAAAGGAAAATGTTAGGGGCTCTAGCTCAGCTCCTTGCTACTGTGGCTGTCCAGAAATTGCAACAAAAACTCATCTCTTCCTTCCTCTACCACCCATTTTTGGTTTCCCTCATCTTTGGTGAACACTGCTGCCATTTTATGTGGCTTAACTGGCAGATGGACTCAGACTCTCATCCCCGGGGGTTCTGAACCCCTGGTCACCATACTTTCTCAGGTTGTAGCTGCTTTATTACCCCATTTTCCATCCAAATTGGGTAGGGGAGTACCAAGAGATGCCTAGTGGGTTACCTGGGTGCCAACTGTGTTCTTCCCTGCCCCGTTGTATAAAAGCAGTCCTGCTTTATTGTGATCAAGGTTATTGACCTTGCCAATTTAATGGCATTTTTCCTTGCCTACTGGTATCCTGGCACAAAGGACTCAATAAAACTGGGGTGGGGAGCCATAACTTAAAGGTAAATAGATTCTAACCATGTCCTCTGGTTAGAGATATTCTGTTTTGGGGACCTAGAACTTCTAGAGACCCAGAGCCTACTGATGGAGGGTTAGGAAGCACACATTCCCAGGTAGGTCACTAAGAATGGTGACGAGAAGCCCCTACCACTCCCATCCCTTGTTTCTTTGACCTATGTCTTAGAGAATAATTGCATCCTGGAGGATGCTCACCATCCTTACAGAGCATCATCTCCAAGGCGATGTGTCAGCAGTCTCTTCCAAAGCCTTCCATTGCTCTGTCAGGCCTGAGGCTGCAGTAAAGTGAGTCTTCTCTTCTGTTAGTGATGTTATGTCACATCCTATGTCAGCAAAATAAATATTATATAAGCCCTTTATAATATAATAGTGCTTGGCCAAGTTCTGTGGGCAGAAAAGACAAACCCAGACTGAAATAGGGCATGCTGTCTGGGAGCATAGAAGGGGGTCTTACTGTAAGAACTCGCTTTCCCCAGCAAAGTCCTAGCCAGAAATCTTTTTTTTTCTAACCAGAAATCTTTAATGGTGCTGAGAAATCTTTCTTCTAACCAGAAATCTTTAATGGTGCTTCACTGACCTCAGTGAAGGCAGTAGGAGTCATGATAAGAGGAAGCGTAACGGGGGTGACGGCAAGGCTGACTTCCGGCAATGGCAGCAGGTCCTGAGGGGAAATCTGAGGTAAATGCAGCATAGGCAGGGGTAGTCCATGAGCTGCCTCACTCGGGCCAGTAGCTGGCACATAGCAAGGCCACTGCAGCAGGTGAAGGTAAAGGGTTCCACAGAGAACATGGAGTTTGGAGTAATCATGAGAGTTTCCCTATCAGGGAAAAAGGGGGACCCCATCATTCCTCTCCAGTCAGAAACAAGGCTGTTTTTGTTAGTGTTGTTACTGTTTTTATGAGTCACATCATTTGATTGTTCTCTTCTGTTTTCTCTGTCTTTTTCTGTACGGCATAGGCTACACAAGGTCAGGGTCTCCTTCATGTGTAGCCTTGATGGTGCTGGTGGTGGGGCAGGCTAATGGGAGAGCAGGATCCTTGGTGTGGTTTGGATCTGGGGTGTGGATTCAAAGCAACTTTGGCCATTTTACTTGTGCTTCAGTTTCCAGAGTTTGAAAAACTCTCACAGAAATCAATCAGATGGTATTTGGTGATGTTGAAAGGTCTGATTCTAACACAAATATTTTCAGAAGGAACATGGGAAATGTCAAAAATTGTCAGCTCAGTGAATATCTTTTGGTGATAATGCTTTTCAGCAGTAAATTTCCACTGCTTCTCTTGCTTATTGTCAGTTGAACAAAGCGCTTGCATGCTTTGCTGGTTTCTAACTAATGAGTTGGTTTTGCTCTTTTTAAAACAGTAATATATAATATAGAGTATCTATTGAGCCAATAAACCTTTAATCAGAACTGTCTTAATGACAAACAGCACAACATCACATGAAGTAAGGTTAAAGGTTCTTAAATTGAATCATATTTCTGGTTTTGAATTTTTCCACAGGCATACAAGAATGATAAAAAGGATCATGTCATATTTGTTGTGCCTGAGGAAGTACAAAGGTATTTGTTCCACACTTCCTTCTCTTTAGAATTTTAAAGTGAAATGGTCAAAAACATTTTTTTATAAAAAATACACTTAAATGTACAATTTTCAATACTGGCAATGGCAAGTTCCAAATGCAACTCTTTTTAAACTCTCGTCATTAAATTAATTCTTTACTATTTTTATGGCTTGAAGATAATTTTGGTATTTTTATAACAAGTACACTAGGTGTCTTGTCTAAGAGTTTTACCTAGAACATGTATAGTATTCTATTTTCTCAAATATGTGATATTTGTTAAGCCTAATAGCCTGTCTTCTCCAGTCTGTCTTCATTTTATGGGAAGATTTAATTTCTTGTAGGACTTTAAAAGCTTGTTGGATCTAGTGGTATTCTACTGTCACAAGCCACCCAGAGATTTCATATTTTGCATGTTACTTACCTTAAGTCTCACTATCAAAACTCTATGTTGTCACCCCTGCCCCCTTACTGGTACTCTACTTGGTCCCTTTCAGACAGATGTTCTTCTAATAGTCCTTACATGTCTAAACCAGTTCAATGACACACTTCCTTCATATTGGGAAATTTGGGAAAGTCATAATAGCACATCGGTTAAACTGAATAGAGATCTCACGACCACCCCTTCATTCCTTTCCTAGTTCACAAAGTTTCTTCAGATCTCATGATGACCAACTGACTAGTCTCTTCTCCCATCCTTGAGTTCTTGTACTTGCTACTGTAAGAACTAGCTTTCCCCAGCAAAGTCCTAGCCAGAAAATTTTTTTTTTTCTAACCAGAAATCTTTAATGGTGCTGAGAAAATTTTTTTAATATTGTTGTATTTTTAAATGTATTTTCATATTGTTTGCATCATATTTCCTGGTAGAAGGCTAATCAGGACACCAGAAATATGAAGAGGAGATAGCCTGAGCATTTCTTAGCTCAGTATATTCTAGTTTTATCTGTTCTTCTAATGAAGTAGAATCCCAGATATTTAAGGGTATGCTTAACAGTTTACAAGCTTTCCAAAGAGAATTTATGCCAATCTTTGATAAGGTAGTTAAAAAAAATCCACAATAGGAGGCCCCATAAGAAACCATATTCAAGTGCTGTCCTAGAGCAGAACAACATGTAAAGAAGCGCACCTTTTTTAAAGAATGGAAACAATTTTTGAATCTCTGTGGTGGACATGCCTCAAGTAAGTAAATAAAGCTAATAAAAGGAAATGATTTAAGGGTCAACTTTCCTTGGCTAAGATAAAAGAAATCTCTGGTGGTGATGAAGGAGAAATTGGTAAATTTAGGGTCAGGTAGTCTGATGACAAAGAACCTGCCTGTCCTTGGAGCTAGAGGTGCTTCACTGAGAGGATCAGGGATAGAAGGCCTGAGTGGGGCCAAGATCATTTCATAGCTGAAGTATAGCTTGATATAGGGGCCAAGGGTAAAGTCGGAAGAAAATTGAGGTGAATCCTACCAGAGACAGATTTCCAGAAATGTGACCATATTTGCAAGTAGAGTCTTTGCAGATGTAATTGATTAAGATGAGATTATGCTAGATTGGAGTAGGCCTTAAACCCAACGACAAGTGTTGTTACAGAAAGCCATGTGAACACACAGAGACAGAGACACACAGGGAAGAAGGTCATGTAATGACAGGGGCAGAGGTTGGGGTGATGCATCAACAAGCCAAAGAATGCTAATGGTTGCCAGAAATCACCAAAAGCTAGGAGGAGGGAAAGAAGGACTTTGCCCTAGAGCTTTCAAGAGAGTATGGCCTTGCTGATTTTGGACTTTTGGCCTCTTGAATTGTGAAAGAATAAATCTCTGTTTTTGGGGTTTAAAAAAATTGTGGTAAAAAACCACATGTAACATTAGATTTACCCTCAACACATTTTTAAATGTACAGTACAATATTGTGAACTGTAAGCACAATGTTGTACATCAGATTTCTAGAACTTCATCTTGCATGACTGAAATGCTGTCCTCGTTGAACAGCAACATCCCAGTCTCCCTCCTTCCAGCTTCTGGCAACTACCTTTCTAATTTCTTTCTTTCTTTCTTTCTTTCTTTCTTTCTTTCTTTCTTTCTTTCTTTCTTTCTTTCTTTCTTCTTTCTTTCTTTCTTTCTTCTTTCTTTCTTTCTTTCTTTCTTTCTTTCTTTCTTTCTTTCTTTCTTTCTTCTTTCTTTCTTTCTTTCTTTCTTTCTTCTTTCTTTCTTTCTTTCTTTCTTTCTTCTTTCTTTCTTTCTTCTTTCTTTCTTTCTTTCTTTCTTTCTTTCTTTCTTTCTTTCTTTTCTTTCTTTCTTCTATTTATTTGACAGAGAGAGAGAGAGCACAAGTAGGCAGAGTGGCGAGCAGAAGAAGGAGAAATAGGCTCCTCATTGAGCAGGGAGCTGGATATGGGCCTCGATCCCAGGACCCTGGGATCATGACCTGAGCTGAAGGCAGATGCTTAACTAACTGAGGGACCCAGGTGCCCCACCTTTTCTACTTTCTGTTTCTAGGAGTTTGAATGCTTTAGATCCTATTAGTGGAGTTGTAAAGTAGCTATCTTTCTGTGACTAGCTTATTTTACTTAGCATAATGTTCTCAAGTTTCATCTATGTTGTAGCATAGGACAGGATTTCCTTTTTTTAAATAGATGAATAAAAGTCCATTGTATGTATATACTACATTTTATTTATCCATTAATTCATCAATAGACATTTAGGTTTTTTCCATCTCTTGGCTATTGTGAATAATGATGCAATGAAAATGGAAGTGCAAATATCTCTTTAAGATCCACATTTCAATTACTTTGGATATATGCCCATGAGTGGGATTGCCAGATCATACATTAGTTCTACTTGTAATTTTTTTGAGGAACTGTTTTCCATAGTGACTATACCATTTTGCATTCCCACCAATAAGGTATGAGGGTTCCAGTTTTCCCCCATCTTATCCAATACTTATCTCTCTTTTTTATAAAGTAAGCTCCATACCCAGTGTGGAACCCAACGTAGATCTGAAACTCACGACCTTGAGGTCAAGACCTGAGATGAGATCAAAAGTTGGACACTGACCGAGCCACACTTCTTGTCTTTTTTATAATAGCTGTCTTAACAGATGTGAGATGATATCTCATTGCTGGTTTTTAAAGATTTTATTTATTTATTTATTTATTTATTTATTTATTTATTTATTTATCAGAGAGAACGAGAGAGCACAAGTAGGGAGAGCAGCAAGCAAGGGAGAAGGAGAAGCAGGCTCCCGCTGAGCAGGGAGCCTGATGTGGGACTCGATCCGAGGACCTTGAGATCATGACCTAAACCGAAGGCAGACATTTAGATGACTGAGCCACCCAGATGCCCCTCACTGTGGTTTTGATTTGCATTTCCCTAATGACTAGAGATGGTGAGCATTTTTTCATTAGCTACTTGCATGCCTTCTTTGAAGAAACGTATATTCAAGTTTTTTTGGCCTGTTTTTATATTGGATTGTGTCTTTTGCTACTGAGTTGTAGGAATTCCTTATATTTTGGATATTAGTCCCTTATCAGACGTATGGTTTGCAAATATCTTCTCCCATTCTGCAAGTTGCCTATCTTTGTTATTGTAAGCCCTGCAGTTTGTGGTAATCTGTTGTAGCAGCCTTAGGAAACAAATCAGTATAGAATATAATCCCAATTATGAAAAACGGCTCTGTAGAAAAAAATACATGAAGAAAACACATCAAATTATTAATAGGACTTATCCTTGGGTGTGGAAATAAAGGCAATATGTATTTTCTGCTTTGTAATCTTTTGTATCTTCCAAGTTATCCCAAAAGATAATTCATTACATTTTGGAGAAAATAATATCTGTTTTAAAATTAAAACCTCATAAAAATATTCAGAAGTATTTTATAGGGATGCCTGGGTGGCTCAGTGGTTTAGCGCCACCTTCGGCACAGGGCGTGATCCTGGAGACCCAGGATTGAGTCCCACGTTGGGCTCCCTGTATGGAGCCTGCTTCTCCCTCTACCTGTGTCTCTGCCTCTCTCTCTCTCTCTCTCTCTCTGTGTGTCTTTTATGAATAAATAAATAAAATCTTTAAAGAAAAGTATTTTGTAAATCTTTTAGTGACTAATTATTAAGTATTTTTTATGTTCTTGGCACAGCTCTAAATGCTGGAGGTAAGACAGAGTTGCTATCCTCATCTTATTTACATTCATGTATGAGGAAAGAGACAATACACAGGGAATAAATCAATAAAATAATTTCCTGGACACATAGGAAGTAGAAGATAAATGGGAGAATGTAACAGAGAGGGTTTAGGATGGTCAAAGAAGCCCTCTGTGAGTCAGTATTTTATGGGGATCTCAGGGTAAAAGGAGGGGAGCAATGTGAAGTTCTGGAGAAGGGGTGTTTGAAACAGAAGGAACAGCAAGTGCAAAGGCCCTGAGACAGGCAGAATCTGGTATGTTTGAGGGGCAGAAAGAGGCCTGTATGGCGGGAGTGGAGTGGTTAACAGGGAGTAGGGAAGGAGACAAGGTAGGGCAGGTGGTGTGGGGCTGTAGGCTCTGCAGTCAAGGCCTGGGTGCACAGTCCTGGTGAGGAGTCGGGGCTGTAGCATCGCAGCAACGGGAAGGCTATTTGAGGGTTTTATCACGGGATTGTTTTGGATTGCTATTTACATGGAAATCTCACGCTAGCCATTGTGTGGAGGGTACACTTTGTGTATGTCTTTTTGTGTAAGGGCTTCAAAAATGAAGGTTAGCCTAGACAGTTTAAACAGAAAAGGAATGTACTCAAGCCCAGGGAGCTCACAGATGCTCTGGGAAGGCCAGAGAATTAGAGAGGGAAGCTGCACAGCCAGACCAGTCTGCAATGACATCACTGGCCATCCCAGTAGGGACCCTCCTGGGCCTCAGGGGACTGTAGGTCCCACAGCCTGTACTTGGCTGCTGCCCCTGGGTCTTATGAAAACATATCTAGTTCTGTGCTTTTTTTTTTTTAAAGATTAATTAATTAATTAATTAATTTATTTATTTTAGACAGAGAGAGAGAGAGAGAGAGAGAGAGAGAGAGAGAGAGAGAGGGGCAGAGACACAGGGGGAGGGAGAAGCAGGCTCCACGCAGGGAGCCGGATGCGGGACTCAATCCCGGGACTCCAGGATCACGCCCTGGGCCAAAGGCAGGCGCTAAACCACTGAGCCACCCGGGGATCCCCCTAGCTCTGTGCTTTAAAATTAATAAAAATGCATATTCAGATCTGAGGCAAACCACTGGCACAGTTTGAGATTTCTTCTGCTAGCTCAGAAACCTAGAGGAGACTTACTGTTATTTCTCCTTCTTTGAAAAGATTGCCTCGGTTATTCTCTTACACTCTTGTAGATGTCCGCATTTCCCATCAACTTTATTTTTGAAATATGTTATTTTTCAGACTGCCCGCCTTTTACCTAAATGAGTGACATTTAGGGGTGGGGAAAGGGATATATTTTTTTTCTTCTTCATTTATTCTCTTTAATAGAAACAGTCATACAAAACATAAACTTTGGTTTTAAGAAACCTCTACAAGCAATCTGATATGATCTATTTATGGTAAGTTTGGCCAATCCAGAATCTCAAGGTGGATAAAGTGCTGGGTTTATAAAAGTGCTTAACTGAGGTACCAACTAATACAAATAACTGTACGTGTGAAACAAAGGTAGGAAGGTATAGTGTTTGTATATCCTATATAGAAGTGTGCTGACCTTTTTTCTCTCTCTCTCACACACGCACACACACACGCACGCAGACAAATACATATATGTCATTCATATATGTACGTACATATCACCTAGAATTTCTTGCTTGGTGCAGTGGAAAGACTGTGAATCTTGGAGCCTGGTTCCAATGCTTCCTCTACCATCTACACCTCGCCTACCATGGCCTTGAACATACCCTTTCACCTCTTAAAACTTTGCTCAATTAACTGTTATTCTTAACTCAAGAGATCGTCTAAAGGTGAACTGGATCATGAACTTAAAAGTACTTTTGAGTTGGAATTTCTTTCTCTAGCAAACTCTGAGTCCTTGGTAGTCCTATTCTTGGTTTCTACTGACAAGGACAAGAGTCATGCCAGAGCCAGTGTAGTGCTGTTGCCCTTCTGCATAAAATCACCTTTCCTGTGAGTCCTAGAACTTACTGTTGGAGATTTCTTAGTGTGCACTGAGCGTAACATCATTTCCAGGCTCCCTTGTGGCATTTTTTTCTGTGGGCTCTGTGTATCATGAAACTGGTTTTTGTCTGGGATTATGAAAGGTAACTGACTCTCCACTCCCTTTCCCCCCATTTTCCACACTGATAGACTGATAAGATATTACTCTTTTGCAAGGCTCAATTAGAAGCAGTCTATCAGGCCAGGAAGAAGCCTTTACTTATGAATCACAAAAGAGGGAGAAGGGTGCTCAGGGACAAGTGTTGAGAACCTGGAAAGAACAAAGTTAGAAGCCACAGTTATTTTTTGCTATTCACTCTGAAGTTACCCAGATTAGCTGGGTAGGTGAATATTTAATGTCACCACATCATATATGTAATTTGTACTGTCTGCTTTTAATCTTTATACAGTTTTATAATCTTAATAACTTTTTAATTAAAAATAAATGAACTGAATACTCCAACAGAACATATTAAATGCAGACTATCAGGCTGGAAGCCCAAGCTCAGCTGGAGAGAAAAACCAAACTAAAATATTCTAAAAATACATGACTGAGATATCTGTCCCCTCCTGCTCAGAGATCATAGCATTTCAGTGACTAAGACCTAAAAATACTACTGGCAGGTTCCAACTCACAGACAGTATGACATCTCAGCCTACCTCTGTAACTCAGGGAATGGGAGTGCCTTTAATGTATGGGCAAGGATGTTTTCGCTTCTCTTTGACCATTACTCTCCCAGGACTTATTGGCTTGCAGCTCTACTCTGTCCTAACCAATCCTTTAAGGGAGCTGACTCAGATGCACACTTCCCCCCGATATCCAGGAGGTGCTCAAATCCCATGCCCTTATTTGACCAAATTCATAGTATATAAATGAGTCCATATAAATGAGCAATGCCCTGTCCCTCATAGTGAAGTTTACATTCTAAAAATGCTGTTAGTTTCAAATACATGCCTAAGGGAATTTTAAAATAGAATTAGAGAGCAAGTACACAATCAAAACGGTGTGGGTAGAGAGAGTTGGATTCATGACCCAAATGTTCTAGATTTTCTGGGGGCAGCTCTGATTTCAAATACGTCATACTATTGTTCTTAGAATGTTTTAATAATGTTTTAATTTGTTTGAAATACAGGAGCATTTAGCTGCAATATATATGCTATAGTTTTTAAAGACTACATTTTAAAATTAAACTATTGTAAGTTTTAATTGTATGTAGTTTGGGACCACAGTTTTGGAGAAAACACATAATTTTGCAATCTCATTGACAATGGAGTTTGGATTTTATTAACAGTCTGCCTTCCATTATATCTCTGGATTCGGATTCTACTAAAATTGTTTAGCACTGAGGAAAAAATGCCCAATAAATTAAGGTTTCAAACAAAGCTAAATTTCTTGCTTCCCTAGTAAGGAGTCTCTCTACTAGTCTTCTACAAGGTCAATGAGTGTCTCCAAGCAGAAATTAAAAGGACGCAAAGGGAGGAATCACACCAAATACATCAGGCAAGATTCTGAGTTCCGAGTTCTGATTGCCTCTTGTGGCAGAGACAGCACTTCTTGGCAAGTGGTCACTTTCAGGTTTCACATGGCTGCTGGGAGATGAGATTTCCAACCAGCTGAGGACGAGTTGTGTAAGATTCCAGTGAGTCTAGGGTCACTTGCTTGATATGCTTGTGTGCTCATGTTTGAAGTTTAGCATAAGATTATGCCAAAACGGGGCACCGGGTGGCTCAGTTGGTTGAGCGTCTGCCTTCAACTCAAGTCTTAATCCCAGGGTTCTGGGATCGAGCCCCACTTCTTGGGCTCTCCCCGCTCAGGGAGCCTGCTTCTCCCTCTGCCCCTTCCCCTGTGCACTCTCACTCACTCACTCACTCACTCACTCACTCATTCACTCATAAATAAATGAAGTCTTTAAAAACAGATTATGCTGAAATAAGATGTCATTATGACAGACAACATTAGGAAAACCAGAGCTTTCAGACTTTGAATTAAACAGTACTAGAGTGATGTACTCATTTATTTAACTTATTCACTATTTTTATATAAGTATTTGTAGAGTCCCTACTATGTGCTTTTCAGTGCTTCTGCTAGGGATAATATATACACTCAATGAAATATAACCTAAATATCACATGAGATCAAATTTCCCATTCTAAAACCTCTGAAAAATCTAGTGTTTTCTACAGGGTTGGCATTTGCTGGTAACTCAGAACTAACTGAAACTTGTAGCTTAATATCTATATTGATATGACCTTACTATTCAACTCTCTGCATTAACCTGACTTTATCTTTCAAGGAAATTCTCACCCAGTAGGATGTCTGTTTCATGAACTTTCCAAAACCATTTTATTTTATTTTAAAAAATATTTTATTTATTTGTTCATGAAAGAGAGAGGCAGAGACATAGGCAGAGGGAGAAGCAGGCTCCTCACAGGGAGCCCGATGTGGGACTTGATCCCAGGATCTCGGGATCACACTCTGAGCCAAAAGCAGATGCTCAACTGCTGAGCCACCCGGGCATCCCAACCCTTTTATTTTAATAGTAGACTATCAAAGTAGTTTTCATCGGGTACATAGCCTCCTTCTGTGAACAATAGATCATTTACCTGGGTTTATTAAAAGTTCACTCTTTATGGCTCCCTTTGAAACCCTCTCTTCATTGTGTCTACCAATCCTAAAGTATTATAATCATTAACTCTATCCAGTTCTACTCTCACATTGAAGGACCCACCTTAAACCAGACCCTTATAAATATCTTCTCTTTGTACTCTCTCTTTCAAGACGCTGCTAATACTCTGTAAGGTAATGATCTTTATTACAATGAGCAATAAATGTGGCTTTGCTTGATCCATAAATTTTTTGGTGATCTTTTCAGGAAGTCAGCAACCTACAGAGCTTGCATTCTCAGGGTCGCTGTGGCTTCAATTTCTTGGTCTCATTGAACTTGTATCATCATCTATTTTCTTTTCTTGTCTCTGCTTTTCACTGACCAAGACACAAAACTGAATGCCTTCCTTGTTTTCCAAAATCCCCAACCAACAACTACAACCCAAACAAAACCCATTCTTACAAAGTGTGAATGTGTTGACCACAACTTAAAAAGTTGGTGACGTAAAGGGAGAATATTAATTAGCAATAACAACTTAAAACTGAATATTAGACGTTCTTGTTCTTCAGTCTCCCACCCTCTAGACAATGCTACTCAAAGTGTGGTCTGTTATCAGTCCACTATGAGGTAAGTACAGAAATTGAGAGTAATCATTTACAAACAACTGATCAATGATGACTGAGCATTATGACTCTCTTTAAAAAAAACAAGCAAATAATAAAAAGCTGCTCTTTCACCACAGATATGTTGAGGGCCATTTTCTAGACTCTCAGGTTTTCAGTTTAGTAGGAGTTCCCCCCACCTTTAAAGTCTCTACAAAAACCTAATTCTTCTCACTGCATTATGTTGAGCAACCTGTTTTCCATCCCTCTGCTTGGAGTACACATTTGAATATGTGGAGATACACTTAGGGCATCCTACTAAATAGTGAGATGTGTACACTAGTTTCTACTGAGTAACAACACAAAAGCACTGGAAGAGGTCTTGCTATTTCAATCGTACCTTTTCTCCATCCTACAAAAATCAAAAGTCCTTTTTGTCCACTAGAACTATGTCACTTTTCTTAATGAGTAAAGGTTGGAGCTGTCAGCTTTCTCTTTAAATAATATATTTTGTCTCAGTCCTTCATAATGTGTTTGACATTGTCCTGGACGATAAGGAACCCATCATTTTTTTTTAAATTTATTTATGATAGTCATACAGAGAGAAAGAGAGAGAGGCAGAGACACAGGCAGAGGGAGAAGCAGGCTCCATGCACCGGGAGCCTGATGTGGGATTCGATCCCGGGTCTCCAGGATCACGCCCTGGGCCAAAGGCAGGCGCCAAACCGCTGCGCCACCCAGGGATCCCCAGGAACCCATCATTTTGTGAAGAAGTACCCATGTAAAAGTATCACTGCAACACTGCAAGGTAAGTGCAGAGAGTGCCTGAGGGGTGCTAAGGGTGGAAGACTAAGTGTGCCTGGGGATTCAGGGGATCCACTGTTTGATATCACTGAATGAATGTTGAGTAAATGAACTAGAGTTAATGAAAGTTATAGTGCAGATATGTCATGGATCTATGGTAGGATTCATGCTATTTCCCTCTTTAGATAATCATAGTTTACCTTCCAATAGTGTCAGTATGCAATATACAGAGATAGTATTGAGAATGGTGTAATTGAGGAGGTCTGTGGTTATGGAACCTAAATAGCAGTTAATTGAATCTCTAACAGATGGAGAATAATTAAATCATTTATTATCTTTTCACAATGAGTTAACTCATAGGTAAACCTCAAGTGATCAAATGGTTTTATCCAGGCTCCTGGTAAAGATTTAATATTTTCATCTGATTCAACTCTATTATTTCCTGGCTCCATTTAATGATTAACATGGCATAAAAGTAACAATTTCTTGATTATTAAAATCCTATTTGCTGCAGATTACAAATAGAATCTATTCTGAAGCCATTACTAAATAAATAGTCAGTAATAATAAAGTTACATTGAGCAATCGAAAACTGTAATAAGTTTATCAGAGAATTTTAATTCAAAACATAATAACAGAAATAAGCAAATGCAACCACTAATGTTTTTCTCATTAAGACAATTTTTGATGTTGAATAATACATCAAATAGCTCACTTTACCTGTAACAGTCTGTGGCATTTCTTTCTATATCCCATGAACAAAGCAAGGCACTTGTGAATAGAAGAGCCAGGAGATCCGACCATGGTGGTCCTGAAATGGACCACCAGCTCAGTTAAGACTATCAACATCTCCCCAGTGTCTAACTACAGGGCTGACCCTTACCTTGTGTTTCTGACCAGTAACAATCACTTATGACAGTAAGTGCAAAATATTTAACCATGAATCAGCATCTTCAAGTTGTTCCCATGGAACTGGCCCTTCCCATAGAAGAAACATATGGTGATGATGATATCCAGTGGAATCATTGTTCATTATCTCACATTAAAGTATATCTTTGTTTCTAAAATCATCCATTTTATTGTAGAAAGATTATGAATGCAAAGAGAAAGAAAAAAAGAGAAGGAAAGAAGAAAGAGAGAGAGAAAGAAAGAAAAGAAAAAAGAAAGAGAAAGGAAGGGAAAGAAGATAAGTAGGAAGGAAAGAAATGAATAAGATGGTCACAGTCAATGCTTTGGTGTACATTTTTTTTTTTTTTAGAAGGATGTATGGTCAAAGCATGCAATAATCAACACTTTTAGGTCAAATAGCCTTACAGTTGTCTGGTAATTCCCAGAAATGAAATCCCTGACTCAAAAAGTATACACATTTTAAAAGCTCTTGGTATATATTGCCAAGTGCATCTCTAGAAAAGTGGTTTTAATTCTAATTCTTAACAGCAGAATTAGTGTTACTTTTCCCTGCACCTTCCTCAACATACTTTTCTATCACCATTTCAATTCCAGATTTGTTAGTTTTGAATGTTTAAGAAATAAAATTATTCTGTAGACAATTATGATATATAGCCTAATATATAGACCACCAATATCACCACCCCCTTTAAAATGGCAAAGAAGTGTTTTGGGTTCGCTACGAAATGCATTTCTCTACTTCCTTCTAGGACTTGTTTCATATATTTATGGGTCATTTTATTTTTCTCCTTTGATAAATTTGTTCATATTTGCCCCCAAAAAGTTGTTTGTATTTTTCCCACCAATTCATGATTTTTTTATGTGTTAAGTATACTAATTTTTTGTTAATTAAATGCAGGTAGATACTTCCTTCCAGTTTGTTGCTTATCTTTTCCTTTATGTCATCTTTAATGAAAAAGTTCTTGACTTTAATTAGTATATTTACAAGCCTTTTCTTTTATGTTTTATATATTTCATTGCTGCATGGTTGATAACTGCTTTGAGAATTACACTGAAAATGCTCATATCCACAACAGTAAATCTACTCCTATGGGTATATTCTGGAGAAATTCTTGGATTTCTGTAGCTGTTGAACTAAATGTATATAAATGTTTATAAGTCACATTTTTTTTTTATCAGTAAGGAATGACCTGGGACAATCCAAATGTTTATCAAGAAAGGAATGGATTTTCAAAAATTGTGAGGTTGTTCAGTGGAGTACCAGGCAGCCATGAAGAAAATGAATTGCAATTATTTTCTGGTTCTCTATGGTTGTACAATAAACCATCTCAAAATTTAATGGCTTAAAGCAAAAATGGCCTGTTATTTTTTATAATTCTTTGGGTTGGTCAGACTGTTCATTGGCTAATTTTGTCTGGGCTCACTCATAAGCTGGCAGGCCTCTGGAGACTGCATTCAGATGCCATAGCTGGGACAGATGGACCTTTCTTTCCACATACCTGAATTTCTTCCAGGACAGTGATCTCAAAGAAGTGTTAAGAGGGGGAGAGTAGGAGGTGCCAGCTCTAAAAGTTGCATGACATTAGTTCTGCCTTGTTCTATTGGCTAAAACAGTTACTAGGCAATCCCAGATTTGAGGAATGAAGAAATGGGCTTCCTCTCTGGATGGGAGGCATAGCAACGTGACACAGCAAATAGAAATGAACAAAAAAGGGCATGATTCATTGGGCGGCCATTATTTTGTTTATAATAATCTTTGAGTATCTTATTATCATGCTGTTCTTATCCTTTCAACTCTGTCCAAATTTTCCATAAGCACTAGATATAGCTATCTCATAATTCAATAGATGGTTTTTTTTTTAATATGGATTCTCTGAGTTTTTGGAGGATAGCTCCCAATAATTTCCCAAGTGCTGACACTCTGGTAAAATTATAACCTGCAATTCATATCTGCCTGGCTTATTTTCTAAGATCTCAATAATCCCTGTGATAGTTAATCTAATGTGTCAACTTGGTGAGGCTATGGGTATCCAGATAGTTTAAACACACCTGGGTAATGAGGTTTATTTTTGATGGTATTAATATTTAAATAAGTAGACTTGAGTAAAGCAGATTATGCTTAATAATGTGGTGGGCCTCGTCCAATCATTTGAAGGATTTAAGAAAAAAAAAATCTGACCTCCCTGGAAGAAGAGGGAACTCTGCTGGCTGATGGCCTCTAGACTCAACTAACACCTCAACTCTTTCCAGGGTTCTTATTGGTTCTATTTCTCTGGGGAACTTTAACTAACATACGTTCCTTAGAGAAATGGCATCATTATTCTAGTTAATCTCCTTGTCTTTTTTTTTCATTCTTCCTCTGCTCCTGTTCTGACAGTATGAGTGATGCAGATTTTTCCAAAGTTCTAGCTCCCCTTTGTCTCCCTTAGAAAATTTGACTTCTAGAGAAACTTTCCAAGCACATACCCATCTAATTTCCTTTTTGAACTTTGAGTCTACAATAATCATATGAGTTTCTTTCTTTACAACAACCTCAAAAGGGTGGCCTATTCTCTTTCTAAAGGAGATCTTATTCCATTTTGTTTGTATATTAATAAATTGACCATTTTTCTGTGGGAGAAGATATAATTTGTTTCTTGGATTCTAAATATAGCTAGAAAGAAGTTTTCCTGAATTATCTGACAAAACTTCATGAGAGGTCTGCCTGGAATGTAGGCACTCTCATGGAGGTGAAGCAGTCATTATAGGATCAGAAATGGCAGGAATATAGAATTAACCTGGGTTCTTAGCAGCATTGTTGGACTTCATATTGCCTACCCCATATTTTTTGTTATCTGGCAATAATAAGTGTATTCCAGCTAAACCACTTTAGTTTGGCTTTTCTCTGGAAGGCAGTCTAATAAAATCCTAGCTAATATAAAAAGTATTTCAGAATGTAGTGAAACAAATAAATGAACAAAGCAAAAACATTTGTTAACCAAACATTTCTGTGGTCTTTTTAACTTTTATATTTTTGAAACCTTTTTAATTATTCACAGGATTTCATGTCTATTGTGTTTTTTGATCTTTATAACTGTCCTGGGAAGAAAAATAGTTTTTATTATTCTCAGTGTATGGATGGGAAGGAGTATAAGGCCCAGGAAAACCATAATTCATGATTTTTAAAAAATCTGGCATGTTATTATGCAGAGATCAGAATCCTGGCTTCTCAACAATTTATTTACTATAGCCTCTGGCACATGCTAGGTGCTCAATAAATAAATGAACTAATGGTGTGTATAAAACATTTAGTTCAGAACCTGGCATAGACTATGTGTTGAATAAATGGAATTTAATAACAATAATAATAGCCACATGTTAGCTTCTTGCCTGGGGACTTATTGAAGCCTATGAATTAAATTGTTCTTCAGAACAGACCTAAAGCTAGCTTCTCATGCATAAGTAGCACCTAAAAAAGGCATCCTAATGCCAAGTAATAACAGAAATGAATTTATTCATTATTCCAAAGGGAGGCCTAAAGAGCTGTATGAAGCTTAAATAAATTTCAAAGATAGGTCCCTTTGATTTCAGAATATTTATCAGTGAAAACGGTTTAATTAATTAATTCCCCTTCCCCATAAATGTTTAAGAAATGATTGTCAGAATATAAAATGGAAGTGACTTTGGCTGGTTGCCCAGTTGATGGGATTTCTGTGCTAAAAGACAAAAATCATGGAACTGATTTCCTTATAGTAATGTCTGTTTTAAAATAACTATCGTTTATCATGTAAACCACTCTGCACTCATACTACTTCTGCAAGGCAGCTGCTATGCTTTTTGATGGACAAGGTAACTTAGACTCCATGACTACGGGGAACAGTTCCTCCTCTGAACAAGTGACCACCAAGGTGATAAGAAAGAAGACATTGGCTCAGTGAAAAGTCCACCCTTGGTCCTGGAGAAGCAGTTCTTGACTCATGTTCCATTCTGCTTTTGACTCTGTCGAGGTATCTCAGTATAGGAAAGATGAGGCCTTTATGGTATTTGCTGGAGAAAGTGTTGGTCGGAGAGTAGACCAGGTGTAGGCTCCATACACCGAAAGCATTAAGCAGACATTACAACAATCAACCACAGAACGTGCAGCGTGGGTGTTTCAGGCAATTTTTTTAAAAACCAGTTTTCATTCAAAACTGACTCCTCCCTGACTTTGCCATCAACTTTGACTACCTTTCATTGGTAAAGAAGTAGAAAATAATGCAATTACTTAGGAAAACTAGCCAAGAAATAATCTAGGAAATTACAGCTGCATAGCTTGCCTTCCAGAGTTTTCCTTAATATCAACAACATCTTACATTGGTAATGTGCTTTACAATAGACCTCTTTTTTGCAAGGAGATGGGTATATAATGGGAAAAAAACATGAATGAAATATTGGCCATGATAAAGATCTACATTCAGTATAGCTCTCCCCTTGATTAGCTGAATTATGTCAAGTTAATCAGTTAAGTTCTAAATCCCCTGTATCTATACATTAATATTAATAAAAGTAATAAAACACCTTATTCAGCTGTTAGAATGTCAAAAACAGATGTCATGTGGGTAAGCCATTTGTAAGTTATAAAATATGGCAAATTGTTCATATTTATCATCTCATTTTATCCTCACAGCAGCTCTGTAAGGCAGTTAGGGTAGAAATCATATATAAGCTCACTGGCCCTCAGCCACACAGCTGTGAAAAACCCATTCACTTACCCAAGGAAACAAAGATGTGAAGAATGCCACAGAAATTTCTGTGATACAGAAACTCAGTCATTGTGGCACAGACTCAGACTCATATAATCACAGTCCCATGACACGGCCAATCAGATACAGTAACATGGCGAGGTTTTCTCAAAATTGACACTGTCCCCCTTCTCAATATCACAGACAATATACACATGCACACTTGTCTTGTAAGTGAGGGAATTGAGGTTAGATAATTTACATAATTCACCTAAGGTGATATTAAATGACAGACCTAAGTTTTGAGATAAGGACATCTTCTCCAAAGACTTGAGCATTTGCTGCATCGCCAGCCTAATATCAGAAAGGGAGTTCCATGTATCCCAATACCAAGCAGTGTTCTCATGTATTAGGAGTCATCATGTCCTTTGTTGACCAGAGTTTATAACGTAAGCTTCTTGCCACAGCTACTCCCAACTCTCTCTAAAATACTTTGGATAGTAAGGAGTCTGATGACAACAGAGTTTCAGAGCTTAAAGATGATCTTTATAACTCCTTCATATTAAAGAAGAATTTAGAGGACCAATGGACTTTCCCAGGTTGCTCAGCTGGTCTATGACAGCGCTAGACCAGATCTAGGTCTTGGATACACCACCCTGGACTCCTTTCACTCCCTCTCCTCGGCTGTGAACTACCCTTAGAGTCTTGGCTGGCTGTTGGGCACAGTGAGGTGGGCCATGTCCATGATGGGCATGACGGGGGAGTCTTCTGCAGCACAGTATGCATGTTGAATGACAGGTGGAAACAAAGGAATATTATTTAGACCCTGAAGTCATGGCATAAGTGTCCATTGTGAAGTATTGGTTTGGCTTTTCTGTAATAAGAGAAGGAATAAAAAGAGCCAAGAGGAAAAACCATTTTGTGGCCAAGGTAATAATTCACATCATTCGACATTTAAATGATTAATGCAATATTTAAAGGAGAAATTGTCTTGCATGAGGTGATCTATTGGCTAAATAGGCTCTATGACATTTTGAAGAAACAAAAAGTAGTAATTATCACACAAGGGGGTTTTCATGGGAGCCCAGAAGAACCCAGGCTGAGACAGGAAAGCAACATTAGCAACCTTAGAGCTTGTTACCACAGCAGGACAGACCAAGAGATTTTATTTTCTTCTGTGTCCTACGATCCAAACTCATTGGCCTGAGACTCACTGCAGATTTATGGGTGGCCCCCTGAAAGATGTTATGCAGGTCCAGCCCAGCTGAGCCCCTTTAGTACACTTACCTTTATGGGAAGAGCTGAATTTCTGGCTGGTCTCTTTGATTCCGAGTTGCATGCACTGGGCTGTTTTCCCCGGAAAAAGTGGAACTGGCCACTTTTTCTTTCATTACAGAGAAAAGAGAAAGGCCAGGATGTGGTCAAAGGGGGATAACAGCATTTATCCCTGGTTATGGGATTAGGGCTGAAAGGTGACAATGATCATCCTTAGGTCAGATGCTTCTTTGTGAGGAGCAGACAGGAGACCAGGGTGAGCTGAACTTCTGCTGTAGGCTGACTGTGCGTGCACCAAAGGCAATTAGGAAAAATGCAAGGTCACTTTTGTGGATAAAGTGTTATTTATAACATTTGAGAACATTAAACTGAAGTGGAGCACAAATCCTGCATTTCAGGAAATTAAGGCCCAGGGAAGAGAGATAACCCCCAGATTCTGGGTGGTTAGTAAGTAGCAGATTATGGAGACCCAGGTGTCTCCCTCCCAGCCCAGGGCTTTTCTGTAATTTCACACAGAGATTTGAAGGTTCTTAAGGGAAGAAACCTCGTCTTTCTTTCCTTCTCTCCTCCCTTCCCTTCCCCCTTTCCCCTTATCTTCTATTTATCTGATATTAATCCAGAATTTACTGTTCTTAGGCACTGTTTTAAGTCCTGAAGGCATTGGGCTTTATACAAAATTTCTTTCTTTCTTCCTTCCTTCCTTTCTCTTTCTTTCTTTCTTTCTTTCTTTCTTTCTTTCTTTCTTTCTTTCTCTCTCTCTCTCTCTCTCTTCTTTCTTTCTTTCTTTCTTTCTTTCTTTCTTTCTTTCTTTCTTTCTTCTTTCTTTCTTTTTCTTCCCTTTTTTTTTATCCTTTCATTTTCATAGCCCTAGTGCTCAGTATGTGGTAACTACCCATAAGTGTTGACTGAAAAAATAAGGTTTATATATAAGAAGAAAAAAGTAAATTATTTCTTTTGAATGAAGCAATGAATTTTTTGGTCCAGCCAAATTAAATTCTATTGGACAATAAACTGAATTAAATTAAATCACTATAGGTAATCTGCATTTAGAATAATAGAGAAAAACTGAATTTATCATTTTGAAAGAATTTGATCATTGATATTTAGAGGAAATAATTACTTTTCAAAAAGGTTTTGAAGATGTAGTGTTACATCTTTATAAAGTATCAGTGTTTCTAATAGGGCTTCAAGGGGGTATTAGCTTGTTGGACACATTTTAACTAAACTAGTGTTGCAACAAGAGAGGCAGCTGGTGAATAATTTAGAAATAATTTTTAATCTATAATTACAGTTGATGCTTCCTGAATTTATCATGTAATTCCACAGTATGGAGGATTTTAAAAGAGAAAGGTTCAGCGTCTGCTTAAAATTTCAGGACAAATGATGCAGGGAGATTAATTCATAATTTGGATTAGGGTGGTATTATTTTTGCCAGAATTTGCAGCCAATGTGGATGACTTTGGTGTGGAGCTGTCTCACTTGAAGATGTGAAGTAAACCCAAAGTATGACTGCCAGTACTATTTTCATATTTCAGATTAATATGATCTTGGCAGTTTCCAAACAATAATGATACTTGTTTCTTCGACTTAACTAATCCCTTGCATTCTCTCTACGTCTTCCCAATGCCATCACACTCGGCTCTTTCATTTTCTGTCTTGAGTTTGTGGAAAGTATTTTCCCTTTTCATCAGAGGCACATTTCTCAGTAGTAATTTTAACTTTGATGAAAAACCATGTGATGGAATGAATAACCAAATAGCCTCCTCACTGAACCAGGCTCAATTTAAATAATTTAGTTAAAGCAATTTAATTTTGGGGAAAATGATCCAGATAGTAATTGGTAAAAAGAATAGGTCAAAGAATAAATACTCGAAGTTGTAGATTGATTTTCTCCCTATCTATTGACAACATTGATTTATTATGGTTGAGGTTTTGTGAACATTGTGTCTTCAAGTGCAATAGTTTGTGCTTTTTACAGTAATTTTGTACATTTTTTTAGATTTTTAAATTTTTACATATTTTTTTTGCTAATCCATTTCCCAGGGATTATTCCTATTTCTCATTATTTTCTAACAGGTAGAGACAACCTAAATTCACAATAGGAAATTGGTTAAATAAAACTACATCTAAAGTCATGTCTATATGATGGAATACTATGTGGCCATTAAAAAGAATACTTCAGAAATATATATCGTGGCATGAAATTTCATGATCTGTTGCTAGGCCTGATAATCAGTTTATAAGGTTTTTTACAGTATGATTTTATTGAGAATAGCATATGAATAATATGCTATAACTAATATAATATATACAACACATAACATAATTTAGTAAAGAATCTATAATAGACTTACCATGATGTTAATAAAATAGCCATTTCTGAGAGTGAAATTATGGATGTAAATGCTTTTCTTCTTGTCTATATTTCTAACTTTTCTATGGTGAACAATGTATTATGATAACCAAATAAACAAATATTTAAAATCTTAAAAGGAACGTAAATTTTTTCAGTTTGATTTTTGTTCTTTAAAATCTGTATTTTTCAAACTATTTTACCAATTTTGATTAATTACCAGTGTTTATAAAAATGTGAAAATTGGTTGAAAACTGTTTTTTCGTCTCATTGGTTTAAATTCTATTATTTCTTTGCTCTGAGAAAATGGTATTAACTGGGGCACGATACATTGAGTCTGCTTCCAACATTTTTTGTTGTTGTTACAAAGGGTTCAGAAGAGACACAAAAAAGTAAGAATTCTTTAAAAGAAAAAAAAGTAAGGGAAACTGGGAAATTGCTTAAGTAACACATAAAAATTTGCCAGAACTTCCCCCACAGTGTACCAGAAGTACCAGAAAAACAGTGACTCAGAAGACTCATTTTTTAACCAAATAGTTGCTTTGGCTAATTTGTCTTTGACTCTTCTGGTTTTGTACCCTTCCATCTGAGCATTCAAATTGTCCATTTAGTTTGTTTTCTACTAATAGAATCTTCTAGCAGTGGAGGGGCATCTCATCTACTCATTGCATCACTTATTCCTATGAGAACCAGCTACTTGGAATACTGTAGTAACTTGTTAGTTCTTAGGTCTCCTTTAAACCCAAACACCAATAGAAACACTGATGATATTCATGACTGACACGAATATTTAGAGGTATGTTGGAAAAGTCTGAAACATAGTGCTTGACATATGTCTTAGTTTTATCTAAGAGAGATATCTACACATGCTTAGCCATAGAACTATAGTTGTGTAATAGACTTTACACTTACTTGCTTTAGACATGTGATTCAATCTTTCTTATCAGCAATATAACGATAATAACAATAATAAATACAATCATATATAGGATTGTTATAAGGATTAAGTGAAATAGAGTAAGTGTGATGGGTAGAATAATGGCCCCATGAAGATATCTACATCCTAATTGCTGAAACCTGTGAACATGTATAGAGGAATTAACGTTGCAGATAGAATTAATCTTGTAAATGAGATAACCTTTAGATAAAGAGATTATCCTGGATTATCTGGATGCACTCACTGTAGTCTCAAAGAACCTTAAACAGGGAAGAGGAGATTAGAAAAGTCACAGTCCAAGTGTTACAATATGAGAAAGACAAAATTGGACATTGCTAGTTTTGACGGTGAAAGAGGAGCATGAACCAAGGGATACAGTCAACCTATTGAAGCTGGAAAAGGCAAGAACATGGATTTTCCCCTAGAACCTCTAGAAAAGAGCATGGCTTTGATGACACCTTGATTTTAGTGCAGTGAGACCCATTTCAGGCTTCTTTCTCTACAACAATAGGATAATAAATTTATGTTGTTTTAAGCTACTTTGTGTTAATTTGGTAAAACAACCATTGGAAACCAATATAGACATTGGTATCTGAAAGTGTGATGCTACTGAAATAAATTCCCAAAAATATGGATATGACTTGGGAATCAAGCAATGGGCAACAACTGTAAGAAGTTTGATAAAAACAGCATGATAAGAAGAGTCTAGATTGCCTTGGATGGACTGAGTAGAAATATGGATGTCAATGACTCTGCTAGTGAAAGGAACCAGGGCCTGATGATTTTGGAAGTTCTCAGCCTATCCTTATTTCAAATGATGCTAAATTAGGGATTTCAATGTCAGAAAAGCAGGCTTTGAAAAGAAGGCCAAGGGTATGGCTGGACAGACAACCTTTTGCTAATGCCGCAGGAGGATCAGAAAGTCAGAATTTCAGTCACACAGAAGGCTCTTTGAAGAAATTAGGTATGTGACTCATGTATTCCTCAGCCACTCAGCAGAAGCCAGAAATAGAGATGGCATTATCCAGGAAAGATCTTTGGAGCAGCCTGTAGTCTAATGGAGTGAATACTCCTGGGGGAGACTCACAGGGTTCTTAAGAAATTTTTATCTCTTCTAGCCTTGAGTGAAAAGAAAAGAAAGTATGAAATAAAGGAAGGCTCTTGGACTTCCAACATTCTACAAGCAAGAAATAGGGTGATAAAACTACTCAGCTGAATTAAATCCAACAATAAGAATTATTCACCATGATCAAGTGGGATTTATCACAGATACGAAAGTTTGGTTCAACGTGTGAAGATCAATTACTATAATCCATCACATAGAGAGGCTAAAACAGAAAGATCACATGATTATATCAATGATGCAGAAAAAACTTTGACAAAAGTCATACCCATTTTTTATAAAAACTCTCAGGAAGCTACAAATATGGGAGAATTTCCTCAACTTGTTAAAGGATATCTAGTAGCGCCCCCTTCACCAAAACCCAACAGCTACCATCATACTTAGTGGTAAGAAACTTAAAAGTTTTCCCACTAAGATCAGGTATAAGGCAAAGATGTCCCTTCTTTCCACTTCTTTTCAACATCATACTAGAAGTTCTAGCTAATACAATAAGACCAAAAAATTAAATAAGTAAAAGATATACAGATTGGGAAGTAAGAAACAGAACTGTCTTTGTTTGTAGATGACAGGATTGTCTACATATGCAATCCAAAAGAATTGATGAAAACAACTCCTGGAACTAATAAGTGATTATAGCAAGGTTGCAGGATACAAGGTTAATGTACAAAAATCATTTGCTTTGCTGTATACCAGCAATGAAAATAAATTTAATTTGAAATTAAAAGCATGATAGAATTTGCTTTAGCACCTTCAAAATGCAATATTTAGGTATAAATCTAACAAAATATGTAGGAGATCTACATGAGGAAAACTACAAAATTCTGATGAGTGAAATCAAGGAAGAACTAAATAAATAGAGATAAATTGCATGTGCATGAATAGAAGGTATCAATATTGTCAAGATGTCAGTTCTTTCCAATCTGATCTATAGATTACTGCAATCCCAATCCAAATTGCAGCAAGTTATTTTGTAGATATCAACAAATTGATCATAAAATTAATACAGAAAAGCAAAAGACTCAGAAGAACGAACTCAATATTAAAGAACAAAGTTGGCCTGACACTACTTGGCTTTAAGACTTAATTAAAAAGCTACAATAATCAGGATAGTGTGGCACTGGAGAAAGAATAGACAAATAGATCAATGGAACAGAACAGAGAGCCCAGATATAGATCCACATAAATATGATCAACTAATCTTTGACAAAGAAGCAGAGACAATACGATGGAGCAAAAATGGTCTTTTCAACAAATACTTCTGGAAAACTGGACATTCACACAGATCTTACACACTTCACAAAAATTAACTCAAAATGGATCATAGACCTGAATATAAAATGCAATACTGTAAAACTCCTACAGGATTACAGGAGAATACCTAGAAAACCCTGGGTATGGCAATGACTTTTTAGAGACAATACCAAATGTACAATCAGTGAAGGAAATACTTGATAAGCTAGACTTCATCAAAATTTAAAAACTTCTCTGGGAAAGACAATGGCAAGAGAATGAGAAGACAAGCCACAGACTGGGAGAAAATATTAGGGGAAGATACACTTGATAAAGGACTGTTATTCAGAATATACAAAGAACTCTTAAAATTCAACAATAAGAAAATAAATAACTCAATTAAAAATGAGCCAAAGACACCTTAACAGATACCTTAACAGACACCTTACCAAAAAAGATAAACAGATGGCAAATAAACATATGAAAAAATGCTCCACATCATATGTTATCAAGGAAGAGCAAATTAAAACAACGAGATGTCACTATATACCTATTAGAATGGGCAAAATCTGGAAAACTGACCACACCTAATAATGGTGAGGATGTGGGTCAACAGGAACCCTCATTCATTGCTAGTAAAAATGCAAAGTGGTACAGCCGCTTTGAAAGACCATTCAACGGATTCTTACAAAACTAAGCATATTCTTACCATATGATCAAAATTGTGTTTCTTGTGTTTACCCAGAGGAATTGAGAATTTATGTCCACACATAAATCTGCATATTTTAGATGCTTGTAGCAGCTTATTTATATTTGCCAAAACTTGGAAGCAACCTAGATGTGCTTCAGTAGGTGAATGGATAAGTAAACTGTGGTACATCCAGACAATGGGATATTATCCAGCAGTAAAAAGAAACAATCCGTCAAGCCATGAAACGGCATGGAGCAGCCTTAACTGAATACTATTAAGTGCAATAAGCCAATCTTAAAAGGCTCCGTACTCTAGGATTCCAAATGTGTGACAGTTGAAAAGGCAAAACTTGGAGACAGGAAAAGGTTCGTAGTTGTCAGGAGCTGGGGGGAGCAGAGAGATGAATAGGCTGAGCACAAAGGATTTTTAGGGCAATGAAAATACTCTATGATATTGTGATGATAGACACATGTCATTCTACGTTTGTCCAAACCCATAGTATTATGACATCAAGAATGAACTGTAATGTGAAATTACAGACTTTGGGTGAATATGATGTGTTAATATAGGTTCACTAATTGTAACAGATTTCCTGCTCTGGTGGGGGATGTTGATAGCGGGTAGGGGTGGAGAGCATGCATATTTGGGGGCAGAGAGTATGTGAGAAATCTATGTACCTTCCTGTTGATTTTGCTGTGAACTTGAAACTGCTTTAAAAAAGTCTTAAAAAGAAAAATCTGATTAGCTGCCAACGTATGCTACCTTTCATGAAAAAGGAAAGATGGCTCCTATGGTTCAGCCTTAATCTTAGGAGGTGGAGTCTCCAGCCACAGAGGATTAGTCCCAGGCCTTGAAACCAAATGGAGTTTGCGTGGATGGCTTTTGGAAATTCTTGGGACTGGTGACTTCTAAAACCTTCTATTTTCTCTGTACTTTGGGCAAGCAGAGTGATAAACATCCTAATTCCCTTATCATTGAGTTCCATAGTTACCAAAATATAGCTAAAGATCCAGAGTAATACTGACACAGATTGAGTGGCTAGAGAATTCCAGAAGATAATTCATATCTATGGTAAAAGAAGCCTGGGCAGCTGGACCAGCCTCCATACCTGTGCAAGACTATGGACTTCTGGGTAGAAATGGATCATCCTGACGCAACAGGAGCAAATGGCCATCTCTTAGGACAAGCAAAGTCAGCAGATAGGGAAATCAAACTTCTGTCTTTGATGGTAGCAGTAGCAGTGGTGGCAAGTTTTGGAGCACGTAAGATTTGGGTGAATAGCTGTAAATTTTCTGATCTCAAGAAACTGCATCTGGATCAGGCCTTATTGGCAATGCAGAAGTTGCAAAAATGGAGTTTTTGCACACAAGGCAGTACTTCTGATATTGTTGGCTATTGCAGGTGATTGAGACGCCCAGAGAAAGCTGGAGGCTTCCCCCGCCACTCTGGATAGAGACCTACTCTGGGTTTGTTATTGTGGAGTGACATTGTTTTTTCTCCAAATGAGTTTGGTTGAACATCACAGCTCCCACATTATCACCTCATCCTTTAATTTTCAACATCATTGTCTTGTGAAAAGAGCAAATTTGCATTATTTTACTGAGACGTTGTTGAGTTGTTGACATTTTAAAGATTTTAAACAGTGAAGACAACAATGTAATATCTTATTAAAAATAAATTGGTCTTTTATTTATATTGCTTCATTAAGTTTCCACGTAATATTTCATATCCCATTTTTAAAGCTATTTCTCTATGGCTTTCCAGAAGGACTGAGGACTCTATTAGAGATCACAGCTTCAGGTCACAGTCACTTCCCCCCTCACGTGATATTGTTGAGAAGCTGTTTTCTGTTTTACACTGAATGACAGAAGGCAATCTATAGCACTAGAGGCTTCTGCAGCTACTTGGTTTTCAATATTACATTCCTTTCTCTTGCATCACAATCATTATTTCTGGCTGTAATCCAGATTTGTCCAATGACCAAATAATTTGCTTTTCTATCTATGTCCTTTTTTCCAAAAGTTTTGTGCCTATTTCTTTTATTGCATTATGATCCTGGGTTAGGACTAATTCCAACTTTATTTCTCAGGCATCTGTGGTGTGTGTTGGTGACTGTATTTGCATAAAGTGCCACAGGAGGAGGCTTTTTTTTTTTTTTTTTTTTTTTTTTTAGGAGGAGGCTTTTGTGGTAGATTTTGTGAGCTTTCTATCAGTTCTCCTTTTCTCATCACTGTGCTGTGAAATAGGGTGATAGTGTATTATAGACAATTGCAGAGGGCACCTTGGAGAAATGGGGGAATAAACCCAAGCCACCAGACAGCCAGTAAATATATACCTTGCTTCAGGCAAGAGTTTGTGATAAGAGCTGAGATATTATGACAATAATAATAGTATGATAAAACACCTACCCTAGCATTTATTGAGTGACTTTTTAAAATATTATTTATTTATTTATTTATTTATTTTTATTGAGTGACTTCTAAAAACTTTACATGTATTATCTCATTTAATCCTCCCATTAACCTTGTAAATATTATTAGTATAAATCCCTTTTTGAAAATGATGAGACCAAAATCCAAGGAAGTTATGGAATCTGCCCCAGGTCACTCAGTGAGTAATATTGGAGGCAGGATTCAAATTTAGCCAGGCTGATTCACATATGACCTCCTCCTGCTACTAATGATAACTCCTTCTATTCATGAGGCAGCTGCAAGAGTAGAGTCAGTTGGGGTTAAAAAAGATAGCTGCCTTTTATCCTCGTAAATTCCAGAGTCTGTAGGCACAAACCAGAATGGAGGTCTTAAGGTCTGCATGGGCACAAGGAAATGGGACATCATTCTGCAGTAAGCAACCTGAGCCAGACATGAGGTAGGCTTACCAAAAGTGCTGACAAGTGAATTATTTCTAACGCTTGGGGAGAGAGAAGAAACCCTGGGTTTTTCTACTGACTGCTCACGTCTCCTTTATGGGGAGAATGACAAGCAACTTCCAGGATTAAAACAGTGGCTACTTATATTCTGGTGGAAGTAAGAGGATCATAATGAGTGGAAGGTCCCAAACCCTTCAACAATCTGATGAGATTTATGAGACCCTCCTCAGTAACATGGATGCATATGGTCATACCAATTTCACCCCTAAATTTAGGCTATAGAGATTAAAATATAAAAATATGAGTTTGGAGTTGAGCTCATATTAAGTAAAAATAATCTATCTGGGTCTTTGAATCTTCAGTGTTGGGTGGCAATGTGTCTTAAAGAAGAAAGGAAGCATCATTCTTGACATTGGATGGGTAGCACCATGCCATTTGTGGTAGGAAGAATTCTGATGGCCTACAAAGATTCTTGGTACCTGATATGTATACATTTTCTTGAAATTATTCAGTCAAATGGTAATCTAGGGACTCCTGTGAAGGGATTTTTGCAAATGTAATTAAGGTCACAAAACAGTTGATTTTAAGGTAGGGAGATTATCTGGATGGGTCTTACTTAATCACCTGAATCCTTTAAAAGAAAGTCTTCAGCTGGTCAGAGAAGAGGAAGTCAGATTCTCAAAGTGTGAGAAGGATTTGAGGTACCGCCTCTGCTTTGACAATGGAGGAGGCCACACTGCTTTGACAATGGAGGCGGTGGGGAATCTGGGTGGTCTCCAGGGGCTGAAAGTAGCCTCTGGGCAATGAATGGTCAGCAAGGAAACAGGGATCTCAGTCCTATAGCTGCAAGGAGATGAGTTCTACCAACAACAATTATCTGGGAAGCAGATTTTTTTGGAGCTTCCATGTTAGCTCAGCCAACACCAGGTGACACCATCAGCAGAGATCTCTTGCTGTGCAACACTTCTGATCTACAGAATTGTGAGCTAATAAATGGATATTGTTTTAAGCTGCTAAACTTGTGGTAATTTGTTACACAACAATAGAAAACTAATATACCATCTCCCCAAGATTTCACGGGAGATCCAGAAAGGACAAAGTTTTCTCACTGCAACAAATGCACAAAGAGAGAAAACTAATATTTTCTTTGCTTTGTGTACATGCATGCTAGATAGGACCTTTGGAATTTTTTTCTTCCCTATGCTGGAAGAACTAGGTTTAAAATAGCTGGCATGAATTCTTAAGATAAGCCTATGGTACTCACAGAATAAACTTTAGCACTGTTAACCAAGTGTAGAGATTTTACAGCCACATCCACAGTCTTGGATGTGAATCGCAGCAAATAGATTATAGTTGTCTCCCTGTTTCAATTTACCATGGCTAAGTCATTGAACTCTCTTGGCTCTATGTACTCATACAGCAAGTGAGGGGTTTGGTTTAATGATTCCATCCCTGGTACTCCATCTAGAGCTAATGTCCTCACATTACAGATTTCCAGAATAAACAGACCTATAGTTTTATTTCTTTTTAAAGATTTATTTATTTATTTAAGGGGTGGGGAGAGGCAGAAGGAGAGAGAGTAGTATCTTAAGCTGACTCTGTTGAGTGTGGAGCCCAAGGCAGGATTTGATCTTATGACCCTGAGATCATGACCAGAGCAGAAACTGAAACCAAGAGTTGGATTCCTAACCGACAGAGCCACCCAGTTGCCCCATAGACCCACAATTTTTAAATAGCCCGTGATGTTCAATGAATACTTGACGTGATTTCTAAGGAGTTAATGGCCATCCTAAACTATGTCACACCCTTCTAACTTGTGCTTTCAGGGACTTTCATTCTCACTGGCATTTGGGAATGCATCTCTCCCCTCCCCCACTTTCCGTAGGCTCTCCATCAAAGGAAGCAGTAAACTTCCTTCCACTCTAGTAACATTTCACAGACTGTGTCATGGAGACAAATAGCTGGCATGACTACAGCCCGCAAATCCATCTAGAGTGTGTGTGGTACTTTTTATAATAGGTGGAAAAGCTGTTCTTTCTCAAACAAGAGAAGAATTTTATGAGAGACCCTACACTCCATCCCAACCCCTTTCCTTATCAAATTTAATAAAAAATTAGAATCAATACATAAATTAATTAAAGCAAAAAACTTATCAGGTTATCTTGGGATGGTAACACCTTTATTCCTGCAAGGAGCCCGACATGCAAGCAGGTATATTGCACAGAAATGCTAAGCCCTTAATCAATACAACAAAGTATTTCCAGACTCCCCAGACTGATAAAATCGAGCAATCAATTATCCTGTAATATAGGTCTGGTGTAAGCAGGATTAAAAATATTATTGAAAGCAGTCCTACCTCTTGATTAACTGTTGCTGGAAGTTCTCAGATTTAATTCTTCACACTTTACTTTCATTCAAAGTTGGAAACCAAATACCCCAAACTGTTGAATCTACTGATCACATTTCACAAAAGGCAAGAGAGTTCCCAAGTATAAAAGGAAAATGATCTGCCACCTGTAATGAAAAAACAATAAAGCCTCCTTTCTCACTAATTCTATTCCTAACAGTCCAAGCTGCTCAAGTAGAGAATCATGTTGTTCTTGAAGCAATAATGAATTTGAAAACATCTCATGCTCCAGAAATCTGTTTCCAGAATTATTATAAACTTTTGCATTCTCCAAACAAAGCCTCATTAGTTCCTCTATTGGCTTGCTTCTGGTCACACTTTTCTGGAGCTATTTAAAGTGCACAGTGAAGCATTTAAATATTTTATATAAATAAAAGAAGAAGGATGAGTTGTGTCAAAGAGCTTTACTCCTTGGCAGTGCTAAATGCCTACGACAGCTTGGTTAGCCACTGAAAAATCACTCTAATGATATACTCACTAGAAATGTTCCCAGTAGCCTCAGAAAAAAACATCCAGCTGGAAAAAACTCTATGTCCAGCCCCATTACAAAAGCAGGGAGAATTTGCAGCCAAAAGATGCTTGTAAAACTGAGTGAGAACGTCTACAGGAAGCGCGCAGAGATGAGAGAAGTGTCCTGTGTGCAAAGTAGGATAGACCCAGAGAAACCCAGAGACATTGATCCAAAGGGGGAGCAGACTCTGTGTTCTGATTTATTTCTTCATTCAACAAACACGTCAAATGCTTACTATTTATTGGCCATTGCAGTAGGGCAAGGGTTAGAAGTTGAATAAGACCCAGGCCTTGGGTGACTGTGTGGTGGGCACTGAGGTGGGCACTTGACGGGATGAGCACTGGGTGTTATTCTGTACGTTGGCAAATTGAACACCAATAAAAAATAAATTTATAAAAAAAAAAAAAGAAAAAAAAAGACCCAGGCCTTGGAAATTTTGCATTGTAATGTTAGAGAAAACCCCTGGTTTGGGATGGGGAAGAGGAATAAAAGGGCAAATAACCGAAACCAGGATTTGGGTCCTGCCAAGGGAACAGCAGTAGGAGTATCATTTTTGCATGCGTCTCACTGTGGGACAAATTTTATTTTATTTTATTTTTTATTTTTTTATTTTTCTTTTTTTTGTGGGACAAATTTTAAAAGTTGAATAGTACATAGAAAAACAAAACACCAGTATCATTTTTTAATTGGGATCTTTTGGCCTTAGAAGAGTGCACAGTAAGCTGATTGGACAAAGCTCAGCGGTGAGAAAAGGCCACACTGGGCAGCACATGGTCAGTGAGCGGAGTGAATTAGTATGATTCAATCTCCGTGGAGATAAGAAGTTTGGCCAAGATCTGATCCTTTGGTTTTCATACCTGGGCTCTGACAGTTCATTCATGGAGACCTACTACTTAAACTAAGTCACTTGAAGCAACCATTCAAAATACTTACATAATCAGATTGATTCTGTCTCTAGCAAAGAGAAGGCTGCCAGATGCACTGACAGCTCTTGAACCCTGAGAACACACTTGTGGCAGAGATCTCCAGAAGCTGGCTCTGAGCAACCCTTCACATTTGCCCTTTGATTAACGAAAGGTAAAATGGCAGGTGTCTCCCTACTAGATTGTTTGAGAGCTACTGACTAATTTTGGTTGGATTCTTTAGCAGGAAAGGGAAAGAAAGGGCCTGGAAGCAGAAGAAAGAGAAAAGAAATGCTAAGATGGAGAACAAAGGGAGACCGTTTGGTAGCAAATTTATTTCTTGTTTATTTTAATACATGATTGGTAGGCCTTCAAGCTCGAGATTACTTTGATTTGGTTTTATATCATCCCTATTCCATCCTCATGCCAAATAAGAGATTTTATTCAACAGTCGATGAGATTTTTGTTTTGTTTTGTTTTCTTAAAATCTGGCTTCTCTGATAAACTCTGGGCAAATCTCAACAGGCTACCTCATATGTGTAATATTAGATGTGGCTTGATTTAATAGTATGATTTAAGTGAGTCATGAGACTTTCATCAACTTTTAATACCAATAAAATAATTGGACAGGCTCCTTTACCTGTCTGAGCCTCAGTTTCCCAGGAAGGCTGGCTTTGATGATCACTCACAGTTCTGGAATTGTATCATTTTCATTTCTGGGCAACTGAGCATCACTGATATCCTGTGTCTTTTATATCAATTATGAGTCTTTGTTTTGTTACAGTAATTCTTGCAGGTCCTAACAACATATTTTGTTGCCACAATACAATATCGAAAAAAAACCCCACATAATTCTGGGTAGATTAAGAGTATTTATTTATCATAAAGCTAATTTGAAGTTATTATCTGGTTTAGGCCTGTAAGTTTTACTTGGCCCAGGTGAATTTAGAAGGTGGTGGGAAAATATTTTTCCTGCCGTTTGCACAGGTATGCTTTGATATGACCCATCAAATCTCCCCTGAACTGAGGCCTGCTTTGTTCAAAATTTGTACCACTTGTAGTCTGATATCCTAAGCCCCCAAACAAAAGTAAAGATAGAAAGCATGCTCAGGCAAAGGACTTGAGACCTAGTGAGCAGGAATGTGAAAAATAGCATGCCAAGGACAAATTCAAATGTAAGCATTTGGAGGATTAGCATCCCAGGGAAAAGCTTTTTCATATTCTCCATTTTTGACTAATCAAAATGAATCTTTAAAATTATACTGCGGCTGAGAATTCATTTTCTTTTTCTTTAGAGAAAAACAGAAAGAAAAATCAAAAGCATACAGAGGCAGATCTATAGCTACAGTGACAGTTATGAATAAGTAGCACACACGATCCTTCAGGGTGGATTCTAGGAACTGAGTACAGTTCAGGAAGATCTTGAGCTCACAATTAATTATTTAGAAAACACTCTCCTAGCTGCTAAGTAAACACATAATGTTCTCTGGCAGGGGAATTTGTTTGAATTCTCAGCCTTGAAGCTAATCAGTCAGGCAGGGCTGCTGCATGCATTTCTAACTGCAAAAGAAAGCGATTCTAAGAGAGGTGTCCTCCCGCCCCCCCCCCCCCCCACCTCGCAACCGTTCTGCTTTGCAGCATGACCCTGCTCTAAGGATCTTAGCCTAAGGAATAGGAGGATGGTTGGGTCTCGAGGTTGATGGGAAAAGTAGTGATTAAAAAGCATTGATTAGCAATTTTAAGTGAAATGAAAATGGGAGATGTAAAAATGACACATTAACTGAAATTTCTCACCTTTTCTCAAAGGAAACTCATTATTAAGGTGAACACTGCTAAGCATTTGCAGATGCTCTCCCTGAGATTGTACTAGGTTGCAAAATGGAGTCAGGTGTGCTGACGGGGGATGATGGTGACCATTTGAGCAATAACCAAAGTGATGAGTCAGTCATAGAGGGTATATGAGATCAATACAATGAAGAGTGGCAGGGAGGGAGTCATGTAGTCACATGATAAATGTCTGTATGACATGCACACTTACAACAATACTAGAAAATAGTGCAACAGAGCTATGAGAAAGGAGCAGATAAGGTGGTAATGAAGCATAGAAGTGAAAAATGTTATTTTGTGTGGGAGAACCAAGGGAAAGTTTCTGAAGGATGACCTTGAAGGAAGAGACGAAGGATGTGGTAGGCCAAGGTGGGGACCATGCATTCCAGGTGGAAGGTACAATAGAATAGAAGCAAAGACACCAGAGGAGTAGGTCTGACTAATGGGGAATGATTTGGTGTAGCTAAAACAGAGCATGAAAGGGGAAACGATAGGAAATTGAACGGAAAAGGGTATTTGGGGCCAGATTGTTAAAAGTTTAAATGCTAAGATTTTGAGCTTTATTCCAGAAGCAACAGAAGGAGAGGAACACAATTAGAACTGCCTAAGTGTGGGAGATGGACTGGAGAATGAGAAGAAGCTGAGAACTGCTATAAGGCAATGGCGTGGGTTAGAGTTCATGTCAACCACAAGAGAAGGAGTTAAAAGAAAGAGATGGTATCTAAGAAGCATCATGGAACCAAAGTGCATTGGATCTGGTGGTGCATCCATATGAGAATAAGGGACAGGAATGAGTGGTCATGGGTGTGGCCTTCTTAAGCCTAGGCATGTAGAGAGACAGCAATGCCAGGAGCAGAGCTTGAGAACACAGCAAAAGAAAGGATGGTGGGGGATAAAAGGCCTGAGGATAAAGAGTGCTGTTTTGGATGTACTCCGTAGAGAAAACAGAGAAACATGCCTCCCAAAACGTCTTGTTCATATAAATGTAGACCTAGAAGCCACCATGGAGTATGACCAGGAGAGGAATTAGAGGCATCCCTTACAAAGATGATAATTGGCGTGATGATTAAAATAACAACAGGTTAACTAAGGGAGACGGGAAGAGGAATGAGGGCTACACTCTCTCGGAGCTGACGGCATGTAGGGAGTGGGGAGAGACAGGAAGACATACATGCAGAAAGACAAGGCGGGCGACTAGGAGGGGACAAGGAGCCAAAGGTTCAACCTTCTAAAAGCCAAGGGGAGAGAGGGTTTCAAGGAGGACTGATTTGGTCATCAGGGTTCAAAGGCTGCCAGGAAGCCAAGGAGGAAAGGACAGGATTGAGGTCCTAAAGTGTCATTAGTGATCATCAAAAGCATGGTGTCTCTGATGGGGACAGGAGGTAGAAGAGTGGGCAGAGAGTTCAGCAGTGGGAACAGCGTGAGTAGTGATTAAAATACCATCCCTACAAACAGAGAAAATAGATTGGGCATCACAATGCCATGGTGAAGGACAAGAGCTTGAAAAAAGGCAAACGCCTATTTAAAATGTACCTTTTGTATTCTTATTTCAACCCTGGAAATCCACTTAATCTCATATAATCTAAAGTAAACTAAACCAATAAACAAAACATTAGTTTGGTTAAACATATTTGAGTCTCATTCAGCACACACTGTACAACCAAATACACCTACAGAGGTGCAGCAGTCCCACAGCTAATATTTGTTGAATTTCGAGGGTTACCTTTAGAGATTAGAGAAGGAAGTAGAATTAATATTCTACAAATATTACTTGAATCCGTACTACTTCCTGGATTAGAGTGAAACCAAACAGTCCACCTCCGCCTTTGTAGACCTCGCAGTTGCCCCACAGATATGGAGGGAGTGCCAAAACTTTACATATCAGAACCACTCTGTGAACACAATGCTGCAGGGCTGAGATGTGAAGTCTCAAGCTCTGAGTTTAGTGTCTAGCCATACTATTGACCCGCTGCTGACTCTGGGACAGCTATCCAGTCCCCACTATTCCTTTCACTTTCTCTACTAACTGAGTCCTTTAGTCCCTGCCAGGTATCTTATCAAGGACTATACACAGTTTCGCTTAACTCTCCCAACAAACTGGAGAAGAAGGCAAACAAGCCTCGTCTCACAGATGGAAACTGAAGTTAATTGCATCTAACTCCAAATAAGATATGTGGGATGATCTCTCTGCTTTCCCATCTAAAACCAGACCCCCTCCCCAACACTTCTGGTACATGTTTCCTGCAATTTGTCTAGTCTTGATCAGTGTCTACTTGTCTTGTTGATAGTCTTTCTTCTCCACTACAATGGAAGCTGTCATTGAGAAGCTACTTTTACTGATTTGTACATGCTGTATCCTCAGTCTGTAAATTGAGGATATTTACATTATCAATAGATATTTGGCAAGTGTTTGTTTTTTGAAAAGTTGCACTGAACATATGAATTCATTTCTTATGGATATAAGACATAAGTGACTATATTTGAATAGATACATAGGTGTGTGGACATATGCGAGTATGTATAACTGAATACAGGTATGTATTGGATACAGCATTCACACAAAATAAGGCTAGGTTCTCAAGTTTGTCGATTTCCTGTGAAGGGTAGAGCTGAAAATTTAAAAGCGGAATCACCAATACCCTGAATATTGTTCCACCAGAACTCCTCCATGGCTAAACTGCTTTGTCAACAAACTGGGTGGTTCCTTTCATATTATTTTCCTCCTAAGTCCATGGAGGGTTGACATTTGGGAAGCCTGGCTCTTTCTTCCAGCCCAGTTAAGCCCCTGGCTGCCTACCAGCTGTTTTGTGTCTATCATCCTTAATCACTTCAGTGCCTTTTGTCACGAGATCTTTCTATGATCTGAGAAGCCAAAATAATCCCACCTGAGTCATTTGTAGGCCTTAAAAATGACAAACTTTTAAAACTGGATGATATTTGTAGTTAGTCCAAGTGAAAGAAGGGAATAGAGAGAAGAGGGCCGTCGACATTTTATGGAGGAAGAAACTCAAACCCAAAGGACTGAGTGCTTTGTTCAAGGTCACGCGTGACCGCAGCGTGAGTGGTGGAGCAGAGGCCAGCATCTAATTCTTAGATTTACATTCCTCTGAGTGTGGTATCAATGTCCCTCAGCCTCCCGCATTTATTTTGTAGTGAGCCATGATAGAGGCCGTGTACACCAGAGCAGTGAGAGCGGAGCCACACATCTCCTTCCCCAGAAACTATACTCAGCATCTCAGCATTAAGCCACCACAGCTTTGAACTGTGTCTGTGAGCATCTGTGCTTTATCTAGATTTATTTTGTGCATCTGTTAGCAAGATGTGTGCTAGGGTATCAGAAAAGCCTACAAAAGTTTTTGGAGGGGCCTGGGAATGCTCAAAAAATTTTTCCATATTAAGTATTGGTAATTGCTTTACTTTGTACCTTTTCAGCTTACAAAAGGCTTCATATCAATGCTCTACTACTGGATAGTGTGAAAACCTATATTACGATTTAAATGGTCTGGTGCGGGGCCTGGGTATTGGTAATTTTTAAAATCCACACGGATAATTCTGATATGCATCCAGGATTGAGAACCACTGAAGTACACCCTGTCCTTTCTCAGTATGAAACCTAGATGTAGTCATTTCTAGACCATTAAAATAATATATTCAACTTATTTGTCTCTACTATTTCAAGAAAAAGGCAAGCCCTCAATTTAGCATCTGTGGGTTATAACTGTTTTCCAAAGTATGATTGGTTCAGGCTGATTATACAGACCAGGAGAAACGTCAGATTCATTTTCAATTGAGAGAGTGTTTGGTTGTTATTCTCATGGCAACTGGGTTTTATTTATTTATTTTTTCTTGGAGAATGCTAGAGGAAAATATGACAACCAAAAAGGTGAGAAAAAAGGAACAAGATGATGATAGCAACTGGGTATTTGTGAGAGGCTTGTATAGAGGGGCAATAATACTCAGAAAAAGAGAAAAAAAAAACCATTGGAATATATGGCAAGGGTCCTCACCAGTCTTCCTCCTCTGAGATGGATCCCCTTGTAGTGCTACATGAGCATGGTAACTGTGGAGCATTAAGGAGAACCTCCCAGCCCCATAGAGGAAGGATCTGAAACCAAAGGTTGTAGGAATGTCGCATAAGCAAGAAGGCTTTGGGCCAGAATCAGGAAGCAGCACCATTACAGGACTTTTAGAGCAAGATCCGGATTGAGAGAAATGATATTTGAGTACTGAGCTTCCCCAGGAATTCTATGTTTGCCTTTAGTTTATAAGGATTATTTAGTATTTTCCTCAACTAGTGTAGTAAGCACAATTTCTAAATCGGCTGATTTAACCTACTGTAGTTCTGGTTTTGTTCCATTGAGTCCATCATTGACCTCTTACCTCATAGGCTGACTTTTGTTTTGTCCTGACCCCATCCCCTCAGCGTATCGAGCCTTTAGCTTTAGTTTCTTTCCTTGTCACATTTTCTTCTCTTCTAGGAAAGTAATAGAAAGTTACCTAATTTGTCTCATTATTTGAGACCATGCCCAACCTTCTCACATGCCAAGGTTTTTGAGGAATGCCTTGCAAAGCAGAATGTGGACAGTTGCAGATATCAGCATTTAAAGACAGCACTAAAAAAAAAAAAGACAGCACTGAGGAGGGACCCACCATAAACTGAACTCAGATCTGATGGTGCAGTATTTTGTGTTAAACTAGAGCATCTTTCCACTGTTCTGCAGTAAGTGAATAGACTCTGGGAAGTTGCTTTCCCACTTTTAGGTCTCTAGAGTGCCAAGGAGTACACGAAGGCAAACATGCTTCTATCAAACGCTTCTTGCCCCCATCAGAGCTATTCATGAGGCTTTCCAAGCTCTCATCTTACTCCCAGGGATCAACCAAATCCTGGGAGGCTCTGGGTCGATGTGTCACTCTGCCAACTTGAGGTAGCAAAAGCATCAGTCATCAAAAGGGTATTTTCTGTGAGTCAACATCAGCTCTCGCAGGATACTGAACTTTCAATATTGACATCTGCTCCTAGAACAGACCCTTAGGAAAAGTTATTTTGATGATACCAGGGAAATGCTGATAACTGGAAGCCTGTGGTAAAAATGTACATTTCCTAATCTAGGCTAAAAAGGCCACAAAACAACGTCAATTGCTTGTTGCCTTGAGTCTTGAATACGACCTTCACTTGACCTGTTCCTCTTTCCTGTTACCAAACTGGTGTCTCCTCCCTTTGCAGCCAGATTCCCAGAGAATTGACCTGAGTGTGCTTTTCTTTTTCCTTCAGAGCATCGTGTCTTGTCCTCATTTAATTTGACTTTTGGTCCATTATTCAGAAATCCCATTTTAGGAAATAGGAACCACTCTGTACTGCTTTTAGCCTAGGTCAGTGTTTTGCACATGATAGGAATTTGATGAATGTTTTAATTCAACAAATGTGTTGGTTGATTCATCACATTGCCAGAGGCTGCTCTTGACCTTCTTATCAATACATTCTTTTCATTGCTGACTCTCTCAGATGCTGTTGGCTTTCCTCATATTCTTGAAACTGTCTTTGCCTTACTGCTTAGAATGGCATTTCAAAGAGTTAATGAATCCTTGAAGCCTTTTATTTTATTTTTCTAGTTGAGTTTACCAAACACTCTCTCAATTGAAATTTGTAAGACTTTAGTTGAATTCTTGATCTAGTTCTTGCAATCTCTGTGACTTCAGTGAATCATCATCTTTCTCATCACACTCCTTTCTTCTACAAATCTGTTTCTTCTTGAGAGAATGGGGTAGGATCAAATGGACCCATGCTAAAGTACTTTGTAAACTAATCAATGCATATATATGCATATGTACATTTTAAATTTAGTTGACCCTTTCTCACTGTACCCACTGTGATGTGGGGAGGATAAAGTTAATGATATGTACGTATGAAAGTACCTAGCACAGAGGAGGCCTGGATGATGAGAAAGGATGGGTCATGCATCCGTAGGGAGAAACACTCCAAGCAGGGGGCACAGCTAATACAATGAAGCTATGGAAGGAAAGAGTTTGCATGTACCAGGAGACTAAAAGGGTTGATACAGCTTAAGTACAGGGAGCAGGGCAGGAGTGATATATGATTATATGGAAAAATAAGCAGAGGAAAGATCACATAGAAATGGTAGAAATTTAGATTTTCTTCTTCTTCTTCTTTTTTTTTTTTTTTAAAGATTTGTTTATTTGAGAGAGAGAATTGGGTGAGGAGAGACAGAAGAAGAGGGGCTTTGGGGAGGGAGAGGGACAAGCAGACTTGGGCTGAACAGGGCTCCCTGAGGGGGTCCAGGTGGGGCTTGAGGTTGGGCTCAACTCAGGATCCCAAGATCAAACCTGAATGGAAACCAAGAGTAGGATGCACCACCTAGGTGCCCCTGGATTTTATTAAAAGTGCAATGGTGTCATTTAAAGCTTTTGAGTAAGGGAGTGGAATGTTCTCCTTTACATTTTTAAAAATATTACGATGGCTCCTATGTGGGGAGCAGACATTGGTGAGGTGGGGCCAGCATAGAAGCCGGAAGATGAGTTAGGTAGTGGTGCAGTCACCCAGAGACTAACAGAAGGGAACTTCTCTTAGGGAGGTGATCATGGAGAAGACACATGGGGGGAATGTGTTGAGGACGAATAAACAATCAAAATATAAATGCTTTTACTGACATTGAATGCTCCTTATAATTTTACTACAACGTTCTCTTCTAACTTGAGCTGACACTTCCCTTCTACACGCTCTTTGTGCTATCCAGCCTACGTACAGTTATGCCCCTTTGTACATTCTTGCACCCATGCCTTGCTCACATCTCCTCGGTAAAATCTCCTCTTAATATAAGCAACCTTTAGACAGTCTGATTATAAGCATGCCCTCATAATGCATGCTTATTTTATAAATTATATACATAATATGATTAATTCATATAGTATTAGTATCATTTTTTAATATGAAAAGTGAATACACATGAAGATGAATGTTCTAATGATTTCTCTCTCCACTTTGACAAATATCTTGTGAACCTCATTGTCCACTCCTTGAAGGTAAGCACATCATACCTGGTCTTGGCTGTCAATTTCTACTAAGTCTTTAAGGTTTGACTCAAGATGCTTTTTCTATGAGATTTTTCTCAGCCACTTGCTCTTTTGCTCTGAAGTGCTACAAACACTTGGATTCTAACACTTTAATTAGGTTCAGCATTTATCATTCACTATTGTGCTTCTGTCATGTTCCATCTTTCTCCACCTGGACCGTAGGCTCCTTGAGGACACCAACTAATGTCTTATACTTGCTTTAAGGCACATTAATATTTGTTGGCTGGAGGAAGAATCTAATGATACAAAGTTTTTCAGTCAGGAGTCATTTTTTCACCAGGAGTCATTCATTAATTCAAAAAAATTACCACTGAGTGTCTAATTATAGATCAAGTGTTCAAATTCCTGGTATTAAGGAGAGACAGGACCAGCAAGTTCTCATCTGTCATAGAACTGACATTCAAGGAGGCTGACAGAAAATAAATTGACAAATAGTTGTCAAAGATCCTTTAAAATGAAAAGTGGTTGTTTCTATGGAGAAAAACAGGTAACAGGGATGTGAGTTCAGGTTAATTTGATGAATGAAGCCCTCTGAGGAAGTTGATGATTTTCTATATGATTTTCTATATGATGGGAAGACTCAGAAGAGTCCAGCTTCACTGAAGTGAGTTAAAAGATGCTTGTCATTCCAGGCTTATGGTTTACCTGCCATCATCGATTTAGCTCTAGTTCTACCTCCATAGTCATTAAGATTATTTGAAATTCCTTTGCCATAGTGACCAATTATAATTTTGAAAGTCTAGCCAGTAATTTATAAGTGAGTATTATAAGTCAGTAAGCCTAATGCTAGCTGCTATAACAACCAAATCCCAAATCCTCAGTGGCTAAACACAATAGAGTCTGATTTCTTATTTGTGTGATTTCTTATTTCTTATTTCTTATCGGATTTCCTTGTTAACACTTGACCTTTTGAAATCCAGACTCCTTCCATCTTCTGGTTCCATATTCCTCTAGAACCTCAGAGTTCTCCACATTCAACCTGAGGATGGGGATAGAAAGGGAAGAATCACCCATAGGAAGATTTTGTGGTTCTACAATGAAAGTGGTGATATGCACATTCTAGAACAAGGCTATGCCTCAAAGCAAAGGTGGCTGGGAAAGGTAGGCTCAGTGTGGTCCTAGAAGAAGAGGAAATAGGTTTTGTGAAAACTTGTCAGCTTCTGCCCCAGTCAGCTTCTCCAGAGTTCCTTTTTCTAAGATCTGAAAATTCCCAAATTTATTGATCATCATAGACCCAGAAGAAGTGCATATGATAAAACAAACTTTTGACTTTATCTCCAGTGACTTTACCCTTGATGATGACTTTACCCTTGATGATTATTTTCTCTCACTTACTTTAAAATAAGTGAAATAAGAGAAATAAGCTACTTATTTTATCTTGCTACTTTATCATGCATCCCATTTATCCTCCCAAACTGGCCCATTTTCACAAATCTAAACAATAAATCAAGATTCGATCCTGAATTACACATGCAATACTTCAATGCAAAACTTTTTGCCACAAGTAGAAATTCACAGTATATGCTTTCCAGCTCATTAAGCTCAATGCCTCAAAATGACCTGAAACAGGCACCTCTTTTTCAGAGAAGGAAACAGTTGGCTCTACTAGCTGCTAGAATGACTAACAATAAAATGTGTAAATTTATTCTATGATAAGCTCCTTGCTGTATGGCGCTACATTAATCTTTGTTGCTCTCTTTACTTGTTATATGTAATTTGAAAAACCAGGTTTAATTATTTTGACTTGACTTCTTTATCATTTCTTTTGGTTTGGGGGCAATGGGACAAATGGCTCATAGTTTGGGAAACCTCAATTCCTTAACTTTTTCTTTATCTGTTTTGCTCATAGTCACCATGGCTTTTGCATACTGGGCACTCTTTATACTTTCTGGAACCTCTGAAAATAAATGATGAAGCATTAAGCTCCCCAATAATCCCTGGACTGAGGGAGAGAGGGGATAATTTTACTAATTTTATTAGGATTAAATATAAAACTCAGAAAAGTTAGAGGAAAATATGTACAAATGTGTCAGTTCTTATTTAAGCAGCTGGGATGGGTGTAGCTGTGATGCAGCCTGGAAGGACAGTAAAAGGAATCCACCCTGAGGACTGACCTTAGCCAGAGCTGGATGCCACTGAAGTAACTTAACATCAAAGGAGTGGGGTAGAAAACCAAACTGTGGCCAGAGAAATGCAGCAAAGTATGAATTCAGAGAGGAGAAGTATTGATTAGTAGTGCAGGAGGCGCAAGATAGGAATGGAATCTCTTATAAACACTGGTTGAGTAAAGCAGTTGAGAATTAATTCTCAACTTCTTCTTCTCATCTTCCCTCCTTCCCAGCCACTCTAGGAACCTTGTTTGAGCTCCCAGAAAGTTCTAAGTTCTTTATAAAGCCTCCTTCTCTGCATAGCACAATAGAAGTGCAACAGACAGGGCAAGAATTTCCTCTCATATCATTCTACATACAGCAAGTCCAAGAGATGACTCTTCTATTACTTATGTATATGTAATGTAATAAAATATTCATTTATAGTCATTCCACCTAATTTATTCAGTTATTCCTGATGTAACCTCTGTTTTGTATCTTCTGTGTGTCGGGGCAGGTATATAAAAATGAAGTAATATAGCATCAGGGGCTTATAATATACTGCAAATAGACAAACATATAAATGAACAATTAAAATACAATTCAATAACTCTAGTTCGAGATGCCTGACTAAGAAAATCCATTTGCCTTTTCTCCTTCCGTGATCCTACTGAAATGATAGAAAAAAAAAATAAAAGGAAGGATAAACCCATAGTGAAATTAGAAACCCAAAAAAGGCAGAGCCACTGCATACCATTGGGCAGTAAAAAAAAAAAAAAAAAAAAAAAACTCACAAACTTGTTTTTGGCAGTCCTTGGAAAGGGCACCATTAGCGGGCCTGGAATGCTAAAGAATTTCTGGAAGACACATAGCAGATGGACTTGGATTGATAGAGTGTCTGTGGCCCATAAAAATGAAATTGGATGCCATTCAAGAGTGAATTTTCCCAGCTGAATTCAAGAAAAATTCCTAAATCAGAGATTTAAGCTTGTAAGCAGAAATAAGCCAAAGGATGGTCAGGGTGGTGATTATGAAAAGGCCTATGGACCCAACTGCTCCCATCTCCATGGGAGAGGCTGAATCAGCATTTGCTGCAGTTGAGCGATGCAGGAACAGTTCTTTAAACAAATGAGGAAATTGATTAATGAGAAAACCCAGCATGGGTATTGATTCCAGGGAAAGAAATGGAACAAAGCAATGGATAAGTAACTCCTAGGATCAGAGGCAAGCTCTATCTTTGCTCACATTTCCTGATCTCCTGCAGTCGAATTTTTTTATGATTAGCAGCCTCGTTATTGCTAAGGTACAAAAATGATTGCCTCTTCTGCTGAGATATGGAAGATATGTCTAAGATATCCAACATATGTCTAATTATAGTAAAAGGAGTAAAGAAAAAAGAGAAATGAGCAAGGAAAAGAAATAGAAGAATTTTCTGATATGAACAAAGACTTGACAGAGAAGGTAGAAAATTAAAACAAATGGAAAAAGAGATACACCTAAGAATGTGATTATGAAACTTCTGAACAAAAATTAAAAGAAAATCCTATAAGTAAAGGGAAAGAAAAACTTGCTTATGAAAACAAGAATCAAACTAATAGCAGAATGTTCAGTTGTTACACAGGATGTTAAAAAATAATGAGACAATGTCTGCAAAATTTTGAAGGAAAATTTGTTTTCTTTTTGAGAGAGAGAAAGTACAGCAAGTGGGGAGCAGGGGGTAGGGGCAGAGGGAGAGGGAGATGGAGGGTCTTAAGCAGGTTTCACACCCAGCATGGAGCCTGATGCTTGATGTGGGGTTGGACCTCACAATCCTGAGATGACCTGAGTGGAAATCAAGAGTCAGACACTCAACCACTTAAAGTGCCCCTGAAGGAAAATGTATTTGGACTGAGGGCCCTCTATCCACTAACTTATCATTCAAGTATGACGGCAAAAAGTAAACCTTCAAAGCCCATCACTCATGTCTTTGTCCTCCCTCCCCCTTCTTGCTGTTCTCTCTCTCCCTCCCTGCTTCTTTCCCATCCATTCATCTAGACCAAAAGGAGATATCAAAATCTGAAGTGTTTTTCTCTGGGGAGAGATATTATAAGATATATTAGATTTTCTTTTGTGTTTCTGCATTTTCTCCCTCCCTCTTTTTTCTAACTATTCACTACTATTGCTGCCACTTCTATTACACAAGCACAACCACCAATTGTTAAATATATTTAGTTGCCAGGTTCTGGTCTATACTGTTTACATATGTCTCAAATGATCCTTACAATGACCCTATAGGGAATATGAAACTCAAGTATATTATCTATAAAGTTGAAATAGTAGTAATTTATTATTTAACCCCCTACTCAACCCAAAGATCCTTTCTCCAATACTCTTCTTGCTGCCTTAGTCTCTCAAAGGACAACTTATTCCTTTGATGGAATTTTTAGGCTACTCTGCTGCAGTTTATTATGTGGTCTGGGTTCTTGTTAACATCTTCCAACAAGATGATAAAGATCATGTTGATGTTGATTTTCAGATTTATGAGAGAACTTGATGAACAGAAGTCTAAAAAAAATAATTTTATTTCAGAAAATAAAAGTAAATGGATACTTCAGGCACAACAATTTCACACAAAGAGAGGAATAAATGTTGAAGGAGTAATCAGGGAAAGGAATTGGAGAAAAGGATTGCAAGAAAACAAAGGATTGTTTAAGTCCTTAGATTTATTTTCCAAGAGGAGTGTAGGATTAGAGGGAATAGAAAACAGTAAAATTGAGGTCAATTGGGAAGGGAGGACCAGCGATAGGATACCTTTTTTCTATTCCAGAAAGCATAGGCCAGGCTAAGCCCCTTAGCGAGCTTTGAAAATGCCCATGTCCAAGTGATGAGAGAAATTTCTAGGTTTAGGAAAATGTCTGCATTTCTTCAGTTTTAGCCAAAAATGACAAATGGCAAAAGGGTAGAAGCAATGAATAAAGAAAGAGTAAATCATCTTTATGTTAAAGGAGGTGTTTTGTTTTGTTTTTCATTTTTCCGCTCAGGTAAGTTTGTCAGTAAATTCTTTCTGATAAGTATGCTGTTAATCTACAACAATCTGTACTAGGGAAAAATGCATTTTTGAAAATTTGAAAATTTACACCATAGTTTTAAGGAGATATATAAGAAAGCATACTGGCTTATTTTTTGTGTTCTTCCAAGAAAAATTGGCTCAAACTGCCCTATCTGAAGTCTACTCAGCTCAGTGAAATGCAGCTCAATCCTTCCAGATGCTCAAGTCAAAAATTTCAGGGTCTCCCTGACTTCAACTGATGGGCAATGTGTATTGGATCTGCTTTTAAAATTAACCCCAAGTCTGGTCTCTGGGCACGACTTCAACCACCATCAGCTTGGCTCAGGCCACCATCCTCTGTTGCCTGACCTCTTGTGGTTGCCTCTTCTCTGTGTTCACTCTTGTCACCCCGTGCTGTATCCTCAACACAGCAGCCAGGGCGATGCCAGAGCACATCATGCCTCTCCTCAAAGCCCTGCAAGGGCTTCCCCTCTTACCCAGAGTAGAAGCCAGCATGTCCTTCCAAGGCCTGTGGGGTCCCACATAATCTGACCCTCCTTTACTCTTGTTCACTCCACTCTAGCTACTACCTTCCTTGGGGTTCCAGGAACACTTTGGGCCAGTCTGGGGCCTTTCTGCAAGGTGTTTCCTTTGCCTAGAACATTCCTCCTACAGATAACCACGTGGCTTGTTCTCAGTCTTCCTTCAAGGGACTGCTGAAGCGTCACCTGCCAACCATCCTGTTTAAAAGAGCGATGCCATCCCAACCTTCTCTGTTCCTTGACCTACTTTATTTTTCCTGACAGTTCTGATCACTTTCTAATATACTGTATACTTTGTATTATTTATTTATTTTCCCTCCCCAAATAAAATATACTTTTGTTGTTGTTGTTGTTGTTGATTGGTTTCCATCTGTTTTGTTTCTATACCTCTGGGATAGCCCCTGGCACATAGTAGGTGTTCAAAAAATCTTTTTGGAATAAATATTATTTTGAAATAACACATGTTTATGAAAGGTACATTTTGCAAAGCCAACAGCATGTTTCTTTGGTCTCCTTTGGTTAAAAAAAATAGGAGCATTATGAGATAGGATGGTAAGATTTGTCACAGTTCTCAAGATAACAAGCTATGACTAGCTTTTTCATTAATTAGATCCTGGAGGAACATCATTAAACATTAAAAAAATAAAGTTTGCTTTTCTCACGGACTTGAAAAATTTTTTTAATTATATATTTCATAAACAATGCCCCCCAATACAAGGAAGTTAACTGAAATGACCTTTTTTATAGCCAGGGAAAAAATCACAATGGCATGCAATATTCTTTGGTATAGACTTTTAATTGCATTTTGATTTTCAAATAAGTGTCAGTTTTATTTTTTTTTTTATTTTTATTTTATTTTATTTTATTTTATTTTTTTTTAAGTGTCAGTTTTAAATAGGTATAAAATGGAATATGAGAGCCTAAGGAATCTGGCAAAGAGTGAATTTCAAGGGATGTGAAACCTGAGTTCAAAATCAGGAGAAGTCGCGTGATTCCACTCGAATGTTTTCTGGACTCCTTTGTGGCTGGTCGAAAAGCTGGGATTCCAAGAGTTTTAGGGGTTCTGCTCCAGAGAAGCGCATGGTCAGCAGATGCAGACTTGGGTTTCTCTTCTTAGCAGTGTTGGCCTGAGCAAGCTTGTAGAACATCAAACCTAGTCATTTGGTGGGAATTCCAGAGGGTCCTTTTCCAAAGAAGTCTCTGAGATTTTTTTTTTTTTTTTTTGCCTCTAGAAGAAGTTTCAGTGAGGGCATCTGGGTGTCTGTTGGTTAAGCGTTTGCCTTTGGCTCAGGTCATGATCCCGGGGTCCTGGGATGGCCCCACATCTGGGCTCTGCTCAGCGGGGAGCCTGTTTCTCCCACTCCCTCTACCTGCAGCTCCCCCTGCTTGTGCTCTCTCTCTCTCTGTCAAATAAATAAATAAAATCTTAAAAAAAAAAAAGTTTCCAGTGTTATTTGTAAAATGTAAAAAAAAAAAAAGATTGCTTAATTTCTAATTCTTATTTCAAATACATAGGTAGGAAGTGACTCAAGTAGGGGATTCTCCATAAAGTCCATAATTTATCCTTCTTACTGTACCTCATCAGTCAGATGCCTAGTGATTTTCCAGGTCTCACAATAACTGTCTCTTCTTCTGGGGAGCATTTCCCATTTTCCCCAAGACTGGCTTTGGTGCCTTCCTCAGGGCCTCCACAGTGTCCTACTTCCCACATCAGAACACACCCGTTCTAACTGGCTTCTCGTTACCTCTGTTCCCCCTGGAAGACTGTGAGAGGCTCTGAAGGCAGGGAGGGAGTTAGCGTTGCTTCTGGTTGGATCCATAGTACCTGGCACACTGTCTAGCAGACTTGGTTATTCAAAGCATACAAGTACAGTATGTTAAGAAGAAATGTCTTCCTAAATGGATTAGCTCATCCAGATAATAGTTGGAAATGGGGAAAAGAGATCCCCAAATATTAGACCACAAACTACTTAAGATTTTAAAAATGATATTTAAAATTTTAGTTTTTGTTGATCAAGAGGACTAGAGTCTTATGGCAGTTCTTCTTCCATTTCCTTGTCCTTAACACTTGGAATCAATCTCAAAAAGAATTTAATGTAAAAAGAAGATCCTTGGCTTAATATTATTAGACAGAAAATAGAATCAAAATGATTTGTTTGGGGTTCCTTGTTTATCGCTACTGCCCATTGCTGATAAGAGACACGTACCAGGTGTCGCTGAGAGTTTGATTTCACCTACAGATATCCTTTCCCGAATGCATTTAAGTTGTTCTCATCTTTTCCCCTTTTAGCTTTGTGCTTTTAGTTTCCAGTGACTTAAATGAACTTTTATGCAAAAGCAGAAAAAAAGGAGCAAGAATTCAAAGAAATGTGTCCCTTGTGTGCAATTGATTCTCAGCAGTTTGTTATTAAATCTTTAAATAATTAAATACAAGAGAAAACATTAAAGTGACATTAAAAAGCCAACCATATGTTGAAAATATAAATGGAGAGGAGGGGAGTGGAGATGGCCATAGAATTAAAACTGCTCTTCATTAACCTTGCTCCATGGTTGCCTGTGCTCATCATTTCTATGCATGGCCTGTGTGCAAGATCCTCTGAGGTGGGCGGGGGAGGGGGGGGTGGTAACTGAGCTTCAGAAAGGGAAACTGTCTGACAGTTTGCCAAGAGAAAAGGTCAGTGAGTAAGGAGACACAAGCAAAGCCATGAGTGTAGGAATGATGAGTGGGTCATCAAAGGGTCCTTAAGACAAGTTGTTCTGTTTATTTTTTATAATCTGGGATGTTCTCCAAATAGAAAACTTCCTTCTAGAGCACAAGCCTGAACTGTAAGGTGATAAGTCAGCAGTGATAAGGGTACAGAGTTCTGCTGTAGGTGACATGTGGGCATGGGCTTATTAAATACTGGTTAGAAAACTGGACCGTATATATAAGGAGTGGAAAGCAGGAGGAAGCCAAGGTTCCGGACACAGAAAGTGAGCAGAGTAGCACGCAGTTACAACTGTGCTGTGGATTTAATTGGGTTCCCCAATATCTATATGGTGAAGTCCAAAGCCACAGTGCCTTGGAAATAAGGTCATTGCAGATGTAATTAGTTAAGATGTAAGGCACTTGCCTAATATCACACTGCTAATAAATGATGGAGTTGTTATTTGAATGCAGGTCTATCAAACCAAACCAAGTTAGGAAAAGCAAACTTTGGTATTATCTTGTTATGGCTGCTGTGGTTATCTGGCTCCAACTGCTCACTTTAATCTTGGCCTCAACAAACCAGTCAGAGATAATTTCATTAGACACTGCACTGCTTATTTTTTTAAAAACAAAAATAGGCACAGATATTTTAAACTGAGATTTGTAATTCTCTGTTTAAATATCATTTGCTTAACTTTTCCCACTCCTCATTTGGGTCTTGCTTACCCAAATGGCTGTGAGTTCCTCTGAGGTCAGAAATTAAGTCACATATACTAGGACCTTGATAATTAAGTTTTTAAGAAAAAACAATGTTAAGTTAGATCTCTTTGATTCCTCCCCTTTCCACATCTCTCTCCCAAAAGAAAACCTGCCTTTAACGTGGAATAATTCCTTACTTGTGTTATTCTCTAATACCTCATATCCAATGTATCAACAATCCTTTGGCTCTATCTTAAAAATATATCCACCATTACCTCCCTAGTACAAATTGTCATAAAGTCTTGCCGCATTACTACAAAATGCTTCTAATTGGTCTCTCTGCTTGCATCCCTGCTCTCTTAATGATTGGCCCTTTAAAGAGAGAATTCCCTTTAAAAAGAAAGACAGTGGCTCAGCAGTTGAGTGGTTGAGCGTCTACTTTTGGCTCAGGGCATGATTCCGGAGTCCTGGCATCAAGTCCCACATCAGGCTCCCTGCAGGGAGCCCGCTTTCCCCTTTGCCTATGTCTCTGCCTTCTCTCTGTGTCTTTCATGAATAAACAAATAAAATATTAAAATAAAATACAATTAAAAAAAATAAAATAAAAAAATAAAATAAAATACAATTTAAAAAATAAAAAAATAAAAAGAAAGACAGGTCTTTTTTCTCCTCTCTTGGAAGTTCTCCGATACCTTTTCCTCATACCCAAGACATATTGAGTTCATACCTTGAGTGCTTCCTGTCCCTTTACCACTGGACTGCTTCTATGACCACTATGATTCTCAGTCGCTGGGCTCCAGCCACACCAAGCCACCATCCTGTTCCTTGAGGACACGGAGAACACTCCCTTCTCAAGACCTTTGCACTGTCTTTTCTGTTTGGAATGCTGTTTCTCCAGATGTTCCCATGGCTTTGTCCCTTGTTTCTTTCAGAGGTCTGGCCAAATGTCACTGTATCAGAGATCCCTTCTCTGCTCACCCTATATACAGTAGCATACGCTCTCACCAAAATCAGGTTCTACCGTCTACATTGATTCATTTTGGTTCATGTAATTTATCTTAATTCTTATCTGTCTACACTAGCATGTAAGCTTCATGAGGACTTTGCTTTGTTTTCTTCTTTATCTCCAACATCTAGAACATTGCCTGTCACACAGGTGTTTGGAAGATATTTGTTGACTGATTGAGTGAATGAAGGAAGGAAGGAAGGGAGGACAGAAGGAAGAGTTCAGTAGTTGTAAGATTGTTGCCTTATCTCTGTGAATATCAGAGTGAAGCCATTGTCTTATATGTGGGTAGCATTTCAGAGCATTTACATGTATAGTAACTCAAAAAATTCTCAGAAGGTCTATGAAAAAAATTTTTTTTTTTGTCTATGAAAATTTGTGGGACACATGTTCACTCTGAAATAAGAGGATTATACGCAGGTGAAGTGACTTAGCCTGGGTCACTAAGTTAATAATCAACTTGTCAGGTTTGAAAGCAGGACCTGCTCTTCAATCTGAGAGTCTTTTCACTAAGCTACATACCCTGAAAATTCCTGCCAAGTCTGGTAGCTACTTCACTATCTTGATGTACCATGCTTGCTTCATACATCTCCTGGCTAGTCGAGGTACGGAGTGCAAGTTGAGGACATAGCCCATTGTGAGGATTTGGCTTGGGCCACCAGAGTTTGCAATCTTGCCAACAACGTCAGTATAATGTAGTTGGGACTATTCTTAAAGAGACACCTGTTCTCAGAAAGGCTTATGTGACTTTGAACACTTTTGAGTGTGCCGTCTCTGAAGGAATTATCTGAATCTGTTTAGATTGATTTAGAATTCTCCTTGAGTCATGAGATTTTGGGTGGGAAAGAAACAAGAAAAGGAAAAAAAAATTCTTGTTAGTTATCCTGAAGGATATAGGAGGTTAATAAAGTGGCAAGAGGTGGCCTCCTATGCTTTCAAGAAACGGAGGAGCCAGCCAAAAAGATGGGCTCATTATGCAGGAAAAAGATCCAATAGGTGGAAGAAAAAGTCAGCTTCCTGTGAGGAGACAGGGAAAGGACACTAAGGTGTGCTGATTTTCTGTTTGCCATCAGGCACAGTGCTGGTACCCCAACGGCGACACAGCAGAGATGGGACTCAGTAGGAGAAGCTGGAACAGACAGAAGGGAAGCATGTGTGTCTCAAGGCCTCACTGGAAGTCCAACTCTTATTTTCTCTTGAGCTTGTGGGTTTGCTACATGCATTGACGTTGACATTTCTTCTTGCCTGTTCGTTTCCTCCTCTTAATTAGCCAATAAGCATGCATCAAGCATGTTCAGCAGTGTGTAAGAGCCATCGCTACACAAGATATATAAGATATATAAGTTGTATGCCCTGCCCTCGAGACGCTTACAATTACGCTAGTGTAACTGGATACTGCCAGAGAGATTGGAAAAGGAAAGTTGGCAGTGCATGTTGAATTGTGTTTCTCTGGACTTCTTTTGAAGCCTTATCACTTGGATGCTCCCATGGGTAAGTTCCATAGATTCATTTTTTATTTCTTCATTTATTTTTAAATTGTATTTATTTGGGAGAGAGAATGAGAGAGAGAGAGAGAGAGAGAGAGAGAGAGAGCACAGAAGGAGAGAGAGAAGCAGACTCCCCACTGAGCACAGAGCCTGATGTGGGGCTTGATGTAGGGCTGGATCCCAGGACCCTGAGATCATGGCCTGAGCCAAAGGCAAACACTAAACCAACTGAGCCACCCAGGCACCCCAAGCCCCCTAGGTTGATAAGGTATCCTTTCAGGATCAGCTCCAGCCTCTGTACATTCCAGTGATAAGAAACCAGACTTTATTCAACATTCACCTATGAGCGAGCATTTATTGTCTATTATTTGCCCTACACAGTATTGGGCATGGAAGTACCATGTAAGGAGAAGCTTTTTCTGAACAGGAGAGTTTCCCCAGGTTTTCGCTGCCTCCATTCCTTGGTTGTCACTGGGAATCCTGCCTTTTAGCCTTTTAGTAAATACAGGAGACCAGTCACTGGATACCCACAGAACAACATTTCATTTTCCTCAGGGGTATAACCACTTGACAACCAGCCTGGGAGCCAGGAAACAGACCTGTCCAGGAGCCTGCATGCAGCAGAGAAATTTATTACTATTTTCTATTTCTTCCACAGGAAAAAAAGAGCTATAGCCTGTATTTTGACATTTTAAGAAGACTTACAGGAGTTATGTCACATCGAATGAGCTGACGTTATGACACGCTGACACTAATGTTCGACAAAGCACATTTATTGCAGAATTTAGAAGCTAGTCACATACCTCCAAGGCTTTTTTATTACTATGATTTCTTCTTGGGTCTGCCTATCTTGAGGTTTCAAGAAAGGAAACTCTTCAGCTTTATTCCTGAGAATTAAGCTGACATGGGCACCTTGTGCATAGTCTCTTATTGCAGTTCACCAACGACGCTGATAAATTATACGTGGGCTTGTAATTATTTCAGTACTTTCCTCTGAAGGGTAATTCAAAGTATTCCAACTTCTTATTCAGGAATAAAGGATATTTTGGGGAAACACATTTATATTTTGCCTGTTTTGCTCTGCTTTGGTATCCATAAAACATATTTTCTATTGCAGAGAACAATCTGCGGTAGTTGAAATGCCTAATGTCAATCAATGTTGAGCATCAACTCTGTGCTCATCCCTGTGGAGGAATTCAATTCAGTCCAATAACACTTTGATGAGCACCAGCCATGTGTACAGCCCTATGGCAGATGCTGCAGGGCACAATAGATGAATTTACAGTTTCAGAGAGGACACAGGACATGCACACAAATAATATATTCAAAGTTGGTGCCATAAGGAAAGCATAAATCAAGTGTGGTTAACAGTTCAAAGGCATAATCAGCTAAAATGAAGCTCCATAAGGCTCTTTTTTGTGAGGCTTTGTATCCCCAGTGACTTCCTCACCACTAGGCACATGATTGTTTCTCAGTAAGTACTTGTTGACTGAATGAAGATTCCATCTGAGGGTGAAGGTGGAGGAGGAAGGCTAAGAGAAGCTCTGATGTGAAGGTTTGTCGGTAGCTGATGGAGGTAGGATGAGAGTATTCCACGTGGAGGGCAAGGTATTTGTTAAATCACGGAGGCCCCAAGATCTGTGGAACATCTTGGCAGGGTTTGGCTGGGGTAAATGGTACAGGATGAGGCAGTGATGGAAAGAAAAGTAGGTAATTGTTGGTGATTATAGCATAAATAATATATAATATTATATAATATATAAATTTGATTATCACCAAATTATGGTGATTTTATATGTCAGATTGGGGATTTTGAATTTAACTGATAGGCATCAGTGGAATATTAAAGTATTTTGGGCAGGAGCTTGGCATGATCTGAACCATAAAACTGATGCAGTGGTGACATGGAAAATGTAGCTCCCAAACTTAAATGTGCATTAGGTTTAGCTAGGAAGCTTTTTATTCAGACAGATTTCTATACCCCACACACGCTGAATGAATTGGTAAGTCCATCATCTGTATTTATACCAAGTTCTCAAGGTAATAGACAACCAAGTAGTTCATAGAATTCAAGATTACATGTGTCAGACACTTGGATGGCTCAGCAGTTGAGCATCTGCCTTTGGCTCAGGGCGTGATCCTGGAGTCCCGGGATCGAGTCCCACAGGGGGCTTCCTGCATGGAGCCTGGTTCTCCCTTCTGATGATGTCTGTGCCCCCCTCTCTCTCTCTGTGTCTCTCATAAATAAATAAATAAATCTTAAAAAAATCTTTAAAAAAAGATTACATGTGTCTGGGGTCAATGCTTTTGGGAGAGATGGGGGAAAAGATTGCAGGCTCATGTGGGTCAGTCTACAAGAAAAGATCACAGGAATGAGAGTTCTGAGATCAGGAGAGTCCACAGAGCCCTGTAGCAGAAGGATGGGGGCCAACCTTGAGTCAGGCACCAAGGAAATAATTACTGAGAGGAGAATTTGAACCTGAGTATCTGCAGATGTAGGTCTAGTAACATGAGAAGGAGTCAGGACTAGCAAGCAGAGGTGTGACAAATGGCTGTGGAACTCAGACAACCACTCTTCTTGACTACACCTACCAGGAGAGCCCTAGGGAAGATCTTCCCAGCAAGCAATTGAATACATCAATCATTATTTCCCCATATCAGAACTTTCATTTGTATCTGGCACTTGAGTGGAGATTTTGTGTGAAACTCATATGTCCTCAGATAGAGAATCAATAAGAGGTGTTGGTAAGTGTCCTCGAATCCACTGACTTTTTTTTTTCTAACTTGAGAATACTGCAATAATAACACTGCGAGAAGACTTAGCCTTATTTCAAGGGCCATTCAAGACTGCAGAATTAACAGCAGCACTCTTCTAAAGTCAAAGCATGAATTTCTACCTGTAATAAAAGAAACTTGAAACACAACTAGAAAAATAAAAGGCTTCAAGGATTCATTAACTCTTTGAAATGCCATTCTAAGCAGTATGTTTAAAAGTCCATTGTAGAGAAAGGTGTAAAAATTGGGGTGGAGATTACATATGAAAATTTTTATTTTATTTCCTTTAAAAGAACAAAGATTTATTTAGGCACTGATGGCCAAGTAGTTTGGTCTTGAAAAGAAGGACCTGGGTAGCACAAAATAATGGAAAGAACAATGCACAGGAATAGAAGAACCGAATGATATTATAAATAACAACAATAGTAATAGCAGTGATGCTACACTTAATTTAGTGATCTCTGCTTACCAGGTCCTGGGCTAAGTGCTTTACACACAGCATCTCATGTAATCCTCATAATGACCCTGTGAAGTTGGTATGATTGTTATCTTCATTTCACAGAGGAAAATTGTGGTTCGGAGATGGTTAGATAGCTTGCTTATGCTCAAATGACTCTTAAATGGAAAGTGGGAGCACAACCTGAATCTAAATGCATGCCGCTAACCAATGCTTCCCGACTTTACCAGTGATCAGCTCTTGCTCTACCTAAAGGACTTACTGAATCCTCATAAAAACCCTGGGAGTCAGGTACTATTATTTTTTTTATTCCCATTTTATAGGTGGGGTTGCTGAGGCCCAGGAAATTTGAAAAAGTCCTTTCAAATTTGAAAATTTCCCAAAGTCATGCCACTAGCAAGTAGAGAAGCTGCCATTGGAATCAGATACTCTACTTCAGAGTCTCCCTCTCAGTCTAGTGACACATATATAAAACAAAACAAACAAACAAACCACGTATTTTTTTAGTGATCCTGCCAGGCTCTCACTTTATTCTTGTCCTCTTCAATATTTTCACTAATGTTGTGTTAAAGTGTTGATATCATAAATCTGTAGAAATGTAGCAATTGCATTGGATAATCAGCTTGGGATTTAAGTAAAAAATAAGAAGCAGGACAGACTGAATCTAACACAAGGATGCACAAAAGGGATAAATATCAGATCTTCCTCATGGATCAAGAACCACAGCTACCCGAATTGGTGACATGGTGCAAGGAGAGAGAAGGGGATCTTTCTGTAAGTAATGATAGGGAGTTTTAGGTGACAATAAGCACAATGTGAGTCAAAGGTGGTGAATAGCACTTTGCTCCCAACCTCTCAGCAATATGAATCAAACTGAATGCCAACTTAGGGCGGTAATAGTACACTTTTGCTTGTAGCTTATCAGAAGAAATCTGGAGTGCTGCATTTTGTTCTAGACACCAAAGCTTAGCATGTTAGAAAGACGAAGACACTTCAAATCATGTTATAGGAGAGTTGTTGAAAAACTGAGACTGTTTAGCCAGGAGGAGAAAAGACACAGGAGGAGAGAAAAAAAATGCTTTCATGTGTTTGCTGGACTTTCAAGGAGGAAAAGTTATCTTTTGTTCTATCTACTTCTCTATTTCTCACACTGTTCTATCTAATCAAAATAAAAATATGAGTAGGAAGTTAAATTCAGCTTACTAAGAGAGGAAGATCTTTCTAGAAGTTGGAGCTTTGGAAAGGTGAAACTGGTTGGCTCATATGAGGTTTTTACATAAATCAGACATCCATTAGAATCATGTATAAGTCATTCTAACACTTCAGACACTCAGGCCTCAACTCCAGGGAGGTGTGGGGAGGGAATGTTGTATTTTTAAAAAGTTACTCAGGTGATCCCGATGTTCATCTAGGATTGAGAACCACTCACTTGATAAGGATGATACTGAGTATTTATGGGCGCTAACTATGTACCATGTACATGCTCTATGCGTGCAATCTCATTTACAATCTCCTTTCATCTTATAAAAATTTGTAATGTAATGATTATGATCTCATTTTACTGATGGATAAGCTGAACCAAATTTAATGATTTGCCCAAGGTCTTCTAGGCCGGTAGGTATAACAGGGTTGCCAGGGTGATGGAGATTCTTGGTAGGTAGAGCTCCAGACTCAAACCCAGTAGATGAACAGGCTGGAGAGTTAGTTATCTCCATGCTGCCTTGAGATTGCAACAATAAATTGGAGTAAGGAAAATTTAAGGGGAATTCCAAAATGAAAATTTTGTGAATTTGTTACCAACTGAGACTTCTAACATGCAATAGATCTTTAGGTTAGAGCTTAGGAATATAATGGAGTTTATAAGGATATTTAAACTTCTGGAACAAGAAAAAAGTAGATTTTACGAAGAAGAAGGAGAATCAGATTATCAGAATAGATGTATGAAAAGGCAAATATTCCAGACCAATAAAATGATTTCACTATAGAAAGAATTCCACAAAAGGAGAAATAAGACTTGAGAGATACAATTGAGGGGGAAAGTCCAGAAAAAAATAGAGAAGTCTCTAAAGTTTTCATTACTCAGGTAAAAATGATTTTCTGAAATAGTTCTAAGAATACATGTTTCCTGAAGAGAGCAAGAGTGGAGATGATCTTCTTTCTGATGTGGCTGGCTCAAGGAACAAATGATTATAGCTTGTGCTCAGTCTCTCTCTCTTTTCATCTCTGTTGTGGGCTTCAATCTTTGTCAGTTTATTTCAGGATTTGACATGTGACATAAATCCTGATGGCAGCAATATCAGGTTCACATACCTCTGGTGTTGTTACTTGAAAAGCTAGAGAGATTTTTCCCTTGTAAGTATGGGTGGAAAAAGTTCTAGGGAAGGCTTTTTATTGGCTGAGCATGAGTCATGTGCTCATCTTTAAACCAATCAGTGTGTCCAGGGGATGGATGCTATAATTGTCTCAAGGGAGAACACATTTCCAGAAATAGAGTCAGGAGATGGGGCCTATTACCAAAATACTGGGAGGATAGGAGGAGTTACTGGACAGACAAAGACAAAGGCCATTCAAAATAGCAAACACTGTGTTTAACAGTGGGCCGTGGGCAGCCCGGGTTGCTCAGCGGTTTAGTGCGGCCTTCAGTCCAGGGTGTGATCCTGGGGTCCTGGGATGAGTCCCATGTCGGGCTCCCTGAAGGGAGCCTGCTTCTCCTTCTGCCTGTGTCTCTGTCTCTCTCTCCCTCTCTCTGTGTCTCTCATGAATAAATAAATAAAATCTTTAAAAAACAAACAAACAAAACAATGAGCCATTAGAGGTTGTCCAGTTAGAGTTAAGAAAAAGGCACAGATTTAACAGCACTATTAAACCCTGGCAGCTCACTTCCTGGCAGCACTATTTAACATCATTCTGGAAGTTTTATTCAATTGGCTAAGATAAATAACACAAAAGAGAAATGTGAGAGTAATGTAAATGTAAGTATTGGAACAGGAGAGACAAATACAATTTTTAAAAGATTAATAAAGGGGGATATAAATAAAAAATATCGAATAATGTCAACAAGGCATACTATTTACAACTATTAAATAGTATAAGAATGACTTCTAGAATAGGTTCTTCTGTATGATGAGCGATATTTCAAGTTGGTATAAGATGATGGATTATTCAATAAATGGTTTTGGACCAATTCAGTAAATGGGTTTTCTCCAACTGGAAAGAGAAAAATATATTGTTATTTCATATCTTATGCAAAAATATTTTAAAACTGTGATTTTCATTGAAGAAAACATACGTTTGTTAAAAATTTAGAGATGAATATAGATTAAAAAGGAAAATCACAAACCCCAAAACCATAGAAGAAAAAAAGATTGAAGATTTAAAACTTCTGTACAAGGAGTGATATTAGAGCAAAACATTAAGAAGAAACTGGGATAAAATGTGTATAAATTATACTTCTCCAAACACTATTCTTTTTTTTCCCAAACAATATTCTAAACATGTTATAAATCAATTTGAAAAACACAAATGACCAATTTTTTAAAATGTGCAAGAAGAACAGGAAATTCACAGAGATAATAGAAAAGACAATCAAAATGAAAAAATTCAAAGATTAATATAATTTTATAGTGATAAGGGCTGAAGGTGATTCTCTCTTACCATTGGGGGAGGTAGAATTTGGTACAATTCTTTGAGAGATAATTTAGCAATATCTCTCAACATTTAAAATGTGCTTACCCTTTCACCGAGCAATTCCATTTTAGACATCTATACTTGTAAGTGTAAAGGTGCAAAGAAGGTGTTTGGAGTATTTTTTGTTGGAGCAAGCATTTAGAGATAATGTAAATTTCTTTTAATAGATAAAGCAAATGTTCATGAATAAGGACTAGATAAAGGCAATTATAGTATCTCCACTTCATGCACTACCATGAAGATTTTAAAAGGAATAAAGTTGATCTTATGGACTGGTATTAAAAGCTGTTGATGATATATTATTCAGTGGTAATATGATTTGCAAAGTATGTGTAGCATCATCCAATATTTGGCTAGAAATAGAAAACTTATAGATATAGGATATGGATATAGATATATCCATATTCTTGCAAGCACATGTCATGAGGCTTTGTTACAGGCACAGAAATCTTTAGTGGTGTTTTTGCCAGACAATGAGAATGGGATATAGTTTTACTTTCTTTTTTCAATGTACATGAAAGTATTTTTTGAAAAAAAAATGAAAAACTAATACTTTTTCTTAATATAAGACTTTGAAAAATAAAATTGATTTCAAGTTTTATTTGATTGCTTCCTTTGATGTGCATAACAATAAATGCTTTAAATTAATTGAAAACTTTACATATAATGTAGCATTTTCACATGTGTTAAAACATAGTGATACCAAGAGATATGCTTTGAGGATATAGATGACAGAAAAGATTTGAGGCACAGATCTTTATCAGAATGTTTAAATCTCAGTGAAGCTGGTAGGAATATTTAGCTTCACAGGCAGAAAGGAATTCATAGAACTATTATATTCCAACCTGTTTTATCCACTAGAGACTGTCATGTAAATGTCTGACAGAGCTACGCATATGAGAAGTTACACAACATCAGTATTCATTAAGATGGGTCATTCAGTACAAAGTGAGCTCATTTCACCAATATAAATTTGCAGGGATCGAATGAAGGGAAATCAAAGATGAAGGGAAATCCAAAGTGTGACCTTGAGCCATTGCCTGTGGGTATCGTCTTGTTTCATCAATGTCAAGGAAAGCAGAGATAACTTTTAAGTTATCTTGGAGCATCAGAGCATGCAAATTACCTTACGGTTCTCTCCCCCGATGAGAAATCAAACTAATACATACCTGCCTATTTCATACAGACGCATAATCTCTCATCTCACACTAATGACAGGAGGACCCAATGTGGGTCACAAAATCTCAAGCTCGGAAAGCATGCGAAAGAAAATGACAAGCAAGAGTCAACCAAAACATGTTACACGATTGTGCTAATTGACTTGGACAGAATGTCTTCAGAGTATGTTACTAGGGTGTCACTGTTGTATCCAAAGGGAGAATGGTGCATTGAATGTGAACAAAGTGCAGTGATTTGCACTTATCTCTGCCCCATCTAAGTACTTGGGCCTCCCTGGATACTGGGGTTAAGAAGGTTAATAACGAAGTTTCCCTAAGTGACAAGCGAGGCAGGCAAGGAAAGTTAAAATAGGTATCAGATTACATATCTGGCATTTTTCTTGATTCTTCTCATTTTCTGTGACCCTCTATAAGTGCTGCATTTATATCTCATGCATCCTTCTCTTATTACTCTTCTCTTCCTTTTCTTTTTCTTTCTCTTCTCTTTTTTCGTTTCCTCTCCTTTTCTCTGCTTGATTTCTTGATTTCTTTGTTTCTCTTCCTTTCTGTTGTCTGTCTTTTTTTTTTTTTTTTATTGAAACATACTCCTTTGTTTCCAATAGCCAACAACTGTCTTTTTCTTGTGGCCTGCCCTCAGATTACCACAATAGTCATGGAAAACTCTATGTGCCCTCAGGTGGCTGTAATTCAATGAGTGCTGGGCTATGAAAGCCCATCTTTCTTGTTTTTGTCAAGTCAGAGGCAGACCTCACAGTCCACCATCTGCAGAATCAGTCTGACGCTATCTTTGAGATAGCACCCTTCTTTCTTCTCCTTCATGTTCTTTCCCCCATTCCCTTCCATGGATTTGGGGAACTTCCTTAATCAATTACTTGAGCACAGATTTTTTTATCTTGGGACTGTTTCTCTTAGAACACAGCTTCTACTGTTAAAAAGTTAAATTGGCAAGAAATGAAATGTGACTTTAAAAATATTTTAAAAAACACTTTATTTAAGTACATTTTTCAATCACCGAAAATTCCTTTGCCAGATGATACATCTATATTTTTAGTTGAAAAATATATTGCCACCAGAACTACAGGTAAAGCTTAAAACAACTATGAAAGATAATATTTTGAATCTAACCAGGATGGAGCTTAATGGTGGAAATACCTTCTCACTCCACTTCCCTCTCCCTTGCCCATCTGTAATAAATTAGAAGAAATCCAATTCTCCAAATTTTATTTTCTCCTATTCACACAATAGGATTTTATTTGTGATTTCCTCAGGGATTCAACTTCTTTTGTTGATGTCAGTGACCATTCATCTTAATCTCCTTTATACATTTTTGGTAGTATCCCGTAGTAACTGAGGTGCAAAAATATGAACACAAGGTAAGATCTCTACAGATTACCCAAAGGTTTAGGAACATTTAGTAGACTTCAATCCATAAAAGAAGAAGTAAACTTAAAGTTTCCAACTGGAAGTGGTGAAATAAAGGACTTTCTAGGTAACCATCTACATGGATAATCTAAGCCTTCTGGTAAACCAAGATGTCTTTTCATATGGTATTGCATGCATCTTGCACAAAAAGGTTAGTGTCTGGTCCTGAAATCTTTTGTATATGTTTTTCTGGAGGCTCAGATTTTATAGTTCTGTGTCAAATAATATTAGTTCATCCCTTCCTTGCCTTCCACATAAAGGCATTCTGTCTAAACAGGGTGTCTTGCTTAGAGGGGCATTTAATCACTCTGACATTTGGAAGACTAACTTCTAGTCCTCTTGCAGTGTCCTTTCCAGACAGGCACTTATGTGACTATGTTTCTTTTGAAAACTGAGCGGAGAAAGCCTTGGTGCTTCTATGAGAGTGGCCATTGGGAAGTAATGGATCTGGGCCATGAGATGAAATGCCAATGAAACTGTGTCCACTTTTGAAAACCCCCATCCCATTTTATGACTTTCTAGTCTGTCTTATATGGAATGATCTCTTCTTTACTTGGCAAGCTGTTATGCATCCTGAGAGACCTTGTCCCAGCATCTTTTCCTCCGCAATGCTTTCTTTGATTCCTCTGAACAAAGCTTGGTTTTTTGTCCTCTAGCTCTCTTGTCATATCATACTTGATACCCTTATTATAAGCAATCATGATAGATACAATTTAACACCTCCAGATTGTCATACAATGACTGATATGTAGAATGTACTTAGGAAACATTTATTAAAGGATGAATGGATGAATGAGCAGATGAACAGATGTACAAAGGAGCAGATAATTAAGTCATTGATGGTCATAGAGAATAAAAGATAAACAAATGCATGGGCAGAAAATATGTACTCAAAGAGATTAGGTGTCTTTTAAGCTGAGTTGATTAGAGACAATTTTATGGAGGAGGTTGGATTTAAATTGGGCCTCAAAGGATGAGTGAAATTTTGCTAGTCTAGTGATCGATAATATTATTCATGAAAGTGCTTTCAGAAGCATAGAAAGTGTCATAAGCTGCAAATATTTCATTAATACTTATTATAGTACATTGAATCTACTGAACTACTTGTAATTGATACTCCAGAGAATATTTATAATGAAAAAGAAGAAAAAGGAAACCTTAAAACACAGCAGAAGTAAATTAAAAATTGCGGTAGATGATAAATCTACCCAAAGCACCTTTTTAATATTAATAAATTTATATACTAATAAACATCTTCAGGAGGAAAAAAACATCCTAAATAGTTTTTCTTAATTTTATTTTTTGAGAAGGCAATTATTTGAGTTTGCAGTTTTTGGTCTGTAATAATATTTGCATTGTGGCCTACTCAGAGCCGGAAATTAATTGTAAGGGATCTGGTTAGAATCTAAAAAATGTGACACCTTCAAATGCCACGTGGCTCTTCCATCATTTCTCTGTCTTTATTTGTGAAATAATTTTGTGATGCTTCATTCATAAAACTCAGGATTAGGCTATAATGTTCTAGAGAGGCGAGAAAGACACATCACTTGCAATAGTGCCCATATGTTCTAATTGGCATTTATAAGCACATATTTAGAAAAAAGATATCAGAAACAGACATCATCGGACATAAAGGCCTGATTCAGATTAGAGCAGGAGTCTGGTTAATTTTGTATTTATCTGGAAGCTTGACTTCGAAAGCTCAAAGCTGTCAGGTTTAACTAACAGCCATTTTATTACCATTTTCACAAAACATTCATCCGCGTATATGATAGAGCTGCCATGTGGTTTTAGAATAAGGTGATGTGATCAGGGGGAGTCATTGTAGTGTAAACGGTGGGCTGGGAGTAGTATTGCACACTTCTCAGTTAGTCTTTAAAAGCACGGCCTAAGTTTGCAGAACACTGTTTATGTGGCTTCAGCTGGGTAATCCATCTTCTGGTTTCCATGACCGAAGCAAGGAGTCCTGAGGGATAGCTTCCAACATATTTAAATAATTCTAGTACTGAAAAACATCTTGCAATGAACCTTAGGATGGAAATGACTGAGCAGTTATTAAATGGGCAGAAACTGGGTTGGCTTATCAAATCCTTAATTTTGGGTTTTATGTTTGAAATGCCATTTAGAAAGGCCACCTTGCATTTTACTATATAGTCTAAAATTTACTAGACATGTCAAGGGGAAAATGAGGGTCATTTGAAAAATCAGAATGTTTACCTTTATATGTACTCTACCGTAGGTGTGGGTCTGTTACTCAAAACAAAGCAGTCAATCATTTTGGCCTTGATGTGGTAGAGGGTAACTTGTAAAAGATTGCTTTTGAACACTGCCAATCAGCTACCTGAATGATTTTTTTTTTAAAGATACCGATTGTTTCTCATTAACTGTGTTCTGAGTGCTATAGCAAATGTTTTACATAGATGATCTCATTTAATCCTCTCTATAGATGAGTAAGCTCAGGCTTCAGTAATCTGCCCAACATCATGTGGCTGGTAAGTGGGGATAATGGGATATGAGTGCAGGCAAATTGGTTCTAGAATTTATGCTCACATATACCTTGTATTTATTTACCCTTTATAAACATTAAAAACTTAACCCCTAATGGTGAAAATTGGTAGATATTTGACTGAGGAGAAAGTTTGCGGGTCAGTCTTTTGGCACTCACAGTGTTGGGACATCTGGTGTTCAAAGGTATGTTCCTAACTTTATAGTCTTAGCAACTGGTTCACATCAGCCAAGCTCAAGAGAGCTGAGTTTTTTCACATCAAAAAACTTTAAAATAGTTTCTTGTGGGTGGTTATTTCTCTCCTATGGCAAGAATAAGCAGCGGTTAATAGTATAGGTATCAGGGATTGGATTTAAATTAAGGTCCACCACGTACTAGCTGTGTAACCTTACACAATTTTCTAAGCCTTGGTTTCTCCATTTATAAAACGAAGATAATAGCCCCATTTGATCAAATTGTCATGACTTACTTCACAGAAAGTGTTTTTTATGGGGCTAGAGTTATAGTCAATCTTCAAAAAGTAGTAGTTACTATTATTAATGAAGATTATGGGAACATGATCTATTTCTGTCTTTCTACTATCTGGAAAATCATATGAGTAATTAGTAGGTAGTTTAATAAATAGCAAATCTGATAAAAGATTTGCTATTTTATGGGATATTCTTTTCTTTTATGGGATATTCTATGGAATATTTTATTTAAGCTTGGAAGAGTATTCTCTTCCATTACTGAGATTACTGTGTTAGGCACCAAAATACTCACATCTGCCAGAATCAGCTTTTCTGCTTTTAACAGTGCTGGATAAACATCAGTGCATTCGTAAGCTTTAACTCTACTTTTACAGAATTGTTGTTGAAGCAAACTTCCTTATGAAAGGAATACTCTCTTTCTTCAGATCTTAGATGTCATCTATAGTAAAATGGCACCATGGATTGAAGAATGGTTTTAGAAGAAAAAAAGAAGTGAGGTATTAAGTGTACACTATATATAAAAAAAGCTAATGGAAACTAGTTTACACTTACCTATACTATTATATACTACTTTTCCCCTAAATCTCGTAAACTATGAGTCTTGACCTTTACATTCATTCTAAAATTTCCTTTAAAGCGCTTTAGGCCATCAGTAGTTGTTTTCTACAACACTTCTTCATGATCCTTACCTCTTTAGCACTTTTGGAATTTACAAATAATTTCAAGCCATACATAAAACATGCGAGGCTTATGTTACATTTTCTATTTGATTGAATGCATAGTTTGATTTTTTTTCTTTATTTGAATTAACTACCTCTAAAAAGATTTTTTTTCATTCATGAGAGACAGAGAGAGAGGCAGAGACATAGGCAGAGGAAGAATTGGGCTCCCCCTATGGGGAGCCCAATTCTCCCTTGATCCCCAACTCCAGGATCATGCTCTGAGTCAAAAGCAGCTGCTCAACACAGGTGCCCCTAACTACCCCTAAAATTAAATAGCTTTTTTGTTTGTTTGTTTTAACTAGCTTCTTTAAAACTCAGCCAGAGCTTTCATCTAAAAGGTATTTGATTCTTCGGATTGCATAACTGTCTTACGCAAAACCCTCCTAGATTTGGAAATCCTATGATCCAGTTCAGGGATTAGCAAACGATACTTTGTAGGCCAAAATTGACCCGCAATTTGTTTTTGTCAATGAAATTTTATTGAAACACAATCATGCTTTGGGTGTGCAGATAATACTGACTATATCTTTGGTCCTCCACCTTATTCATGTTTGCTCAATGACCTTTCTTGGGGCTCCGTGTTCCAGGTCCCTCGGAGATTAACATATACCTACCTTAGAAATGCCCGCCAAGGTCAGGATAGGGGAAAGCTTGTTTTGGCCTCCCATGAATCTGTTAGAGATGACAAAGTCTTTCCCCTTCCTGCTGCACAGGTGGTGTCACAAAGATCTAATTAAAGGTTAGCTGTCAAGTAGGTGCACGCAAGCCCTATGATCTCATTACCATGCCCTTCTGTGCATCCCCTTGCTCTATAAAATCTGTGGACTAAAGTCCAGACTTTGCAGAGAATAACTTTGTAGCTGAATGTTCATCTGCCTGATTCCCACTCCGTCTACTTTGCCCCCATCAGTAAATCACCCTGAATAAAACTCTGTGTAAACTGTATAGAGTTGCCTGCTTTGTTTTCTGATATCAAAGTGCCTTCTCAGTTTCGGGGATACATTACTGTCCCTCTCCCACCTTCTGACACATGCGCATTTGTTTATATATAGTCTATGGCTATTTTTATTTTTATTTTTTTATAATAAATTTATTTTTTTATTGGTGTTCAATTTACCAACTTACAGAATAACACCCAGTGCTCATCCCGTCAAGTGCCCCCCTCAGTGCCCGTCACCCATTCAGCCCCACCCCTCGCCCTCCTCCCCTTCCACCACCCCTAGTTCGTTTCCCAGAGTTAGGAGTCTTTATGTTCTGTCTCCCTTTCTGATATTTCTCACACATTTCTTCTCCATTCCCTCATATTCCCTTTCACTATTATTTATATTCCCCAAATGAATGAGAACATATAATTTTTGTCCTTCTCCGATTGGCTTACTTCACTCAGCATAATACCCTCCAGTTCCATCCACGTTGAAGCAAATGGTGGGTATTTGTAATTTCTAATGGCTGAGGAATATTCCATTGTATACATAAACCACATCTTTTTTATCCATTCATCTTTGATGGACACCGAGGCTCCTTCCACTCTTGGCTATTGTGGACATTGCTGCTAGAAACATCGGGGTGCAGGTGTCCCGGCATTTCACTGCATCTGTATCTTTGGGGTAAATCCCCAACAGTGCAATTGCTGGGTCGTAGGGCAGGTCTATTTTTAACTCTTTGAGGAACCTCCACACAGTTTTCCAGAGTGGCTGCACCAGTTCACATTCCCACCAACAGTGTAAGAGGGTTCCCCTTTCTCCGCATCCTCTCCAACATTTGTGGTTTCCTGCCTTGTTAATTTTCCCCATTCTCACTGGTGTGAGGTGGGATCTCATTGTGGTTGTGATTTGTATTTCCCTGATGGCAAGTGATGCAGAGCATTTTCTCATGTGCATGTTGGCCATGTCTATGTCTTCCTCTGTGAGATTTCTCTTCATGTCTTCTGCCCATTTCATGATTGGATTGTTTTCTTCTTTGCTGTTGAGTTTCATATGTTCTTTATAGATCTTGGAAACTAGCCCTTTATCTGATACGTCATTTGCAAATATCTTCTCCCATTCTGTAGGTTGTCTTTTAGTTTTGTTGACTGTATCCTTTGCTGTGCAAAAGCTTCTTATCTTGATGAAGTCCCAATAGTTCATTTTTGCTTTTGTTTCTTTTGCCTTCGTGGATGTATCTTGCAAGAAGTTACTGTGGCCGAGTTCAAAAAGGGTGTTGCCTGTGTTCTCCTCTAGGATTTTGATGGAATCTTGTCTCACATTTAGATCTTTCATCCATTTTGAGTTTATCTTTGTGTATGGTGAAAGACAGTGGTGCAGTTTCATTCTTCTGCATGTGAATGTCCAATTTTCCAGCACCATTTATTGAAGAGACTTTCTTCCAATGGATAGTCTTTCCTCCTTTATCAAATATTAGTTGACCATAAAGTTCAGGGTCCACTTCTGGGTTCTCTATTCTGTTCCATTGATCTATGTGTCTGTTTCTGTGCCAGTACCACACTGTCTGGATGACCACAGCTTTGTAGTACAACCTGAAATCTGGCATTGTGATGCCCCCAGCTATGGTTTTCTTTTTTAAAATTCCCCTGGCTATTCGGGGTCTTTTCTGATTCCACACAAATCTTAAAATAATCTGTTCTAACTCTCTGAAGAAAGTCCATGGTATTTTGATAGGGATTGCATTAAACGTGTAAATTACCCTGGGTAACATTGACATTTTCACAATATTAATTCTGCCAATCCATGAGCATGGAATATTTTTCCATCTCTTTCTGTCTTCCTCAATTTCTTTCAGAAGTGTTCTATAGTTTTTAGGGTATAGATCCTTTACCACTTTGGTTAGGTTTATTCCTAGGTATCTTATGCTTTTGGGTGCAATTGTAAATGGGATTGACTCCTTAATTTCTCTTTCTTCAGTCTCATTGTTAGTGTATAGAAATGCCACTGATTTCTGGGCATTGATTTTGTATCCTCCCATGCTACCAAATTGCTGTATGAGTTCTAGCAATCTTGGGGGGGAGGCTTTTGGGTTTTCTATGTAGAGTATCATATCATTGGTGAAGAGGGAGAGTTTGACTTCTTCTTTGCCAATTTGAATGCCTTTAATGTCTTTTTGTTGTCTGATTGCTGAGGCGAGGACTTCCAGTACTATGTTGAATAGCAGTGGTGAGAGTGGACATCCCTGTCTTGTTCCTGATCTTAGGGGAAAGGCTCCCAGTGCTTCCCCATTGAGGATGATATTTGCTGTGGGCTTTTCGTAGATGGCTTTTAAGATGTTGAGGAATGTTCCCTCTATCCCTACACTCTGAAGAGTTTTGATCAGGAATGGATGCTGTATTTTGTCAAATGCTTTCTCTGCATCTAATGAGAGGATCATATGGTTCTTGGTTTTTCTCTTGTTGATATGATGAATCACACTGATTGTTTTACGAGTGTTGAACCAGCCTTGTGGCCCGAGGATAAATCCTACTTGGTCATAGTGAATAATTTTCTTAATGTATTGTTGGATCCTATTGTCTAGTATCTTGTTGAGAATTTTTGCATCCATGTTTATCAGGGATATTGGTCTGTAATTCTCCTTTTTGGTGGGGTCTTTGTCTGGTTTTGGAATTAATAAAAACCATTCAACACCTCGACATTTAATAGTTAAGCTTGAAAATTCCAAAGATAAAGAGAAGATCCTTAAAGCAGCAAGAGACAAGAAATCCCTGACTTTTATGGGGAGGAGTATTAGGGTAACAGCAGACCTCTCCACAGAGACCTGGCAGGCCAGAAAGGGCTGGCAGGATATATTCAGGGTCTTAAATGAGAAGAACATGCAACCAATTATACTTTATCCAGCAAGGCTCTCATTCAAAATGGAAGGAGAGATAAAGAGCTTCCAAGACAGGCAGGAACTGAAAGAATATGTGACCTCCAAACCAGCTCTGCAAGAAATTTTAAGGGGGACTCTTAAAATTCCCCTTTAAGAAGAAGTCCATAGGAACAATCCACAAAAACAAGGACTGAATAGATATCATGATGACACTAAACTCATATCTGTCAATAGTAACTCGGAACGTGAACGAGCTTAATGACCGCATCAAAAGGCGCAGGGTTTCAGACTGGATAAAAAAGCAGGACCCATCTATTTGCTGTCTACAAGAGACTCATTTTAGACAGAAGAACACCTACAGCCTGAAAATAAAAGGTTGGAGAACCATTTACCATTCAAATGGTCCTCAAAAGAAAGCAGGGGTAGCCATCCTTACATCAGATAAACTAAAATTTACCCTGAAGACTGTAGTGAGAGATGAAGAGGGACACTATATCATACTTAAAGGATCTATCCAACAAGAGGACTTAACAATCCTCAATATATATGCCCCGAATGGGGCAGCTGCCAAATATATCAATCAATTAATAACCAAAGTGAAGAAAGACTTAGATAATAATACACTTATACTTGGTGACTTCAATCTAGCGCTTTCTATACTCGATAGGTCTTCTAAACACAACATCTCCAAAGAAACGAGAGCTTTAAATGATACACTGGACCAGATGGATTTCACAGATATCTACAGAACTTTACATCCAAACTCAACTGAATACACATTCTTCTCAAGTGCACATGGAACTTTCTCCAGAATAGACCACATACTGGGTCACAAATCGGGTCTGAACCGATACCAAAAGATCGGGATAGTCCCCTGCATATTCTCAGACCATAATGCCTTGAAATTAGAACTAAATCACAACAAGAAGTTTGGAAGGACTTCAAACACGTGGAGGTTAAGGACCATCCTGCTAAAAGATGAAAGGGTCAACCAGGAAATTAAGGAAGAATTAAATAGATTCATGGAAACTAATGAGAATGAAGATACAACTGTTCAAATTCTTTGGGATGCAGCAAAAGCAGTCCTAAGGGGGAAATACACCGCAATACAAGCATCCATTCAAAAACTGGAAAGAACTCAAATACAAAAGCTCACCTTACACATAAAGGAGCTAGAGAAAAAAAAAAACAGCAAATAGATCCTACACCCAGCAGAAGAAGAGAGTTAATAAAGATTCGATCAGAACTCAATGAAATCGAGACCAGAAGAACTGTGGAACAGATCAACAGAACCAGGAGTTGGTTCTTTGAAAGAATTAATAAGATACAGAAACCATTATCCAGCCTTATTAAAAAGAAGAGAGAGAAGACTCAAATTAATAAAATCATGAATGAGAAAGGAGAGATCACTACCAACACCAAGGAAATACAAACGATTTTAAAAACATATTATGAACAGCTATACGCCAATAAATTAGGCAATCTAGAAGAAATGGACGCATTCCTGGAAAGCCACAAACTACCAAAACTGGAGCAGGAAGAAATAGAAAACCTGAACAGGCCAATAACCAGGGAGGAAATTGAAGCAGTCATCAAAAACCTCCCAAGACACAAGAGTCCAGGGCCAGATGGCTTCCCAGGGAATTCTATCAAACGTTTAAAGAAGAAACCATACCTATTCTACTAAAGCTGTTTGGAAAGATGGAAAGAGATGGAGTACTTCCAAATTCGTTCTATATGGCTATTTTTATACCCCAGTACCAGAGTTGAACAGTTACCACAAAGTCCATATAGCCTGCAAACCCTAAAATATTTACCACCTGGCTCTTTGTAAAAAAAGTTGTGGACCTCAAGAGATTCAGCAATTTCTAATGTCTAACACACATTAATTCTTTCTCATTACCTTCTCCTCCTCATTACCATCATCAACAACATAGCTAAGAGGTATTACTGTGCATCCATCACTATACTGAGCTCCCAACATGAGTACAACAAGTACTTAATACTCATGGAACACCCTTCATTTCACAGATGAGGAAATTGAGGCTAAGGAGGTAATTTATCCAAGTACACACAGCTAGTAAGAGGTGACACCAGAATATATAGCTTTATAAACATGATAGGACAGAAGTAAATTAGAAAAGAAATATGCAGTGACTTAACAGATCTGGAACAGTTGGCCAAACAAGGGTATAAGTGGGGGGGCCTGAGAGAAGATTAAGCAATGTTTCAAGCAAAGTCTAGCTCACCGGTGCAACAGGAGCACATACATCTCGAGCATCAACTATTTTCCTATGGAAGAATCCTTAGTTTCTCCACAGTTTCTGGTTACATCACACACCTCCATGAAATGTCAGCTCCATGAGAGTGGAGACTTCTGTTTTCCCCCCACTATTTTATTCTGTGCACCTAAAGGAGTAGACAGTCAAGAAACAATTGCTGACTAAATGAATGAACAAGTTTTCGACTGTGCAAACTGTGGGAAAAGGGAAGAAAAAGACATTATCTGTGGAACTCCCCTTGACTATCTGGATATTTTGGCAACTGTAAGTTACCAAATAAGTGCCAGGGGAAAGAGCTTAAGAAGTAATAAGTTGAGGTTTCCACATGGTCCAGTTTTTTCAAAATCCTCGGTTAAAGAGCAGGTGCTGTGGGGGTTCGTTTTGTTTCTGTTTGTATCATTCAAGGACACTTGGTTACAAGTGAAAAGAGAAAAAAAAGTGCAAAGAGCTAGTAACATTTGGACAAGGATGGACATCTCTCACGTCTATTTCTGAAGGATGGTACCATTATCTTCTATCATAGACTAGCCTCTTAGGGGAGAGGACAAAGTGGCCAAGAGTCCCAGATTCATATTCTAGTCCTCCATAACCAGAGGATGCGAGCTTTTCTTGACTCCATAGCAAACACTTAACAAATAAACTTTTCCTTTATGTCACAGACCACAAATATCAGAGTTTTCCATGATCAGACATAACGTGGAAAGACAGATCTTAGGAATTTCATTTTTAAGAAGTTTGAGAAACAATTGGTTAACAGTGTGGTCATGAAAGCCAGACTGTGTAGGTTGAGATCTCACCACTTCTACCTGCACTTGCATGGCCTTGGGCAGGTTACTTAACTCTCTGTGCCTTAATTTCTTCATCTGTTAAAAATTTTGTTAATAAGAGAACCTAATTTATTGGGTTTATTGGATTGTGTGAGAATTAAACCAGATAGATTGTGTAAAGACTGTGAAATGTTGCCTGCCACATAGTAAGTGCTGATTAAACATGAATTTTTATAATAAATTCATTTGTTGTTGCCTAATTGAATATTATGCCATGGCAAGAGTCTGCTAATGAGACACTATCTTTTATAGACATGTTCAGGTCTGAATTTTAAAATCAAATAAGCCAAAAAACAAGCAAACAAGCAAAACCCCCTGCAGAACCACCATCTGAACCTTATGTTTGCTAGAGTTGAAATATATACAGATGTGACAAGAGAAGATGTATTTTGAAATTGGCACAAAAGGAAGTCTATCTGGCTTTTCTAGTTAACAGGCTGATGGTTTCTTATTGGCAAAATGAGTTATTGTGGAATTGTTGCTTTTTAATCACAGTTTTAACATTAGTTTAAAATGTATTTTAAACTTTGAATCAAAAGTTTGTGAAACTTCGCAGAATCCTTAAGTAATTTGGGTATTTTTAAGGATCATGGTTGAAACCATTGGTCTAGATGGTCACAATCTTTCAATCAATTTCCTTTGTCTAACTGTAGCCTTTCAGTATTGTGTGTATTTGTGTGTGTGTCTCTGTGTGGCCATAATTATTCCTGGGCAACACTCTTTGGCTTATAGTGCTCCTTAGTGAAACCATATTCAAATCGGAAGGGCAGTTATTGAAGAGAAAATATTGCCTTTAATATATTAAAGACAAAAAAGTTTTGAGATTAGTCATTTAATCTATGAGGTCTAGAGACAGTCCTTGTATTTCTGGTGAAAGAACTGGAATTGGCAGGTGACATTGAAATGGTACCTCTTCACTGCAGATTTATTTATTTGACATGAATCAAAGACATAAGGATCCTCTTAAGAATTTTGATTGGCTGGCCCAGGATTTGAACTGAAAGTCTTGGTACTAAATAATCTTTGCAGGTGGAAAGATAGAACAATCTTTGCCTAAAATCAAAACGGGACTTTCCACATTAATGAAACTTAATTTATAAAACTCAGTTAAAAATCCTGCTTATCAATTTGTATTATAAAGTCTCCCAACCCTAAGGTGTTTTTCAAGAAAAGTGTAGATATTTGCTTCTGGATGAGTTATTAGGAAATCTATCTAATGCATTGTCAATGAAGAATTACAATTAAAATTTAAAGCCGTTTTGTTTTAAATTAATGAATTATTAAACTCAAAGCTTTGTCTTCATTTTGCATTGTCTCATGTGCATTAGAAAACCAACATAACTGCAGGTAGTTAGAACTATAGGTACTTATATTTTCAAGGGAAAAGAAAATAGTTTTTAAAATCAGATATACATGCACATATCCATTATATACCTAAAACGCCTACTGACTACGTGTGAGAAGATGGAGCACTTATTTAATAAATGTGAAAATGCACAATGGGTGATATAAAATGCATATAAAATTAAACCAAACAGGTGCATTAATCACTGCCACCAGGACAAATGGATTCAAGCAGCAAACATTTATTTAAATGACCTCCAGCAGGAAGGAGGAGGATGGAAGAAGATAAAAAGCACTGGGAAAAGTTTATAGGTTTTTCACTCTAATACCTCAGGGGCCAAGGGAGAAACAATGGGAAGTAAGCACACTTGTGTGGCCTTCGTTCTGACAGAGATGGAGGGAAGGGGTGAGAGGGGTGGCCATCTTCTTAATGATCTAATTGTAAATCCATTTGTTTTAGATGGCTAATCGGTTTTTATTGTGTCAGTAGAGATGACTTGGATAATTGTTGGCCCTGTGGCTCTGGAGTGATCAGATGGCACATTATAATTTGGAAGGTAGCCAGGTCTTGCCCAATATAGAGTTGGTTAAAACCTTTGATGACATAAGTGTCTGATAAATAAAATATACCTCATCAGTAAAAGCTTAACTTGATAATTAGATTGGAGAGCAGGTTGTTTCATGTTTGAAATCCTACAAGCTCTGAGATCCTCAAGAGTTGAATCAAACTCAGGAACAAATTCTAGTCAGTTTAGGTAAAGTCTGGTTTCTTCGCATTCAAAGAATTACTTCTTAAAGAGGCTTAACAAAGAGGCCTATAGTCTGTCTGATATCTGAGTATTATCTGAAAAATGTGGCTTTGAAAAATTAGGTGAAATGAGTCATAAATGCATCATAAATTGTGGAATTCATTTTCTTTTGAAAGATATACAGATTCTAGAATTGAAGATGAAAAAAAAATGTGGTAATCGTCCCTGCCTTTGGGTTTATAGAATAGTTTTATGATAGTCTGTGTCTCCCTCTCAGTCCCTCCCTTCTCATGGGACTTATATACCTAAGAAATGTTGAGGACCCCTAGCAGGACTGTAAAGTGACAGAGACCCTATTTAAACCAACAGTAAAAGAGGAATAACATGATGTCAGCTTTTACCTTCCTTAAAATAGCATATAAGATTCCCATAAATTATTTCCCCTCCCCACCTTAATCTCTTTATGCTGTCCCTGGATGGGGGCAGGTAAGTGGGGGACGCTTAAAAGTAAAATACAAATAATGTTAGTCTGGATGGTGTCCATCACAGCCAAGAACATACAGCCTTAGCAACCAATCCTGTCAAAGCCCATCAGACTCACTATTTGACAAGACGCTCACGTAGTTGCTCCACAATATATTCAGTGGTGTCTTAGTGAAGTGGGAAGCAGCAATATGTACATTTCTGAAAAGTACTATTTACCCTGCTCCTCATTTGTCCCATGCTGATTCCATACCTAGGACTGTCTGTTCCACCAGGACCATAGGAAGGAGGTGAGTGAATCTGTGACAGGTCCCCTCTCTGGCTGTCAGCTGGTCCTCAGCCTTGCATGAGGGTCACGGACTCCCGACCAAAGGCCTCCCCATCACCCTTAGATATCCAAAGGGCCATTTTGCTAATGTCTTAATCCTACTGCCACATTCTTCATTCTCAATAGATCGACTCACTTCCTATTTATGTAATATGCCTCTTTATCATCTTGATTTTTCCTTTCCTGCCTTATTTTCTCCTTTCCCCCATTCTCCTCGCATTATTTGCTCTGCCATTGTTATGCTCCATCTCTCCCTTTTTAGTGACACATATGGCCTATCAACAGGAGGAGCTTTAGGAATATTACTTGAGTCAGAGGCTTTTGGAGAAGAGACTATGGATATCCTCTTATGACTTCTGAAGTTTCCTTTCACATTTTCCATGGCCTTTCACCGACCTGTAAGAGCCAAATGGGCACATATTGCTGCATTATTGGGCCCTCATGGTCTTGGAAGATCTCATGAACCCAAATAAGTCAAACAGTCTCTTCTCTTAGGTACAGGATCTCAGAACTAAAAATCTCCATCTGGCTATAGAAATATGGACATTCATTCCCCTGTTTCACAGTAACAGAATGAAGGAGAATAATGTCCTGTACACCAGAATGAGATTTTTCATTGGCAATAAAATAAAGAGCACCTGGCGTGGTTTTGAGGGAAGACATATTTTGTCTGGTCAAAGATATCCAAGGGAGAATTCCAGAGACACGGGAGGCCAGGTAGGGGGCCTGCAAGCTCACTACCTGGCTGCAACTCACTCACAGGGGCAATGACCGGTGCTTGTAACCTGGTTATGGTTATGCTTCTGCTCATTAAAACAAAACCCTAAGGGAAAAGCTCTAACGTCCCATTTAGACGGTGGTTTCAGTTCAGGTGGACTTTCTGAATCCTGCTATCTATTGTCTGTCGATGGAAAACTCTCATAGAGCTAGAGAGTTCACTTCCCAGAGGGAGTGAACAAAATTGGTGCTCAGGGGTCCTTGACCCCTCTTCTGATCACCTCTACCTCCCATAGATCAACAGGTCTTTTAAATTCTTTTTCTGTCAGCCCCTCCTGTCTACCCACTACAGAATCCTCCTTTTTGATCCTTGTGACTTAGGTCCTTCCACGCTGTTGAATGCATATCACCACCAGACTGGCTTTCTTTAACTAGTGGGCAGCGTCGGTCCATTATATGCCAGACATTGGAGTCCTCAGACAATTTTGTCTCATTTTAACATTTTTTCCTTGGCTTCCACTTCTTCAATACTCAGACACTCTACTCTGTAAATGATAATTTTCTACATTTGCATATCCTTATATAACAAGAGACTGTGGGCTACTTGAGAGAAAGAAATCTATTTTACACATTTTTTTCAGCATTATCTTTACATGTCAAACAGGTTCTTAGCAAATGCATTGTAATTTTTGTTTATGATACATAGAAAACTTCTCTTTATTTGGTGAAGGAATTCGAGCTGTGAGAAATGGACTATCCCACTCCTCCCTAACCAGCATAAAGTAGTGCAATAAAGAATCCCTAATACCAGGCACTTCAATAAAGAGAAGAGGATGGCTGTGATGGGCAAAGAGAAGAAAACGAACACCACAGCTAGTGGGTATCTCTCACCTCTGGCAGCCAAACCAGATGCTTTTGATACTAAGGCATTTATTTCCCTTTGAGAAAGGAATGGTGGCCATAAAGAAAGCTAATGACTCCTCTGGATAATTATTGAATACAGTTGGGTCTAATTCATTAGTTATTTGTAGAAGAAAGTCAGAGGGACTACATCAAGCATCAGGGCAATTGCTGAACAAATAAGACGTGTATTACAGCAGCTCTACTCCTTGTCTGGGTACTTAGTCTGCTCTTTTTTTGTCCCCTAACTCTGCTTCTCACTGAACCATAGCCCTCACTATTACACTAGAACTAATACACTAGAACAATAATCAAACCCGTTAGCTTAATGATTATTTAATTGACTGTTTTGCCTGCTAACTATGATAGACTATATATATATTTGGTGCCTCTTCATGCAAAAGGATTATACCTTCCCATTCTGTTAAGCTTGGGCAGCCATGTGACTTGTTTTTTGGCCAAGGAAATGTGAGCAGCAGTGACATGTGTCACTTCCAGAGGCTTCCCAAGCCGCCACATTTGTCTGTTGTGTTCCCTTTCCCCTGACTCTCCAATCATGGGAGCCAGGATCAAATGAAGCCTTCATCAGTCCCAATCCCTGACTGACCACCACAAAGGGCTCTTTTGTCAAATCCAATGCACTTAGAGCATGAACAAAAAGAAACTGTTGGTTTTTAAACCACTGAGATTTTCAGATTGTTTGTTACTGCAGATAACTTAGCCAATTCTGCTTGATACACTTATAGGGCAAAGATTAATAATAATAAAAGTCAGCATATTTATTTGTGGTCTGGTCTCAATGATAAGTATAGAATCACATCTGATGAATATGCTCCAAGTAATACACTTGGAATATAAAAATATACCCAATATGATATTATTTCTCTACTAAGGTAAGATATTCATAAACTATATTCTTAAGGAGATTCACACAAACCAGCCTCCTTCTGCTTGTCTTCCTTCTTTTGATGTAAGATACTTATGAGCAAAACTCTAAGAAAACTCCCATCCTTTTACCAGCTTTTCTAAAGAATGAGTCCATATCCTATTATAGTTCTATTTTTCTAGTGCAGCCCCTGACACGTAATAGAAAAGTGGTAAATGTACATTTAGTTAATGGATCTTTGTAGCAATAATACAGCACTTCACCCATAGCAGGTGGTAAATGAATATTTGTTGAGTATAGTTGAACTGCTTTGGAATATAATTCTAAATTATTTTGAAATTTTAAGTATTTTGTACTATTATCATCAATCCAACACATAGAGAGCATTCTTTTCCTCTTCATCAAAATTTATAAATGTGTTATTCAATGTTTACATATATATTTGCATTTATTTCTTGAAAATGAACTGCAATTCCATAACTATGAAATCCTAGCTCATTTATAGGTAGTGTGGCAAAGATTTTCAAATGTTAGATGACTTATGCCTCACCTGGGCGGGGAGGGGGGGGTAGGCTTTGTGTAACTGCACTCTCTTGGGTTTGACACCCAGAAAGTATGATTTTGTAGCTCTCAGCTAAAATTGCAATTTTAACCAGTGTCTTCAGGTGATCCAATCCAGGTCATCTGTTGACCGCTTTGAGAAATGTCTTACCTGAACAATGTTGCAAAAATTTTAACATGCATATGATGACCCAGAGGCCCTGTTAAAAATGCGGATTCTGATTAGTAGTTCTGAGATCAGCCCTGAGAGTCAGCATTTTTTAACAAGCTTCTCATTGATGGTGGTGCTGTTGGATCTCAAGCCACCCTTGGAATAGCAAGGAATTAAAAAAAAATACACATCATGTTTTCTTAAGTTTGTGGATCGAGATTTGGTCCTGTCATGTAATTATTTTGATTTGCAAAAATTAGTTTGTACACATCAGTTAACTCCTTAACTTGATTTCACACTGCCTGAGGCCAGGAAGTAGGCTAATTATACAATTTCTCTCTCCTCCCTTGGCTTCCACCTCAGTGCTGAGCACTTGCTTAGCAGGCACTCAATAAGTATTGTTGATTGATTGATGACACTGCTATAGAACAGCTGTAGAGCAACATGATGTACATAATCATGGGCAGTAAAATACCATTTTTACATAATGGTTTTGGATCCATGTCAAAATGGATTTTTAGGGAAAATGAAAATTGACAACAAACATTAAAATCTTTGAAAAACACATCTTACTCAATTTGGATAGTGTGATCAAACATGCCAATAAATCTGTTTCCACCCTTTATAAATGAAAGGGATCACACAGAAACTCAATTTAATATTTTTTTAAGACTTTATTTATTTATGATAGAGAGAGAGAGAGAGAGAGAGGCAGAGACACAGGCAGAGGGAGAAGCAGGCTCCATGCAGGGAGCCCGATGTGGGACTTGATCCCAGGACTCCAGGATTGCGCCCTGGGCTGAAGGCAGGCGCTAAACCGCTGTGCCACCCAGGGATCCCCTCAATTTAATATTCTAATTAAAAGTAAACTAAGACTTGAATGTCACTTGGGGTCGGTAGTTTTGCTATAATAGTGTTGTCTAAAAACTAGAAACTCATTATTATGTTAAAAGTGTATTCTTGCTGAAGAGACACAGTATAAGACAGTGGTCTTAGCTGTAAATTCTAACTTTAGCCATAATTTCATCAAGGTGAAAAATAATCCTGGAGAAATGCAACAGAAGGGGTTTCATATTCTTGTAGTTACGCTTATGCGCTTAACAGTTCTGGGCGAGACTGCTGGACTATACACTCATTCATGCATTCATTCATTCACCCACCTATGTCTATGGTACACTTGCCATGCTGATGCTGTATCGGTGCTACGCGCTGCTGTCTCTGAGCTAACCATCTAGTGTAAAATACAAGAGGACAGGCAATTATACTCCTGGTCAGTAATTGCTAAGATAGGAGAAATTCAACTTGATAGTCACATAAGAATGACCAGAGGCATCAGGAAAGGTTCAGGATGTGCCTCTGAACTGAAATCTGAAGAATTGGAAGAGAGCCAGAAACTAGGCGAGTTGGGATGAGTGAGGGTAGGGGGTGGGGGTGGAGGGTTGGAGGGGGTACATGGGAAGAAATGCTTTTCCTGCCAAAAGAGCAGCATGTACGAAGGCCTGGCAGTGCTGGAGAGCTCCATGCATTTGGTGAGCTGCAACCGAATGGTGGAGCTCACCTGACTGCTGGGTGCAAGGTAGAGAAGGTAAAGATGGTGCTGGGTGCTCCCTGAAGCTGGATTATAAGGTTTATTTAAACTGTATTAAAGTTTGTGTTTCATCTTGAATACTGTGTTTTAGGCAGGAATAGCATGAATGGGTTTTTATTTTAGGAAGTTCACTCTTGCAGGCCCTTTGGACCTAGGTGGGGACTCTCCCACAGTCCTTGCATTCTGTCGTCTGCCTATGGGGCCACTTTCCCTACTAGCCTGGGACCTCCTATAAAGCAGGCTGTGTCTTTTTCAGCTTGCTCTCAATCTTAGAGCAGGGCGCATAGCAGTAACAAATGGAACAGAAAAGTTTGCTTAACAAGTGAGGGTTTTTGGTCGCTTTCGTTAACGCATATTCCGCATGGGGGTACTAAATGAATTCTCACTGCCTGTGAAATGGAGGCTGGTGTCAAATAAAATTTGGGATTAGAAAATAGTAATAGATCTTTCCCATAGTCACAGGATGAAAGAATGTCATTTAATTTAAACCCGTCTTGTCTTCGGGGGGAAAATCACACTTGAAAGTTGCTGTAAACAATCTGGAGTACTCATGGTACAGCCGACTCAAAACACTGTCACACCCACCCTGCAAATCCAATTCAATTCTCCTTTTGTCTGGCCTAGCAGGAAATTAACCAGACAAGCCGTTGGGATTTGTTATAATAATACTTCTTAGCATTTATATGGTTCTTTCTGGTTTCAATGAACTTTACGCACATTAATTACTTAATCACAAAGGCCATTGTGAGGTGGAGAGGCAAATATAGTTATCCCCATTTCTCGGGTAAGGAAATTGAAAATGCAAAGGGGCTAGCAAGCTGTAGATTGGTCTGCCAGTCAGCAGTAAACTCAAGATTAACTCCCAGAAGGCCAGTACACAGTCCATTAGCCCAAATTGTCTCAAGACGAAGACTATTCCTGGAGTCCTGAAAGAGAAAGGGCTCTGCATTACCATAAGGGAAAGCAAATAGAGTAGTCCAAATTGTTCCCTCGTTTCTCCTTGTCCCTCTGAGCACAGAAACAATTTCATGGATCCTTGAGACAATTATTAACCTTGGGGCTGGATCCTGTGCATGAGTAACCTGTTCCCCGAGTATAAATGAATTTCTTTTTGCAGGGACCTTCCTTTGTGGAGGATACAAGGGTACAGACTCTTGCTCCTGAGCAAGAAACGGTGGTACCCTTGGGGCTCAGAAGCTTGGCCACTCATAGGATCTTGCCCCAGAGATTGTTTCTCTAAGCCAGTGGAATGCCTGGGTATTAGAAATTAGAAGTTGCCCGTCCTTCCTGTTCCTGTCCTCTTTTGACTGAGGATGTCCTGCTGCCTGATGTGGTTGGTAGCCTTGATCTCATGGGGGCTTTGGAGGAAAAGTCCATTTGGGGCCCCACCTCCTGGAAAGCTTGGAGCAACTAGTTGGGTTAATTCATGTAGGTCACACATACAGCAATTGCTTCCAAGCATCTGGAAGACAAACAGGAGTTAAAAAGGCAGGCCCAAGGGGCGACTTGGAGCAAGATACGGTAGGGATCCACGGGAGGAAGATGGGGACGCTGGCTGCGTATCAGCTGCGCTAAACCCTGGAGCATGGTCTGATCGCAGAGAGAACCCTCCAGTCGGAGCAGACACTTCCCCGGGAGTCCTTGGGCTCTGCTAACTGAATACTTAGCATTTTCTATCCCTTGGGTGATTGGAAGATATTGGGAAATCCCCCCAAGTTCATTTGACCTCTTTAGGCATTTGGAGTAGGGAACCATTAAAAGATTTTCTTTTTCTTTTCTTTTTTTCTTTCTTTCTTTCTTTTTCTTTCTTTCTTTCTTTCTTTCTTTCTTTCTTTCTTTCTTTCTTTCATTCTTTCTTTCTTTCTTTCTTTCTTCCTTCTCTCCTTCTTCTTCTTCTTCTTCTTCTTCTTCTTCTTCTTCTTCTTCTTCTTCTTCTTCTTCTTCTTCTTCTTCTTCTTTTCATTATTTATTCTGAGATTTCTCTCCATTAGGAACACCTTCTCAGAGTCTCCCCGCCCCAACCCCTTCATGGCTCCACTGCTTCCTTTCTGTAAGCCTCTCCTGCCCTTGCTTTGCACACTTAATTTTCTTAATAAGAAAATGTCAGGTGTGTGATTGAGGGCGAGATGAGCCCAAGTCCCGAAGGAAATAGAGAATGGGACATTTTGGCCAAAGGAGTGAAAATATTCCTGCTTCCTTGGAGGAAATGAAAATATGAAGAACTATCGTTTGCTAAGTATTAGGCATTTTCAGGTCTTCACACACATTACTTTGTTTAATGATTACACCCAACTTTCAAAAAGGATTAGGAGATAAAATCCAGAATTTTTCATGTTTCAAAATAAATTTGTCTTCTAGAAATTGAAAATATGCCACTTCCTTTCTAGAACCCATAGAAAAATCTGGTATTAGAAAGGACCTTAAAATCATCTGGTTTACTCCCCCCCGCCCCCCCTTCATTTCACAGGTAGAGAAATCAAGCCCACTGGTGGTAGAAAACCAAGACCACTTTTCTGACTCCTAGTCCAGGTAGCAGAGTGGGGACAAGAGATGTGGGTTTAGAACTTGAGTTCCACCTCTGCCATTTGCTGGCACTCAGGGAATTGTTCAACCTTGCAAGGATGCCCCTGCGCACAAAAGAATTCAACTCTATGCTCTCTGAGGGAGGTCACTTGCAACCCTGCAGACTTTCTTGTCATTTCTCTGCTAGATTACGCTGCCTCTTATGATAGCAACATTTACATTTAGAAATTGTGCCTAAAACTAGAAATGCAAAGGACTATGCACTTGCCTGCACAAGTTTTTATTTTCTCTACCCGCCCTAGTGTTTTCAGATTCTTATTAGAAATGAAAAGACTACGAAAAAAATGCCACGCAAAGCATATTATCCCAGAAGTTAAAACTGCAGGATCTCATAAAATAAAAACTACCTGGTCGTGTACCTTTGATGTACAGCTCGTGTAAAATAAAAATTTTTAGAGTATGGGACACTTCTGATTTTTGGCTTTAAAAATAAATACCAGGAATTCCTGCTGAAACAGGAAACTCTGGTTTTGAAGTATACAGAGACTGAAACTGTAGTCCAAAGCAGTACAATCAGGTCTTTTTTGAGCAGCTCCCAGGGCTGTTTTGGAAAGAGGAAGACCAGCAGGGAGAGCTTGGGCGAGAACCAGCCAGGCTTGCTGGTTGCTGTGCCCAGTTGACCGCACTTGCCTCCATGTGGCTCAGCAGTGGCTTGTGCGGGTTTTCACTCCAGTGGTTAGTAGGAGGCCGGTGGGTCTGAAGACAGTGGCAAGGCCTGAGCTCCAGCAAAGTGCTTGCCACTGCAGACAGCTCTGTCTAGAGAATTTTAGCAAACGTACGGAGGTTGCTTATTTTCATTGCCTCTTAAGATTTTACACAATGGTAAAGTATGCTTCCATCATCTATTTTGTTGCCAGTATTTTTTAAAACCCAGTATATATACCTGAAACTACGTTAAATTAATGATTTATACTCAAATGCTGCACTGGATAGATCACATGATTAGTGACTAAAATGCCCTGCCATAAAATTCTTAGAATTCTTTTTGGAAGGTAGATTTGCTTTTAGACAGGAGATAAACATTACTGCATCAGAAAAGATAGTTCATTGGTGAACATATATATGTTTATTATATTGGGAATGTTGTGTTCTTTGATAATTTTCACTATGAAATATTTCAGGCAGTTTTAAGTGGTGGCACTAAAAATAAAGTAGTGGGCACTGAACAGATGGATTGAATTAAGAACGGGTTTAATGCCAAGTTCACTCATGTCTGAATGGTGAAAAGGGGTATTCATTTAAAAGTCTTGTTATTATTTAAAAAAAAAAACAGTGATTTTTTTCTTCTTTCTTTCCCTTTTGACAACAAAAGCCATTTTACTAACTGTGATATACATATTCTAAAGGATTACGAGAAAATGTAAAATAAACTCACTTTATATAGCACATAAGGAGTTGGAAAAAAATTAAATGACGAGTAAGTTTGAACAATGAACAATTTCTATTAAGTTTGAAATCTAATGAAATGCTGTGAAAACTAATTTTGAGGCGTGCATGATGATTTTCAGAAGTAAATTTATTTAATCTTAACGAACTATGATTTCTACTTTCGGGAAAAACTATTTTGAAGACACAGTGAAGTATCTAAGCATCACGCGACTATTGCAAAATAAAAGACTCAGTTAACTGTAAATGAATCATAAACATATGTTTTAATTTTCCCTTAAAATATATATGCAGCTTTGTAAATTAAAATGTTTTTCATAAGCATGATTTATATCAAGGCAGGCCCCAAATATTTGAAAAAACGGCTCAAGCTATTTGACAAACTTAGAATCTACTAAAAATTAAATCTATATTTACAAAGAAAAAGATGCACTGGCATGTTTATTTTCACAGAAAGACTTAATGTGGTCTCTGTGTTGCTCTAGTCAGAAGATTTTGGCTGTGATATTAATTGTCTAAGCAAGTCACAGTGTCTCTGGCTGTCATGTTTGTTCCCCTGCATGGTGGATGGTGGCGATCTTTGGGTCTCTTTCAGCTGGAAATGTCCCAAATGCTGTAGAACAAGTAAGATAACAACATATATGGAAGCAATCTGCAAAACATATAGCATGAGATTACTGCTTAAAATGATATATTGTGTATTTCTCAGTCATATTTTAACTTTGTAAAGTATGGAAATCAGTTAGCTCTGTATCTACCAGTACTTAGCAGAGTGGAGATCTACAAATAGCTAATTAACAAATGATTATTTAACAAATGAATGTATTCCCTTTGAAATCAAAGAATAATTGTTTTTATATAAATATTACATATAAACATCTCACTATATGTTTATATGTAATTATATGTAATGCAACTGCTTTGCATCTAAAATGACTTCTGAGGGTATTATTTAATTAGGTGGAGAGGTACAAGCCAGTGAATTGAAGACCACCAGCACCCTAAAAACCCCATGTCTTGCTTTCTTCATTGTCTTGCTTTTGTTAGAATCTGTGTTGCCCTGGAAATAGCCCTATGGCTTGAGCTTGGCTCATTCATTCCCTGCTTGGGAATAGAAGAGAAGTTACTCTTCTTCAAGTTTCTTTTCATATCATCACACCACACTGTCACACCCCAGAGGGCATGCCATGCTCCTAAGCCTAGAGAATGTCTGTCAAGACTTTAGCAGACCAGCCAACATGGTTTCTAAGCATAAAATTAGTTTCTTATAAAATTGTCCATCCACAAACTATTAGTGTCAGAAACGTTCTACTTTGTCTCTGCAACTTCATGCCATCAAAAGTAGGACCTTTTCCTAACTAACCTATCATTTTGAACTTGGGTCGGTCCACTCTTTGAGAGTATGATATGACTTTGGCAAGAAGAGGAAGACTTCCTGCTTTGGACAAAAATTGCCATTTAATGAGCCACTTTCTTCCTTGCTGGTTTCTTCCCTGACATCAATGCCCATGAATGAAATTTCAGCCCCTGTTATCTATCCCTTTATTACTACTGCCTGACCCATTTTCCCATGCCACACCTGTTAGCCTGAACTCTTTATTGAAGAACCAGTACAAACTCACTCCAGCTTTCTCTTGATCCCAAGTTCATGCGTTGCCTCAGTGTGACCAGCAATGTTCCACATATGCCCCACAACCATTACACTCTGTCAATAGATGCATTGCTGCATATAATATAGCAATATTTAAATCAAGAAACTGGATCATACAGATACAATCCTTTCAAAATTTTGCAAGAATTTAGCATCTTAGAACTCGAAAGATTCTAAAGGAGAGTCTAGTGCACTGGTTTTTAATCTTCATTTCGCAAAGCCATAAAATTGCAGAAATGGTTCACGGATTCTGTAACTGTTTGATTCAAAACAATTTTTTTCAAGCTAAATTTTATGTATTTGTAAATTATTAAAAATAAAGAGCTCCCCAAATATGTCAGATACCTAAGTTTTAAACATATTGGAGACTACCAGTTTTGAAATTTCTCATCAACTGACTTTGTGATTAATGAATATCAAAAGTTTGAATGGGGTGCCTGAGTGGCTCATTCAGTTGACTGAGTGACTGACTCTTGATTTCGGCTCAGGTCATGATCCTAGAGTTATGAGATCCAGCCCTGCATCAGGCTTCATGCTCAGTGCAGAGTCTGCTTGAGATTCTCTCTCTCTCTCTCTCTCTCTCCCTCCGCCTCTACCTCTTCCCCTGCTCTCATTCACACACACGCTCTCTCTAAATAAACAAATAAATCTTTAAAAAAATACGTATCAAAGGTTTGAATGTATTAAATCACATCTATGCTAATAAAACGCCAGTCTTGTTTATAGATGGTTCACATAAATTTGCAAAAAAATTTCCGTTTTGAAAAACAGAAATCTTGAAAAAATTTAATCTAATCCATTTCCCAAACAAAATAAGAATCTCTTCTAAAAGATCCTTAATAGACATCATACCAGCCCCACTTGAAAATCAGAGGTGTGAATTCATCATTCTACAACTCAGCCTATTTCATTGCTTCAAAGTTTACATGTGGAGTAGATATTTCTCTCCTGTACCTTCTCACCATTGGTTCTGGTTCTATTTTTAGGGAAACTTAGAACTATTGTAAATCTTCTTCTATTGACATATCTTCAAATATTTCCTATCATTTCCATATTTGGATATCAGTAATGTTCCAGATGAAGAAGAAAACTAAATGCTTGGTGAGTAGGTGGATGCATGATTAATTCGTAATGGAGAAAGCAGCAGAAAGAATGCTTGGAATTATAAAAAGTAGAATCAATTTTAAGAGATAATGTCCCTTCTTGATGTTCATTACAGCATCACTCAAGGTAGCCAAAAAGTTGGACATAACATAATTTCCAATGGTATAAGGTTGTTTAAGTAAATTACAGTAGAGTCATACTGGAATATCATGTGCACTTAAAAATATACCAGGGGAAGGATAATGTCTTGGGGAAATGATCAAAATATTTTGTTGAGGAAAAATAAAAGCAGATGTATATTTTTATATTTTATACCTCATGTTTGTATATTTTAAATTAATCATATACACACACATTGAGAAGACACTAGAAGGATTTTAAGCAAACTACTAACAGAGTTTATCTGAGATGGTGAGGATGACAGGTGATTTTTATATCCTTCTTTTTGAATTTTTGCATTAAAAAATTTTTAAAAAGATTTATCTATTTATTCAAGAGAGAGGGAGCATGTATGAGACAGAGAAAGAGAGAGAGAGAGGGCACAAGCAGAGGGAGGGGCAGAGGGAGAAGCAGACTCCCTGCTGAGCAGGGAGCCCGATGTGGGGCTCAATCCCAGGACCCTGGGATTATGACCCCAGCCGAAGGCAGATGCTTCACTGACTGAGCCACCCAGGTGCCCCCATTTAAAACATTTTTTTAAAACAAAAATGCATCTCTTTTATAATATAAACAAGGAATAAAGGAACATTTTCTCTCTCTCTCTCTCTCTCTCTCTCTCTCTCTCTCTCTCTTTTGAAAGGGATAAGAAAGGCTTAATTCCCCCCACAGTCAGAAATTACCGGTTTCCACAATACTGCCATAATTATTCAACGGCCAGTCAAATAAAGAAGCATTTGACTCTATAGATAACTCTGAAAGTCTTGAGTTTGGTGCAAACTGCAGATGCAAGTTTCATATTAAGCTGGCTGTGCCTATTAAAGATAAAAATCCCTTCCCCTGACACACATGGGCACCCTCCAATTCTGCCTCAGGTACCTGGCTGCGTGATTCCCACCGAGGATTCCACATGTTTAGCACGCATACTCCACAAACCATTCTTGGCTTCCAAAAGCATTTATTTCTTTTTGTAAACCTTGACACCCTAGGGAGGTCTCCATTGAGCTACTCTGTATATCTGCACACTGGTCACTCATGAATTCAACTCGTGTTATTTATTACCACTGTGAGTTCAGACCAAACTGTAAATGTCAAATGTGCTCATTACCTCTGGTGGCCCAATGTACCCAGCGTACCAGCTGGAAGTCCTGCCTTCTGTGCCAGGCTCTCGCTGCAAGAGGGACTACACAAAAGATGGTTGAAACTGTGAAGCCCTGTTACATGTTTGGCCGGCACATGATCCTCTAGGAATATCTTACAACCACTCTGATATTGGGCCACAGTGTTGACAGCCCAACTGAGGCTGCATTTGGGTAACATACAGGCTTCTACTGGACTGATACAAATGAGCTCTAAAATGCCATACCATATAATCTCTCCCATTTATTAATAACCTCCCTGCAATTCTCTGCCTTCCAAACCCTGATCTACACAAAGGGCAAATGTTTCCAGCTGATTGTGATATCCAGGTCACTTAGCTGAAAGGAAACACAATGCAGCATCAAAGGATGAATATAAAATTACTATAAAAGTGCTGAAAGGGAAAAATAATCATGAAAGTTGCTATAACACAGAGTAGTTAAACCAAATAGGCCTGGGCCATAAAAATTGTAAACATTTTAACACTGTCCTTAAAAATATGACTTAAATCTTGATAGATCTGGAAAGAGCCAAAGTATATATGTCTATGCCTTGGTTAAAAAGCATGATGTAAAAATCAGGGACCCTACAATCTACAGTTGTTTAACCTTCAAGCCTATTGAATTAACAGTTGTGTGTGTGTGTTTGTTTGTTTGTTTTAAATCACTCAGTGGTTACCTATCAGAATTCCCAGGCACTTTTGCTCACTGTGAAGTCTTTACACCAATTAATTTTAATCAAGGTGTAAAATTTATTTTGGCTACAAGTGAGTATACACATTGCCATGGTGATGCTGTTGAATGAATGTGGGATTGAAAGGCTTATGTATCCAACTGTAGAAGAGGGTACGCATCAGTGGAATTGTAAGTAGGAGGCTCAGCATGTGGGCCAGCCAGGGCCAAATCTAGAGGATTTGTTTATTGGAATATTCTAGAAGAGAACTCAGCCTGTCAGGTACATAAAGAATGAGGTCAAGACAAGAAACAGTTCTGGTTACATAGGACCTCAGTGCAGTGCTGACGGCCCATCACAAGAGAATGATGGGATAAATCATGGATATTTTCATAGATGAAGTGAGTCATTATTAATCTATAGTTATCTTGTCATTGTTGATGAGATTTTGAAGGGTGCTTTTTAATTTGAGCGGTTTTCAAGAAATTCTAGCTTTGCGAATGTGCTACAAAGCATATTACAGAGCTGTAGTTAGTAGAAGCTGGGCAGTGAGACTCTCATATCATGGCCCCTGGGCTCATGAATGGGTTGTCATTTGGTCTTGGGTACTGTCATGCTCTACAGAGGCTACTTGAGTGACTGGCACACCGCTGAAACATAAACCTATTCCCCAGATAAAGATATAAACAAGTACTTCCTGCTATTTGTCACCTCTTCTTCACAAAACCCCTTCTACACACATTCCAAACTAAAGAATCTCTGTATCTTCTTTTTAAGAAAAGCATTATAGAAAGAACGAGATCTTGCTATTTGCAACAATAGGATGAACTTACAGGGTATTATGCTAAGTGAAATAGGCAGAGAAGATAAATACCACATGATTTCACTTATATGTGAAATCTAACAGAACAAAAACATGAAAACTCCACTACCACCACCAACAATAAATGGAAATAGACCGAAATACAGAGAACAAACTGGTGGTTGTCAGAGGGTAGGGGCGTGAGGGGATGGATAAAATAAGTGAAAGGAATTAAGAGGTATAAATTTCTGGTTGTAAAATAAATAAGTCGCAGAGATGAAAATTACAGGATAGGGAATATAGTCAATAATATTGTAATTAATGCTGTATGGTGAGAGATAGTGACCACTCTAATTGTGGTGAGTACTGAGTACTGTATAGAGATGGGGAATCACTATGTGAAACTAATATAATGTTGTATGTCAACTACACTTCAATAACAAAAATTTTTAAAAAGTATTATAAATCCACTTGTAAGGACTCATTTACTGGACTCCATAAATTACAAAGACAAAAACCTAGTTTTTTTTATTTCTCTCCTTTTCATTTTTAATAGGTTTAAACAGAAGTGATAAAACTCTTGAAATTGTACCTGAAAAATACAGACTTCAATATGTCACTGGTCAACATGATCCATGAACGTGTCCTCACGGGCTTCTTTAGAATATTTAGGGCCAATACCTGTGTTTAGTGTATTCATTCTTCAGTAATGGAATTTAAGGAATGTGTCACAATCCAAAAGTCAATACTTTTCATCCTGTTCTCTTGAAATAGGATAAAAAATAAAGACCTCTCATATGTATCTGAAAGAGTTTGGAATTTTTTTTTTTTGGAATTTTTATTTTATGATATCAAAATTCAAATATCTGCACTTTCACCTTATTTTTATTTCCCAAATCATCATCTCATCTTTTCTCCTTCTTCATACACTGACCAGCCTTTAATCTTTGTCTCCCCTAGCACCCTGAAGACATCCTTGGATGACTTTTTCCCCCTTTTATTGAAGCTATTGCTTTGAAAACATTGACTAAATCTGACATTTAAACTCCTCCCGTATGCTGTCATATATATTTTTTCTCTGCTGAGATCCTAGAGGCTTATGTTAAAATATAGCTTGAGGTATAAAAATTATTGCTAAGAAAAGCAAGTCATTTCTTTTTCCTTGCAAGAAACAGTTGGCCTAGATCTAAAAAGACTATGCAAAGTATTTTTTTCCCCTAGCCATAATTTTGAACCAGTTTGGTATAAAGGACCCTTGGAGAGGGTGACCAATTAACCTCTCTTCTTAGGACAAAGGCCACGCTTCAGTAGCCTGGACAGTTGGTGATTTTAACTCAGGCCAGATTCTAATTGAATAGATTCCATTTGGACAAGCTTTAAGTGTCCCTTATTAACAGTTCAGGGTCGTAGAGCACCATGAAAATACTACAGTTATAAGGGACCTTAGATATTGTCTAGTATGCCTGACTTTAGACGTGGGAAGAAGAGTACAGACGAGTTAAAGGGATGGCTTAAGGTCATGAAACACTTTTGGATAGAACCAGCATCGAAATCCAGGCAGCTTCACTCCTCTTTTAGAGCTCATTCCATGAGACACCAACAGAAGGCCTCAGTGTCCTCGCCCAGCGATTCGATTGTGGACATAGTATGTGGGTAGTTCAAGTAGCAGACCCCTGGGTAATGGAGGCATCTTAGTGGAAGGAAGCTGGCAGTGAGGGCACAGTAGGGTTCCTGGGAGAAAAAAAGCTGATTTCCTTTCCCATGCAGCTTGGCTACAGTATCCACAAGCACCTTTAGTTCCTGGGAGATGATTCCTCTATAAAGGGCTGGAGATGGAAAGCTTAATGTGAGGCCGCGGTTTCTGGTTTTGTATGGAAGGACAGCAGGAGTTCCATCCTGGCAGCAAGCACAGGGACTGCTAGTCCCTGAGATTTCTGTTTTTGTATAACAGAGATGAAGATGGAGAGATGCCAAAAATAGCACTAATAGAGCAGAAATGGTAGCAGTAGCCACAGAGGACACAACTGAAGCACATAGGAGTTTAGCGGGTTTGTCAAAGTTATAGGGCAAAAGGAATTTGAACCTTGGCAGTCTAGTCCTGACGTCGGCACCCTTACTCTTAAGCCAACTTTCCAAAATAAAATGTCAGGAGAAGTGGGGAAATGGGAGACAAAAATGGAGGCAAAACTTCCAGAGAGTTAGAAGGGAAGAATTCCAGAGTTTCCCGAATTCCTCTGCAGACTCCAAAGGTCATGGGCTGGAGACTTTTTTTCTGTACATCGCCAGATAGTCAACACTTTTGGCCTTGTGGGCCGTATGGTCTCTGTCACACTACTTTTTTCATGCAAAAGTAGCCATAGGCAGCACTTGAATGAATGGATGTGGTTATTTTCCAAAAACTTTAGAGGAATAGGCACCAAACAGGAATTTGCCAACCTCAGAAGTAGATCCTTGTGGCTTCAATGGTGAGAAATGGAGAAGACATCAGGTTGTCTTCATGGCACAGGGCTGTTCTAAGGACTGAATGTGCCCATACATGGAAAATGATCAAAGCAATCCAAGCATCTAAATGCTCAAGAAAATGGCTGCTGTTAGTTTTGCTGCTACTGTTGGTTCTATAGACATATAGGTTGGGGTGGTGGTGGCTGTATTCACCTAAGCTCCTAGAGGACGTTCCAACATTTTCAGGACAAGGTAGGAAAAAGCAGAAGCTACCAAAGCCCATATTTCCTCTCTCCTTGGACCTCTTACTAGTACTTTTTCACATTCAAAAATGATCAAACCCAGGAGTGGGGGGAATGGAGAAAATAGGTGATGGGAGTTAAGGAGGGTACTTGTCATGATGAGCACTGGGAGTTGCATAAAGTGTTGAATCACTATACTGTGCGCCTGAAACTAATAGATCACTATATGTTAACTAACTGGAATTAAAGTAAAAACTTTTAAAAAATTACCAATAAACTCCATACACACATCTATTTAATTTTGACCTCAAGAAAATTATCCCTGTTAAGCAGAGGTAAAACACAGTTTTTGAGGGGATATAGGAACCTGCCAGTACGCAAATCTCACTGACAACAATTTTGATAATTGGCTGCATTTCTGAAATATCTCCAGAGTTGGCATGTTAGATGTTAGGCCGAAATGGATTTGTTTAGAAAAGTTCATTCTTTTCAACATACAGTTGAAAACATACAGTCAACATACAGTTATCCTCTGTACTATTAAGTTATTCAATATAAGACATAGATCACCTAATGGACGGACTAGCTCTCGTTGGTGTATTTGAAAGTATAACCTGAAAATTCATTAATTCAACAAACACAGTGAATATCATCTATAATGCCCGGTGCTGTCCAGATGCTGGGGAGAAAACCATGAACAAAAGTAAAGAAATAAATATCTGACCTCACATAGTTTACATTCTGACCATATCAAAACTAATAATATGCTCCATAAAATACCTTAGTGAATATCTCAACAGAAGTTAAAGATTAATGGAAAGAAAAGATAAAGATAAATGAGCCACTCTTGCTTTTTATATATTTTCTTTTATTTTCCCTTCTTTCTTTTCCCTTTTATTCCTAACTTCCTCCCCTGACTCCTCCCCGTCCCTTCCCTCCTCCCTCCCTCTCCATTTCATTTCCTCCTCCTCTTTTTCCTCTCTTCCCTCTCTTCCTTCTTTCTCCTCTTTTTCATCTTCTTGTCTCCTTTTGTTTCTTTTTTCTTTCTTTTTTGAACTGTTGCCCTTTTCTCAGCCAGCAGTCACAGTAGCTTACACATCTTTATTTAAATTAACATTTTCCAAATTTCCTAATTTCCTATTAAGAAAACTACTTTTATTTTTATCAGAAGAGTTTCAGAAGTAGTTCCTTTCCTTTGTACTGTTTTAAAGTAGCAAGTTTACTCCAAGAACTTCTATCTTATTTTCTAATAGACTTCTCTTCCCAAAAAAGCTCTTTCTCCTTTCTGAGTGAAGTTGCTTAGATCAAAATTCACTATGTTTCTAGCTCAGCTGAATCCTCTTTTCTGAATGTGTGAATTTACTTAAAATTGTCAGAATCTCAAACTTGAAATTCTATGTATTACAATTTGTGTGTGTGTGTGTGTGTGTGTGTGTGTGTGTGTGAAGCCTATAGATTGAAAATGCAAATATAGCAAGAACTATCTAATGTTTCTGGCCACCTTAATGAAGAATGAGTAGTGTCAACTGGTGCTTTAAGGTGAGGTCACTGTGGGATGACATGTTTTCTTAGTGGAATTCATGACATCTTGTTTTCTTAGAGGGCAGTCGACCAAGTCAGACAACCTGGGTTCAAATCTCAGATCTACCTATAACAAATGTGTGACCCTGAGCAATTCATTTTAACTTTTGGAATCACAATGTCCTCATCCATAAATAGTCATGACACTTCCTATCCTGTGGTTTTGTGCTAAGATAGTGCCTGGGTGATACTTTGTTCTGTGTAGGGCATAAATGTTCAATAAATGAAAATTTTGTGGTAACAGTAGTATTTATATTTCATTCCACTCACAATGCCTGAAGCAATCCCACGATGTAAGTGAAGTGGATACGCCCTGATGAAATGGATCAAGAACACCACCATTGTCTTTACATACTTTTCTCCATTATTTCTTTCTCTGTAGCCTTTTTTAAAAATAAATTCTTATTTCAAAATTACTCTTCTATAGGACTAAGGATAAGATGTCACCAAAATGTATGTTTGAAAGAGGCAGAAATTAAAATCCCTTATTAGGTTTATCCTGGAGCCATTATGTGTTTATTTGGATATTTATCCCAGAGACTGATTGCCCCATGGCAAGGCTACATAGTAACCCAAATAATAGTTGTATATTTCACCCAAAACATCGCGATATTTGTAAAGTCAAACCCCAAATTGGCTCTTTCGTCCAACTCCATTGTAAAGAACTACAGAATGAATGTCACAAATGAGTTAAATTTAACAGTCTACCATATGGAACCGATGTTTGGGTTGCCTCAAGATTAATATAAACACACCCTAATAAACCTTAGCGACTTTCTTGGTGTTTCCATAGAGGTCTAAGACCTTCATAGCAATGAACTGAATTCAGCTGAAACCCGAGTGACAATCTGGAAGAATTGGAAGACAAAGTATCTCTATCTTCCTCTTCCTTAAATTTCCAGATGGGTAAGCTTAAAAGTAAAGGCCAGTTTTAAGCAGAACTAAAGAAACCACTTATTCTTTTTTTAACAAAAGAAATAATATATTGTGGCCAAAAAGAATCTCCCTCTAGCAGTTTAATTACCATGTCTATATTGGCTGAGAATAAAATGTTTGGGGAACTGGGTCAATATTGCAATGGAAGCTGGTTAACCATGCCTCAGAAAGTTTCAACATCTATGAAAATACATCTGTCATTGCCCACATGAACCTAAACCACATTTCAGTTCGCTCAAAAATCCCTACAACTATTTTACATTTGGGGTAATGAGAGGCAATTTGGAAATATTTTTTATATCTGGCACAGAGCATCATTGATCTGGAAGATAAAATACATATAGGTTCCTGGTCCCAGGCAACCCGCATCGACACGCATGTTGTTTGGCCTAGTGCCCTGAACCAACTCTTCATCTATGGATGGGTCCTGAGGTGCAGAAAGGAATAGTGACCTGTCAGCGATCATGACTGACAGTAGCACCAGGGTGGGATTCCAAACACTTCTTATTTACTACCATCATTTTTATTTTTGTAAAAGCTTTTGTAAAAGGAAACAAAACCCTATATTTAGTGTTTTGATATTTCCTTCTTAGATACCTACATTGTTCACCATTTTTAAAATTGTGGTAAAAACACCTTGTGTGAGATCCAACCTCTTGACAAATGTTTAAGTGTACAACACAGTGTGGTTAACTAAAGGCGTCAGGTTTATGGCAGATCTCAAGAACGTGTTCTCTTGTAAAAAGATGAAACTTCATGCTGAGGGGACACCTTCCTGCTTTCCCCTCCACTCAGCCCCTGATAACCACCATTCTACTTTCTGTTTCTATGACTGTTTTAGAGATCTCATGCAAGTAGTATCACATAGTGTTTGTACGTCTGTGACTGGCTTACTTCACTGAGCATGATGCCCTCCAGGTTCACCCAGGTTGTCACATGGGACAGAATGTCCATCTTTTTTAAGGCTGAATAATATTCCACGGTGTGATGCCATCACATTTTCTCTGTTTATCCATTGACAGGCACTTGGGTTGTTTCCATATCTTGGCTATTGTGAATGGTGATGCAATGAACATGGGAGGGCAGTTAGCTCTTCAAGATACTGGTTTCATTTCCTTCTATCCATCCAGAAGTGGAGTTGTTGAATCATATAGTAGTTCTAGTTTTAATTTTTGGAGGAACCCTCATATGGCTTTCCGTCATGGCTGCACTGTTTTACATCCTTGTCCACAGTGACAGTGCACAAGGCTCCCTTTCCTCTGTCACCGTCCTCCCCGATCTTGATGTTTCCATAGATGTCTAGATAGATAGATATCTACATAGCTGCAATGTTTCCATAGGGAAAACCCTAGATAGATAGATAGATAGATAGATAGATAGATAGATAGATAATAGATAGATAGATAGATAGATAGATAGATAGATAGATATAGATAGATAGATAGATAGATAGATAGATAGATAGATAGATAATCGAGATAGCTGCAATGAGCATGGGAGAGCAGTTAGCTCTTCAAGATACTGGTTTCATGTCCTTTTATCCATCCAGAAGTGGGGTTGTTGAATCATATAGTAGTTTTAGTTTTAATTTTTGGAGGAACCCTCATATGGCTTTCCGTCATGGCTGCACTGTTTTACATCCCTGCCCACAGTGACAGTGCACAAGGCTCCCTTTCCTCTGTCACCGTCCTCCCCAATATTGGTGTTTCCATGGATGTCTAAGACCTTCATAGCAATGAACTGAATTCAGCTGAAACCCGAGTGACAATCTGGAAGCAAGACAAAACCTGCTATCTTTTGGGTTTTCTTGATAATAGTCATCCTAGCAGGTGTGAGGTGATATCTCACTGTAGTTTTGATTTGCGTTTCCCGATGATGGGTGATGCTAAGTGTCCTTCCACATGCTCCTCTGCCATCAGATACATTCTTCCATTCCGTAGGTTTACCTTTTCATTTTGCCGATTGTTTCTTTTGCTGTGCGAGACTCTTCCACCTAGCCAGTGGAGAATCCAGTGAATAAAAGAAGAAACAGAAAAAAAATCCCAAAATAAAATATCCATCAGGTGGGATATTTCATTTCCTTTCTTCTTTTGTAAACTAGAATCATAATGAGAGAAGTGTGAAAAGCCTGAGGTGCTCAATGCATTCTCTTTCTGGACGGCAAATTCACACAGGAAGATAAACCACCAAGCAAGAGGTTGCTTGCTAGACATCACTTGAAACAAGGAAAGTAAGCTGGGAGGTCTGGAGGTTGGGGTCAGTAAATAATGATAGCCTGAGGCATCTCTTTGGATGGGCCAGACACTAGCAATTTTTCCTCTGAACAATACAGGAGAAAGCCCTGAGAGTAACATAACTTGTTTTAACCAAAACAGCAGATACCAAGGGCTCACTTTTTTAGCGCTCTTTGTTGGATATTGTTACTACTGTTTTCCACCAGTTATGACCGGTGCTGCTACTACAGACTGTTACTTGTGATCAATTATTATAAACAGAGCGAAGAGCAGGCGTTATACATCTATTATTATATTTTATATGTAGTTACAGTTATAACAATTGCAGGACAGGGTATTGCCTTCCTGGGGTTAAGTAAAATATGCAGCTTGGAGACAAGGTTAGCATAGTCTTGGATTTACCATCAGGGGAGGAGACCAAATTGACTCAGGAATAGGAAACACAAGCAGCTCTAAGTCAAGAGTCAGGCACACAGTTTGAGTGCAAGTATTGAGGGAGGGGGAGAGGATAAAAACAATTACCTTGGAAGTTGGTTTTTAACAGTATCATATTATCATTAGCAGTAAAGGAGCAATTATCACAGTTAATAAAATCACATTAAACATATGACAGATAAAGAAAGCACAATGGGAGAAATTTAATGGACTACATTTCCTGCCAGATTTTATATTGGGTGTTGGATTATTTATAGGACATATGTTCTAGGAAAACAAATGTTTAAACTGGAAATGAGCAAATCTGAAGATATTTGCTTCTTTGAAGCATTGTGGTTTTACGTTATTCTGGTAATTTATATGCCCTAGAAAATATGCTGTTTCTTTTATTAAAGCATATATGGCTTTCTAAATATATTTTTATATAGCATTATTTTATTTTGTAAATAGAAATTTCCATTTTAATTTAAAAGTAAACCAATTTCATAATATTAGAGGTGTTGCATCGTCCCATAGCACCCTCTCTCCGCCCAGCTCAGCCCCTCCCTTCATGCCCCATCTACTTCCCTCTTGCAACCAGCCGTCCCTCTAGGCTGTGTCTTCTCCCCATGACACTCTGTCATCTGCTCCCTCACATCACTTTGGCTGTTGCCTCTGCTGTTTTGCTGCTGTTATGATTCACCTTTCCCCTACCTTCTGCTCTATATTGTACTGGAGAACCAAGTGGTACTATGATTTAAACTATGTTTTGAGGTTGAGCTTGCCCAGAAGAAAAACCCAGGTTAGAAGCCCTGCTTGATTACTTATCAGCTATATGACATTGAGCAGTTAACTTCTCTGGATGGATAGATAGATAGATAGATAGATAGATAGATAGATGATAGAGATGATAGACAGAGATATAGGTATAGATATAGATCATGAGGCTAATAATGGCTGTCTTGCAGGACCATGGCAAGGATCAAATTAGAGAACATCATAGATTAGGAGAACCTCTCAAATTCGGAGAACATCATGCCCCCTACAGAGCAGGTGATCCACAAACGGCAGCTGATAGAAACTGCCTAGGGAGAAGCCCTCCTGCCTGGAAGGCCAGAAAGGTCTTGCTTCTCACCTAGGGGCCCTGGGACCCCACATCTGTCTACACTGGCAGCTTGCCCTGTGACCTTTTCTAGGTTATTATCATTTGCATCACAAGTCTGCGATCCAGTGCTTCTCCGACCCAGTTTCTCCAACTTTGCATATCTCACGTGGGGCCTTCTAAGAAGAGATTCCAATTCCATTGTTTCCGTCGTGGGATCCAGAAAGCTGTGTTTTTACAAGTGTTTCCAGTTCCAAGCCAGGATCAGGGACCACTAACTTTAAAAAGCACCATGACTCAGAGTCAGTGACTTCTCTGGTCACATTGTTTCGGGCTTGCTGACCACTGTGACACCACGCTGGTCTTCCTCATTGATCTTAAGGCTAGAAAAAATGTAGTCTTAAGACAGGTTTCTCTCTAATTACTCTTTTTTCTCTTGCTTCTGGACTTAGCACCCTACAAGGTGTTATTTACATTGACATTTTGGTTTAAGATGGGAGGAAAGAGTTTCTGGGTAGACTGCGTCCTGTGGCCTTCTCCCTGGTAATAAAAATTCTCCTTTCTCTACTCTAGGGTTGTCAAAGTGAGGGCTCAACTAGAAGTGTTGGCATCACCTGGGAACTTTTTAGAAATGTAGGTACTACCCTAGACTTACTGAAAAAAAAACTCTGGTGGTGGAACCCAGAAATCTGCATTTTTTGGTTCAACATTTTACTTGGAAGTAATTGTAGTTTCACATGCACTTGTAAGAAACAATACGGAGATCCTCTGTGTCCTTTACTCAGTTTACCCAATGAAAACATCTTGCAAAGCTGTAGTACAATATCACAACCAGGATACTGACATTGATGCAGTGGGATACAGACATTTCTATCCCCACAAGGATCCTGAGGTTGCCCTTTTATAGCCATATGCACTTCCCCTTTGCCTTCACCTCTCCTTAAGTCCTGAAAGCCACTTATCTGTTCTCATTTTTATAATTTGTCATTTCTGGGAAATGACAAAATGGAAGCATACAGTATGTAATCTTTTGCAATTGTTTTTTTTTTAGTCTCACTCAAATTTAATTCCCTGGAGGTTACTGCATCAGTAGTTTATTCCTTTTTATTGCTGAGAAGAGTCATGGTATGGAAGGATCACAGTTTATAATTTATGCGTGGTTACACTCACACATTAAGGACATATGTATCTCCTTTTTTGACTATTGCAAATAAAGCTAACATAAACACTTTCAGGTAGGTTTTAGCTAATATAAGTCTTCATTTCTCTGAGATAAATACCTAGTAGTACATAACAACTGTACTTAAAGGGGAGTTGCATAATAGATTTTTTTAAAAAAGATTTTATTTCTTTATTCATAAGAGACACAGAGAGAGAGAGAGGAAGAGACATAGGCAGAGGGAGAAGTAGGCTCCCCACAGGCAGCCCGATGTTGGACTCAGTCCTGTGACTAGGATCACGCCCTGAGCCAAAGGCAGACGCTAAACCTCTGAGCCACCCAGGTGTCCCACATAATAGATTTTTAAAGGAATTTCTAAACTATTTTCCAGAGTGACTGTATGATTTTACATAACTTATCAAAGTTTTTGCATCATTTTAACAGTTACTAAAGTATAAAAATGTACCTTCCCATGTCCTTTTACCCTCCTACTTACTGTCTTAAGTATTTCTTCTATGTGCATTTAGAATCACATCTATAATAATCTAGTGTTATAATTTTTGTTTCAACCATCAAACATAATTTTTAAAATCTGAGATGAAAAGAAAAGCCTACTGTGCTTATCCATAATTTCCTTTACCATGTTCTTTTTCTGTTCCTGATGTTCCAAAGTTCCTTCTTTTACTACTTTTGGTTTATTTAGAGAATTTCCTTTAGCTGTTCTTTGTAGATCTGCTTGAAACAAATTCTCTTTAGTTTTCCCTTGTCTGAGAATATCTTGATTTTCCTCTGAGTATAAGAGTCTGAGTTGATACTCTTTCCCCCAATAGTTGAAAAATATTCTGCTACTTCTGGATTCCATGGTTTCTGATGAGAAATTTGCAGTCATTTGAATTGTCTTACCCTCATAAATAAGATCTAATTTTTCCCTAGCTACTATCAAAATTTTTTCTTTGACCTTGGTTTTCAAAAGTGTAACTCAGCATAGATTTCCTTGGGTTTATCTTGTTTGGAATTCTTGCCAAATTGGAGATGTTTTCAGCTATTATATCTTTGAGTACTTTTTTAGCTCTTTCTTGTTTCTCTTCTCCTTTGGGACTCCAACAATGCAAAGGCTAGATCTCTGTGTAGTTCCTTGGTTCCTGAGGCCTATTTGGTGGGGGAGGTGGGGACAGGAGCAGTTTCTCTTTATTGTTCAGACTGCATAATTTCTATCATCCTATCTTTTGGTTCACTGACTCTTTCACCAATCCTTTCCATTCAACTGCCGATCCCATCATTGAACTTTTAAATTTCAGCTACTGTATTTTCTGTTTCTAAAATTTCCATTTGGCTTTCTTTGTATCTTTTATTATTTTGCTGAGTCTTTTTATTTCCTTTTTATAAAAGATTTTATTTATTTATTCATGAGAGACACAGAGAGAAAGAGAAACAGAGACAAAGGCAGAGGAAGCAGGCTCCATGCAGGGAGCTCAACATGGGACTCTATCCTGGGTTTCCAGGATCAGGCCCTGGGCTAAAGGTGGCACTAAACAGCCAGGCCACCGGGGCTGCCCATAGTCTTTCTATTTCTTTACTGAGGCTTTTGATTTTATCATTTGTTATTATCTCAAGAGTATTCTTTATTACTCATTGATGCATTTTTGTGATACCTGCTTTAAAATCTTTGTCCAATAATTTCAACTTGCCCATCATCTTGAGGTTGGCATCCATTGATTATCTTTCTTTTCATTTAGTTGAAGATTTTCCTGATTATAGGTATTATGAGTAATTTTCAATTGAAATTTGGACTTTTTTTTATTATGTTAGGAGACTCTGGATCTTATATAAAACTTTTGACTTTCTTTGGCACTGCTCTGGCAAGGGAATGTGGGAAAATGTATTACTTTGTTAGTGCCAGATGAAAGTAAAAGTCCAGGTTTCCTCTTGGTCTCCACTGACAGGGGAATGATGGCTCCTAGTTGCAGGTGGAGATGGGAGTTTGAGCTCACATGGTATCCACTGATAACATAGTGAGGATGGCCTCATTACCACCAAGTTATAGATAAAGGTTCTGATTCTCCATTAGGCCTCCTCTGATACCACCTCGGTGAGGAGAGAGAAGGGTGCCTCACTATTGTTAGGTGGTAACAGAAGTCCAGGGTCCCCACATTTCCAGCTCTCTGCTTAGCCTTCTTTAACGCCACCCCAGCAAGGGACTTGGGGCCTCAACCAGGATGGAAGTCTAGGCTCCCCACTCAGCCTTTGCTCAGCCAGGTGAAGGTATGGCCACAGTGTTCAGTGTTTTAGAGTAGAAATTTTATTTTCTAAAAGTTTCTGTCTTGCTGGATGCCCCTTTCTGAGTCCTTCTGTTAAAGGTGTTTTGGTTTGTTTTGTGTTTTGTTTGTTTGGTTGTTTTTTTCTCATTGGTCTGAGACCAGATCAGCCATTTTCTGATTGCTTGTTTCTTTCACTCCAAGTCTGAGGCATATGATGCAAAAAAGAAAACTCATGGAACTCATTGCATCCTTCCTTGGGTCTCAAGGTCCTAGTCAGTCTACCTTCTTCCCTCCACCCTGCAGAGCTTTCTTATGTCTGATATATGTATAAACAAACACACACATACAGAGACACACACACTCACACACCTACCCACACCAATGTTTTTTGTCGCAATGAGTGGAAGGAATAGGGGAAAGTGTCTACTCCATCTTCTCAGAAGCAGAGTTCATCCAGTCTGCATTTGACAAGCTCTCCAGGTGGTTGTGGTGTGTGTTGAAGTGCTTAGGAACCTGTGTTGTCTTTCTGTGGAGCAGAGGAATGAGTGTCTGGTGTTAATGTGAAAAGTTTTGGGTCACTGTTACTATCTTAGGAGAAAAGCCTTTTCTTTATCCACAAGTCCTTTTACAGTTCCCTGTTGTGCATGTGCCTTATATCATTTTAAATTCAAGGCTTTTGGATCATTTTAGAAGCCGTGTGGGCTTCAGGGCCCCAGGTTAGCCTGGGAACACAGTCAAGAGTTACCTGTGAATGTGCCCCAGGCTAGCATTTGTGGTTCATATTGAACATGAGAAAACATGCAGAAAGTATGGTACTGATTTGGATATAATTCAGAAATGTGACAGAGCCTTCTCAAAAAAAGCAGGGGATGTGACTGTCATTCCCACTGTGGGCGTACTTGCCCCGTGCTTCTTTCCTTCCCAGTGAGGGAAGATTGGGGAATTAGCAGCAGCTGGGAGTTCCACGGGGGTGGCCGTCTAGTTGGAACAACATTACTGAAGATAAAAATGATATCTTTAAATTGGCCTTAATCATCCAGTCATTTAGAAGTTATTTTCTGATATTACTGGATCAATAAGATTGCCCTAAGGCAACATATTTTGTTTTTAAGATTATAACGCAATCATTATTATTGGAATTTTCTGAAACAATACTATATATGAATATAGTCACATCATTGGATGTTTTTAGAGGTCAAAATTAATCTTCACGACATTCCTTTGCTGTTGACATACTGTCATCATACCCCCCTGAACAGATGAAGAAACTAAGGAAGTGAGTTAAAGAGATTTAGTTCTCAACAGTTGTTTGTTAAGGTTTACTGAAAACTATAGACAGCATCTATTAAGTACTTATTGTGCATGGAGTGATGTTCGTAGGACTTTATATACATGTGCACATTGTTGGGTCTTTTAATTCTTAAGGCAATCTACTGTTACCATTATCATGATTCTTCAATATTGTCTCGTTTGTACCCACGGAATTTTGATTTATGTAGGTGACTGAGCAATAACACAGAGAGGTCAATGCCATTGAAAGAAGAGGTTATTACTTACATTTCCCAAGGGAAGGAGGCATGCCATGCCACACAGGGCGGTGGGAGAAGCATCATAGTTGGTCAGGAAGCAGAAGCAGGAAGAAAGGAAAACCTGGGACAGACCCTTTACTGGGGTTTCCATGGGCAAGGCAAGGGTGGGCAGAATTGGTAATTTGAGTAATTTCAGTAGGCTTTGGTTTATAGGCGTGAGCTCTCTCTAATTGTCCGGTACCTGGCCCTGGGGTGATTTAGGGCAGGGGAAATATTGACTTGGTGTGTGTTTGGGTAGAGAGGGAGGTTGGGGATATAGACTCAGTATTGGTTGGTTTGCTTATGAAAGGCATGCTCCAGAGCAGTGGTTTATTATCTTTAGGAATTAAGTAGCCCTGGGAAAGCGAGTCCCTCCTCAGGTCTGTAAGGCCTCCAAAATGTCAAAACATCATTAGATACAGAAAAATTTAAAAACATGATTAATAACAGGGTGGACACTGAGGCATAGGAAGTTCAAAGGACTGGCCCATATCACACAGCTGGGGAGTGGCAGGCCCGCAGATGAATGAGCTCCAGCTGCCTCCGAAGATCCTGCATAGATACAGCTTCAGGACTGTTTCCTGGTTCTTGTCATTACGCCACAAGCCTTTAATGATCTCAGGCACAGATGGCTGATGGGACGTGAAAGCAGAAGTGATTTTAAAGAATGCAAAGAGCAAAACACTTGAAACTTGACATTGGGAGACAAAGATAATGGAACTGGGATCATTTAGCCAGGTGAAGAGAAAGGTGAGTGGCCATGTTGGTTTGTGAAGGATTGTGACACACTGGACTGTGAAGAGCTGGAATTTATCTCCATCACCATGAAGGACTCAGGACAGCAATGAAGAGTTTCCTGGGAACATTGATTATAAAACAGTGGTGGACTGCTGCTGCTTAAGTACATGAATCTCCTTCTCAGGAAACAATCTCATCTCCCACTAGCCCTCTCATCTGTGCTTATCCACTATTCTTATTTCTCATAATTATTATAATAATTACCGTGTGGGGTGAAATAGAATCATATCTTCAAAACTCTTTATTTTATAATATTCTACCTTAAATAATTGTCTTCTCACATAATTATCTGTGAAGGGTTTGAATTTTAATCTACTATACTCCAGTGCAAGAAATATCTCACTATCATTTTAACCAGATCCCAAATCTCTAATTATCAAGATGGTGACATTCATTACCAATCATAAGGGTATAGGACGGGGCCTGGTGGGGAAGGTGTCCTGGCCCATACTTCCAAGGTCATACAAGAGAATAGGGGTTAAGATAGTTTCTGAAAAGCGGAGGGAGTTTCTTGCCTTCCATATGATGATTACAAATAAGTGTGTTACTCAAGTTTTCATAATCATTAAAAAGAGAGGACTGGGGGATCCCTGGGTGGCTCAGCAGTTTAGCGCTGGCCTTTGGCCCAGGGCGCAATCCTGGAGTCCCAGGATCGAGTCCCACCTTGGGCTCCTGGCATGGGGCCTGCTTCTCCCTCCTCCTGTGTCTCTGCCTCTCTCTCTCTATCAAAAATAAATAAATAAATCTTAAAAAAAAAAGACTGCCCCCTCTCAAAAATATTTAAAAAAAAAAAAGAAAGAGGACTGTGCATCTCTATGCTTCCTTTAAATTTGAGTAGCTCTATTATATCTGTGCCAAACTTGGGCGCAGAAGTGATAGTGTTGGGGCCTGGTGCACAGCCTCCAAGGTGCACCATGTGGCTTGTAGAGGAGTCAGGGTCGATTCTGCTACTCCATCAAGTACTGACATCCTAATCCCAAGCTTGCAGAATCTTCCCTAACAAATATATGGAAACTCTCTTCCAGTTTTCCAATCCTAAAGACTTTCTTTCCTCTTTATCCTCTCATTCATTTCCACAATTCAGGTTTTCAAGAACAAGTGAATAAGAAGGGTTGTCTTTGAATAAACTCATCTTTGGTAAACCCAAAGGCCTTCCCCATTTTAATGAGGGAAGGAAAAATACAGTGAGAACAAAATGTAAATTAGTATCTCAATAAACAACCCTGCCATCGTTCACATAGATTCAGAGAAAGGTTGGTTATGTCACATTGACAAGGTACGGCAAATGTATTCTTACTGAGACTTAAGCCTGACACTGCCATCTGCCATCATCTGCTGCCTCCAATAAAGGGCTTTGTAACTGCTAGTGACCAGCTGGTCACTTCTCTCATTATTCAATGCAAATATGTTATACAAAGAAAGTATGACATGAAATAACATTTCAAAATATAATGGCACATTAGAAAAAAAAATCCTAAATACCAACAGAATGCATTTTTTGGCCAGGGGACTAAAAACAGCTTGTTGGAACTCATTTTGTTTGTTATAACTAAGCCACTCTGGAATGATTTTTTCTTTTCCAATGTGTAATGGTTCATTTCATGCATGGAACAACTGTAATGAAAACAGCTCTTTACTAAGTCTTTGCCTTTTGGCTTTAAATTGCAATTAAAATAACATTACTCAGGTCTTGATTGTTCTCCGTCTTTACCTCTGGTGCTTAGGTTGTGGCATTTATCTAAAATTCTTTGTCTCATATAGAAATGCGTGAGAAGCTGAGAAAATCAATTTTAATGAAAGCATGGATGGGAGAAACAGATAGTACTCCAAAAACTCAGAGATTGCAAGAAGCTTTTAAACAGAAGCAACAACCATCATGAATTGCATCAATAAAGGAATTAAAGACTTGGAAGGCAGCCAAGATATATAGTTGCAGGCAAGCGATGAAAGGGTGCTAATACATTTACATCCCATTATGGGGGACAGTCAAGGTTAGACATTATGGCCAAACAGAGATGTTCAGAAATAAAATAGATGGCTTCCACCCTGTTGGAAGTGGGGGTAGTGGGCAGTTGTGTTTTGTGGACTCTGGGACCACACAGGGATATGCAGGAGGAGGCAGCAGCTCACTCTTGACTCTCCAAAGCCATCTCCATCTGTGATTTTTCTTCCCCTTCACAAAAGACAAGCCACTGAAGCTATGACTTTTCAAACTATCCAGAAATCCATGTCCACAGCAGCAGAGCATGGGGTAGCGCCGGTTCTCTGACACCACTGTGATCCATCCAGATTCCCAAATCTGTTCTTTCCTGTTCTCCTCTTCACCCACTACCACTGCCCTTATTTAGGTCCCCATCCTCTCTGGGTATTCTATACTGTAACAGCTCTCAATCTCCTCTCCCTTACGTCAGCTCATTCCCACTGCTGCAAAAATCGTACAACTTGGAGCGTCAGTCCCTTTTATGATTCCTGGTTGTCTACACAATGAAATCCAAGTTCTCCAGAATTTGTTTTTGTTTTATTCTCACTTTTTTCATCTTCTTTCTTTTGTATCTACATCTGATCCCATTTTATTCTGGGAAACCCACCAGTGTGTGCTGCTGGTAGGAAACAACATATTGCTTCTGTCCAATGGTTTTCAAAAAATTTTTTTTCTTTTTATGTGATCCTGGGTCTATTTTTGTTGCTTGCCAGCATGACTCTGATCTGCATACATAATTCCCTTCATGGTCCTTTACTTGCTTTTTTTCTTCAGCTTTATTTCTTGGCATTCCTAATTCTTGGGTTGAATCCCATTCTCCCAATCTACTTGGAGCCCACTGAGTGTCTTATGCTCTCTCTTCTCCAGGTATTGTACATGCTATCTTATCCTCCCTGAACATCCTTTTTCTCGTGCCTTCTTATACACTCTTCAGTTTAGATGTCAACTCCTTCAGGGAGATATTCAAACAATAGGCTCTCTCCTCTTGTAGGGTTGTACCTCTGTTGGCACCAAATTACCTGCTCACCTTTCCTTTGACTGTAAATTCTAGGAGGGTGTGGACTTTTCCTTTAAAAAAAAAAGATTTTATTTATTTATTCATGAGAGAGACATAGAGAGAGGCAGAAACATAGACAGAGGGAGAATCAGGCTTCCTGCAGGGATCCCAATGTGGGACTCGATCCCAGGACTCCAGGATCATGACCAGAGCCAAAGGCAGACACTCAACCACTGAGCCACCAAGGCATCCCAACTTTTCAGTTTTTAACAAGATTTTTATTTTATTTATTTGTAATTAATTAATATTTTCACGATTATTTCTCTTCTACTTAGCTCTCCAAGATGGAACATGGGAAAATGGTCATTATTCCCTCGACAAGTAAGTTGTCAAGTTAATTTAGTTGTAGGTGACTTAGGAACATGTATATTTTCTTTTTTTCATATAAATATTATCAAATATTATTACATGGCAGGATGAGATTTTTTACACTTCAATTATTTATATATCATCTTTATAACTTGTCAGCTCTAAGTAATGCCTGTGCATTACTTTTATTTTATTTCATAATTTTTTATTGATGGCATTTATCCCATGTTTAACATGTTAATTGTACTGTAATAAACATGGCTTTAATATTAAACTTTTCCTTATTATCCAAAGTCACCACAGTCCATTTCAGTAAATATAAAAATATATACTTTGTACTTTGTACAATACTGGTTTTTGGTCCAAACAAAACTGGATCAGAAAAGCCAATAAATTCACTTTAAGAATCCCCAATTTTTTTTAAAGATTTACAAATGGATTTAGGCAACTTTGAATAATGGGATTTACATAATGAAATCTGAGACAAGACTAAACAAAGAACAAATAAATTTTATAACACAAAATTAAAATTTCAAGTTCACAGATTTATGTTATGCCAAAAAAGTACAGAAACAAAATTATGTTTACACAAGCTTCATAATAAAATAATGAAAAAGGCAAGACAGGTGATAGGAGAATGAAAATATAGAGATAGCATATAATTATTAAATGGAGAATGCACTAGATCTAATAAGTCCTTAGCATGGACCATTCTTTAATCAGGCTTCCTCTATCAGAAAATTTTAGTGCACAATACACCCAACTCACTCACTTCACACATACACCAGCACAAACTCAGCATAGAGTTTATCTGCTTAAGAGTTCTCTTTAAATACATTCATTTTTATTAAACTATATTTTTTAAAAGCAGCTTTATACCACTAATGTAAGTAAAAATCCCATTTTTTTGCCATAAATAGAAGATTCAGATCAATAAAAATGTAAAGCAATATACAAACATTAAAGTTTTACATGAGAATATCAATATTTAGCAATGTACACATACTTTGAAATGTGTCTTGTGTTCAATCGCTGGTGTATGAGCCATACATTCAAGCCAATATTTTCTATTATAAAAACCATCTATAGTCTTGTTTTAAGCTGGTCTTTGCCCAGCATACCTCACAGGGTTGTTATGATAAACATGCGAGATCATACAAACTTAAGCTCTATACAAGGGTAAATGGTTATTAGTTTTATTCTATTTCTATTCGATAAGCATGTGAAGGAATAAGACCACAAGGAAATCAGGATGGGGAGAAGGGATCATTTCATTTATAGAGTTGCCCATGAAGATGTAACTTGGTTTTACTTAGACTTCCAGAGAGGGCCAGAATTCAAAGCTATTAAGGGAAATTATTTTTCATGTCACTTACTCATTATCAAAGTGAGTTTTCAGATTGTGAAGTTGAAAATATTTTATTTTAACTTAATTAAAATTCCAGTCTCAGGGAGTGTGTTAGTTGGCAACAAAGGTTATTAGTACATTAACTCTACCACTAATATAAATTTTTATTTAAAAGCAAATATTCACACAAAGTAAAAGCACACAAAAATACACACCATACTTTTATAAAACAAATCCTAAATGATACTATTATAAAGAAGTTTCATTCTTAGTTTTCTTCCTCATGTGTTTAGTTTTGAATGCCCTTATTAAAAACATGAGGAGCAAAACACAAACACAAACAAAACCAAAAAGCATGAGGAACAACCACAAATTCACAAATCCAGACTAAGACCTGGAACGTTAGCAATGACTTACAACTGCCTGTGTGCTTCCCCTCATCTCATTCTCTCCCCCCTCCCTAGGGGTGGTTGCCATCTTGAATTTTGTGCTTATTATTCTCTTTACCAGCAGCTTTCTTCCTCATGGTTTTATGATACATCTTTGTCTAACAATGAATTACTTAGCTTTATTTCATTTGGAAAATTATGTGAAGGGCACCGAGCTGTACTTCGTCTTCTGAGAACTGCTTTTTGCACTCAATACTGTATTACCTCACTAAGATTGCATATTGTTACATATAGTCACAGTTAATTATTTTTTATTGCACTCATGCACACATAAGTGTGTTATATAAGTAAATTACTTTATCCATTCTTCTGACTTGGGCATCTAAATTGTGTCCAATTTTATTGCCACTATAACTATGCTACTGTTGTCTGAGCAAACACAGGTGAATAATCTGAGAGCATACACAACAGACTTTCCTAAACAGCATCAGGGAAACTTGTGATGAGAGCAGTAGTAATCTAAAAACCCACAGGGTTATCCTTTGGTGTTGTCACTACCTGTAATCATTAATATAAAGCAAGTAGTGACTTGTTACAAAATGTAGATCCTATATTAAGGAGATAAAAATAGTGAATCCTTAGTTACCCTCAAGAAGAAGGAAAATAGATATGCCATTATTTTCACAGTCTGCATTATAAAGGTTAATTATTCAAAATAAATAATAAATTCCATATTCATTTGATTTTGGAAATAGTTTATAGAAAGCCTGGAGAATGCTATCAATTGGTAGCTCTTAAACTTTATTGCATATTAGAAATCACAAGGGGGAGGTTTCTAAAATTCTGATTCCTAGGCCATTCTGTAAACCAAATCAATCAGACGCTCTGGGAGATAAAGTTGCCTGGGAATTCCGATACATGACCAAGATTGGGAACCCCTGCCCTAAGCCATAGGATCTAATCTGTGTGTTAATCACTCATTCTTAGACTGGACATGTGCGGGCTGACTACTTTGAACCTGGGAGAAGGAAAGAGCACTCAGAAAACAATAGGAAAGAAACATAAGAAAAGAGAAGCAAAAATTTCAAATCCACAACCCTTTAAACAGGAGTTCACAAACAAGATGGTTCACTGGAAACTGAGAAACCCCAATCACCTTGATTCTTAAGAGGTAGAAGGAGCTGCTCTACTTGAAATTTTGTTGAGTTTCTGTGTCTCTCTGTCTCTCTCCAAAGTATGTCTTCAAGTCTTCCTCCCTCCACCCTTACCAGCCTTGGCAGGCAAGCCCTGGAAAGAACTGGTAAATGAATGACATCTTAAACTAAGGTTTTTGCGTTGAAGTCTGTTTCTTTCTCAATCACTTTTCTGTTGTTTTTCTGTGTCCTTTCCAGGAAACATCACTCACTCTGAACACATAAAGAACTCTGTTAGGAAACTAAGGCAGGATGTTTTCCCTTCCCTCAAGGGAGTTTAATCTAAGTCATTTTACCATTCAGTGTCTATTGAGTAAGCATTTGTCGAGCGAGTGCTATGTACTGTGCCCTCAGCGAGGTCGGGAGGCTGTGGAAATGAACAAGGCATAGTCCATGATCTGGTGGGGAAGACAGATTTCCAAACAAATAACATCTTTCAAAATTAATTAACAAATATAATCTTTGAAATAATCATATATTTAGATGTTTTAAAACCTACAAAAAGTCAAAGTAAAAAGTTTCCCTTATGCCATTGTCCAGTTCACAAACACCTTCCAGTGTAAGCAGTATTATTTGTTTCTTGTGTGTATTTACAGAGATTTTAGCACATATGCAGCTATAAATATAAACATATATTTATCACTCTCCCTTTTTTTCATACACCGCAATCTTGCCATAGAAATACACGAAGACCTTCTTCATTATTTTATAGAGGTACATCGTTTACATTGTATTAATATTTCATAATTAATTTTACCAACCTCATAGAGAGAAACATTCAAATTTTTCTCCAATATTTTTCCGTAACAAATAATGCTGCAATGAAGAGCTTTGTATGTATGCCATTTCATTATCTCATACATGTAAAATCTGATAAATTCCTAGCAATGGGATTGCTTAGTCAATGAACTTGACTTTTTAAAAAAATTATAATTATCCTGTGACGAAATATTTTAGGTATTTATTTATTTAACCTTTATACCCAACATGGGGTTTGAACACATGACCCCTAGATCAAGAGTCATGTTCTCTTTTGTCTGAGTTGGCCAGGTGCTCCTGAACTTGTACTTTTGATAGATATCACCAGCAGTATGTGGAGGTGCTTATGTCCTCACTTCACTGCCAACACAGTGTTAACTGAAATTTGACTTGTTGCTGATATAATGGGTGGTGATTTTTGCTGAAATGGTATGATGTTAATTTACAACCCTTTTTATGAGGAAGATTGAATACCTCTTTATAGCACCAGTGTTCTGTAAGTGGGGGTAAAAGAAGCACTTAAATTAAGTAGAATAGAAACAATAATTTATCAACTCTGCCCCTGGGATGCGGTAACTCAATGTTATCAAGATCCTCAGCAGTTTTTATTGGATTCTTTTTCAAAATGCCTTACCAAGTCACGGTGAAAGCATGGCAAGTACGTGGCTTTTTTGTTTTTTGTTTTTTCTTTTATATCTAATTCATTTTATTTGATCATTTAAAATACACCAAGGCCTGAGCTTCTGGATTGCTACCAATGTTTTCTATGAGTTTGATTTTCATTCAGCTTATTTGAATTCATGCTTGTCACCATTCAGATGTTTGGTGACATTTTTGCTACTTCCTTTTTTCATGTGATTTTCTAAAGTTCAACCATATTATTAAATGCTTAGTTCTTAAACACACAACTACAAGAAAATTTTACCTTGTGAAGCATTTAGGGTTTGCAAAGTGACCTTAGGTAGATTATCTCATTTAAGGCACTCTACCGCTGTCATTTACTCTCAAGAAATTGCCTCTATTTTAACACAGAGAAATGAAATTATGCACTGTCAGACTCACAGTTAGCCTCACCTGGGTCATGTTGGAATCCATATGCAAGAACTGGAACTCCAAATCCAGTACATCTTCTAACTAGACTTGAGAGAGTTGACTGTGACAAAATAATCTTTGGTTCTCCTTTGCCTCTGGGTCTGCCTCCTACATCCACAGAGAGGTTGTTAGCAGCCCGGTGAGCAAAAGCACTATCATATCAGGCTCTCGTTCCTCCAATTTCCCTCCCCAGACTTCACTTGCATTGACTTTTCTCTGGGTCCAGCTGTGAGAACACACATTCTAGTCAGAATGACTTAAGAGGCTTACTTCATAAGCAAGTCGGTGCACAATTGATTAGGAATATGTCTTCAAGCTTCCTCCTGACTTGGTCTTGCTATAAGATTTGTCACTACAATCAGGAGGACTGATTCACCTACCTTGTCAATTGGGATATTTGTTCTTTGGTCTAAACTAAATTAACACAGGCCAGAAAGAAACCTCTTATCCCATTGGTATCCATCATCACCATTCTTTGAAGTGCTTTTGAAAGAAGCAGTTGAATCAGAACATTTTATGAAATTGTCATCCGATTCCTTGGAGGGCCAGACCTAAACAGCACTTGTGAAAAGAGCTGGGACACATTTTTTTCCTCCACTTCAGAGTCTTTCATCTTTGGCACAGACAGCTGTGTGTGGTTTCCTTCTTTGTACAAGGGCACTCTACTTTATTTTGGTCTGAGCCTCCATGGCATCAACTGACAATTTCATAAAAGATTTTGATTCAACTGAAATAAATAGTGAACTACATCAGGGGCAGAGGGTGTGACCTGACCCCCATTAAGATTATTATTAGGCTTCATTACCATCTTATCTGGTAATATTAGTGATTTACAGCAAGTCTCTTGGCCATATCCCTGTGGACGTTTGAGAAGCAAATGCAGCTAAGGAGTGAGTTGAGTCCTGCTTTGTAATAAGTGAGCTGCCTTGTGTAAAGCCAAGAAAACACTTTGGGGATATAAGGTCACCTTCAAGTCAACGGCATAGGAGGTGATAAAGACACAGGAATGATTTTGGAGAAAGCTTAGAAAGTGCAGTTATGGATAATTAGCTGGATAATGCTGTAAATTCAATGCTTCCCAAGGAATTAATGCTCTGTTGCTATCAAATTCCATTCTTCCCAGGTTCAAATGCAGTTTCTGTTTTTTACCTTTTCCTCCACAACATTTATTTATTTACTCTGCCCCCACCTCTGTCTCCATTCACTTCTGTAGCTCCAGAACTGAGCAAATATTCAATAAACATTTATCGAGTTAATCACTGAGTGATACACCTTGACCTGGCTCTGGTTCCCCCCCTACCTCTTCCATGTGAGTGTCTTCTCTGTCCTATACTTTCTACCTTTCTGTTTCTGCTACTTTGGTTCTTCCCTTTCAACATTTAAAATTATTCATGTGTCTCTCACCTTGGAAAAAAAAGTGGAAAGTGGTTTTGTTAATCCAATACCCCCTGCAACTATCATTCTATCATTCTACTCCCTTTCCAGTCAAACTTCGTGAAATGCCTACCTTTACTCAGTGCCTTGCTTTCCTTTCTTTTTCTGCATTTTCCAGTTTCCACCCCTTACATTGCCCCCAAGGGACTGTAGGCCCCTTCCCAGTGCTTGCTCAATTTGTTCCTTTAGTAGCATTAACATCGTCAGCCGATCCTTCCTTGAAACACCCCTCTACATTCGCATCCCGACCCAGTGCTTTCCTACTTGTTCTGTTTCCTTTGCAAGCTTCTCTCTTTTGCCTGTTTCTTAAACACTGGTGCCCTCAAATATTGGTGTCCTTCAGAGGCACTCTATGTCTTCTCCCCATGCAGTTTCTCTGACTCTCCTGGCTTCCATGAGTGCCCCCTCAGAACTCTCCCCAGACCTACTTACAGAGGTGAATCGAAGTGCCACAAGGATCCACACCCAGATGCATCTCAGCACTTCACCCTCAAAATGCTCAGACTTTTATCATCTCTTCCAAAATTTTACTTCTCTTCCTATTTCCCAGTTTCAGGGAACAGTGCCCTCATCCTGTGATCCAGTGCCGACCAGAAAAACAGGCATCACCCATACCCTCCCCTTTGTCCTCACACCTCTAAGGAATCACAAGGTGCTTCTACTGAAACATTTAAAATATTTCTTCTTCCACTCCCCACTGGCCCTGCCAGGGTACAGGCCACCACCCTCTTCGCACCTGTTGCTAGGACTTTCTCCCAAGTGGACTGTCCAACCTCTACTCTTGTGGGCCTGCCATCTGTTTCCATACGTGGCCAGATTGATCTTTCCAGAAGGCAGATTTGGCAACATCCCTCTTTACTTAGAGTCCTACATTTTCCTTTTTATTAAATCAAGATACGTGAGCACGTCAGACTGGATCCTCCAGAAGGCTCACATACTGCTGCTCACTTCTGGTACTCTGCTTCACACCCTCATCTTAAGTTTCTGGGTGAGTTGTTACTTCCTCTGAAGTCTTTCCTGACCAGCAGAGGCTGAATTTGTGTTTTTGCCACAGCATACTAATATCACATTTTTTAGTGAATTGTAATTAGTTTTTTACTTATAAATCCTCTCAAGTAATAATTTCCTTGAAGGCACAAGTTGCTTTTATCGTTCTTATCATTATGTCCCAAGGATATTTCTTGGCATAGGCTAGATACTCATTTAATATTTATAAGACAAAAAAGATGAGTCTGCCTAAATTACTTGACATAGATCCTACTGTTTAATAAAAGGTTGGAATAGAATACTATATATAAAATGATCAAGGTGGTCTTTCAATAAACATTATTTCTTTTCCCTTTCTTATTTGGTTCCTAAGAAATATTTACTTAGAGCTGTGGACTGGGTTAATTTAGTCTTACAGTGATTTCAGTTTTTATACTAAAACCTATTGCCATTTAGAGCCAATAGAAGTATAGAACTTTATGGCTGCAATTGTCTTATCTATAGTTCAATGCTCCGTGAAAGTACTGCAATCATATTTCTAGAATAAATTGAAGTCTATTGAGAATGAACAGAATGTACTAGCCATAGGGTAGCTGTTCCATAGAGTGACACTTGGATTGGTTCTTGAATTTCCCAGTTGGAAATTCAATCAATTATCAGATAACTTCACAAAAGATAATAATAAGGATTGTTATTAGCCATGATAAAAATATCTCATGGATGGACGAGTCTATGCTATTTACTAAACACATGAACGCACATGTAGATTCCATTCAATTAGTACTTACGGAGAAGCAAGAGCCAGGGTCAGATAATGCAGCTATCAAAACCATAGCAAAGCATATAGAAAAATGCTGATGAGATAATACTTTTGTTCTTTTTTTCCTTCTTTAATATTTTCAAATTGATGATAAAAATGATGCATGCCTCACCAAAAAGGATAACATTTGGACAAGCCTTGATCATTGTGTTTAACCCTAACAACAATTTTCAAAGGACTGAACAGATATTATTTTTACTTTCAATATGAGGACCCTGAGACAAAGTCTATTTATTTGTCTGTTTACTTATCTGTCACCTATTGAACATGTCCTAGATACCTTGACAGACACTGAGATGTGAAAACAAAAATGATTACCGCTTGTTCAATCACTTCTACTTTTAAGATTATCTCCTTTCCTGACCCTCATGTGCCCCTGTCCCCATCCCCAGTTGTTTAGTTTATGCTATAGAGCTCTGGGTACCTGAGGTGGGGCTGGAGGAAGGAGGGAAAGGAAGAGAGAAGGGTGGGGGGAGCAAGAGGGAGGGAAGAGTAGAAGAGAAAGAATGGGGATGGAAATGCACAGCTCTCAAAAAACAATGAGTAGCTTTGGGTCACTCACTGATTTTTCCCTTTCCAGTTCTCATCTGGACACATCCAGCCACATCTTCATTTCTTGTTGGTAAATGCCACAAAGTTCTGTATAGCCTTATAAACCACCCTCCCTCCATGCTTTCTGGGCTGGATATGGTTAATTAAGCAGAGCACATAAGAAGTTGTTCTGCTTCTATTTTTACTTCCTTGGATGTGTCTTGTTGAATTGCAGAGTCTGTAAAGCCAAATTCTACATTTGTAGACTATTTTGCAGATAGTTCTGGATACCAACTAGATATTCTTATGCAAGATTTGGAGTCTGGTAGTGAGGTGGATGCTATCACCCTTCTGCTGTTTCTGTTGGAAAAGAAGGTCTAGGGACATGAGTGTTGAGAAGCAGTATGGTGTGGATTTTTGATCCCTGCATCAAATTACGGCTTTAATTTTTGTACTCTATGGTTCCACTGGCAGTCTCCTCATGTCAGCCCCTCTAACATTTCTCATGATTTTAGTGGCATTTAAATTCTGTATTAAATTCCTTTCTGTTTAAAATACCTAGAGAGGTTCCTATTTTCTCCACAGAACTGTGAAAAAATACAGAAACTTTTGCTTAAATTAATTTGAAGAATCTCTGTTCTTCTAACCAAATTTGTCCAGGCCAAGACAGGGAGGATATCAAGAAAATACCATGGAAGCAGAGAAAGTCTTAAAGAACATACATTCTAGTGACTTGCTTTGTTTCATGCAGCTTATAATGAGGAAGCCTGGGTTTAAATCCAGATCCTTTGACTCTGGATTCAGAGTCTTTTACTTATATTACCTATCACTTTTCCAAAGGAGTTAGAATATTACTTCAGTACCTGGCAAAAAGTAGAAAATCAGCATATGTTTTTCCATTTGAATTGAAGTTACAACATCTCACAGGATATATTTTAAACATAAGCATAGGGATCACTATGTGAAAACCATTTCATTCTTTTTGGAAACAAGAAAATCCTCTATATTTAGAAAAGCAGAGTGGAAGTGAGAAAAGAGTAAGGAGGTAAGACTTTAAACATTAGAAAGCAGGTAATTTTTCCTAGTACAGTAAAAAATATGTTTTGATTAAAAAATAAAACAATTCTACTTCCAAAAATTTAAAATTCATGGACATGTCATTTATGAAAATTACTTCTGAATTTTAGTTTTTATTTAAATTTTTTCTCATACCAGAGTCAATTGAATTATTCAGCAAAACTTCCATTATTTCAGAGCAATATAGCTTAACAGCTAGCATGGACCTAGTAAATGTTGTCTAAGGTCACTGGAATGATTACTGACTTGATAGAATTATGGAGAATTGCTTTATGTATCTATTTAACTTATAGAATTGCAATTACATCTGGTTGCTATTTTATGTAATCTGAAAGCCCTAAATATAAGACCTATGATAAATTTATACAACACTTGTAAACTACAAATTATGGACAGTTTAAGTAAGCTACTTTCAAAAATAATGTGACATGACATAGGTATGAACAAATAGCTAGATAAAAAAATGACTTATTCTACTCACAAGGGATAAGCAAAGCATCTGTTTCAGGTTTCAAAAATAAGAGTTACCAGACCTGGGGAGTGGGAGCAAGTAGCATTCTAGTTATGCAGAACGGCACTGAGTAACAGAAAACCACTGTATACCAACAAAGTGTGACAGATAAGAAGAAGGTTATGTTTGTGTCACTATAGAGTGTGGATTATCAGGTGTAGAACAGAATGAGGCCAGGTCAAGTGGGTATAGAGAATGTGCTTGTGCCGTCTGGGTGGTGGGTGGTCACTGAGATATTAACAGGGGACTGTCACATGCAGATTTACAGTCACAGGGAAATCTGGTGGCAGTGTTAAAGATACATAAGGAGCTTAAAAGGGAGGTCTGTGTAATGAATCTGGTTACTGATAACAACAATAATGGTCCTGGAAGGGAAGGGCTGAATCTGAGAGAAATTTTAAAACAAAACAGGTCAGCTGTTGTGAATAATTGTGGGGGTGTGAGTATGTAGTGTGTGTTAGGATGTCTGAATGAGAATTATTGTGTGTCCTAGGTTTCTGGCTTGGAAGACTGAAGGATGGTGACACCACATAGATCTGAGAAGGAAAGTGGGAGATGAACCTTAGTTTCTGGAAACGATGACAGATTCATTTTGAACATGTTGGATTTGAAATGACTTGGATGCTGGTTTACAGATTGTGGCTGAAGCTAGAAATTTGTTTTTAATCAATGGAAAAATACTGAAGAAGTTGATGGGCTCACCAGGTTAAAGTAATTTCATTCAGACCACAAAGATATTATATAACAGGGGAACTGATATGGGTAAAGATCATAATGATTATTATACTTCTACACCATTATTTTCTATCTTATTGCATTATACAAGAAAGAAATAGAGAAAATCTTAAATTAAGTAAGTAAGAGTTGTTTTTGTCCTTCCATCTATAAGATGTATATAGGTGTGTGTGTGTGTGTGTGTGTGTGTGTGTGTGTGTATTCAATGCTATACTGCTATTATATTGATCTTGATATCATTAGCATCAATCTGAAAACATACTTTAAAATATCTAAATCCACCAAATATTGTTCACCCATTATAGAGTTGAATATTTTTTGAATTCATTGTTTGATTAGAGCTTCATAATATAATAAAGCATGTGCCATAAATCCTTTAAACTCCATAGCTTTGTGATATGTGCCATAACTTTGTGATATTTGCCATCACTTAATCATGTTTGCAAGTTTAGTTCAGAAAAGAAATGGTTATTCTTTCCTGGGTATGTTATAACTGCAATTTGAATACTGAGATAAGATGATTACCAGTGAGTGAGTGATATGTCTACCTTTGACTTAACTGGATACGCTGTGATTAATAATCTAAACTGGTATAATGAAAGAATATAGCAAACCATCTGTATGGGTGAGATGCTGGATTGACAATGGGATAAAATGAAAGTTAGCATATTAAGCAGTGTGATCAGCTCCACTATGTTCCTTACCAGAATGATGGCAAACAGGTTCCCATCTCTACTCCCAAGCCTTGGCAAGAGATATGGATACCCATCTCTGAGAAACAACTATCAGCTCTCCTAAGATACTGCACATTCTCACATCTAGTGTCCTCTAGTAAAAAAATTCAGTCATTAGGGGCACCTGGGTGGCTCAATAGTTAAGCTTCTGCCTTCAGTTCAGGTCATGGTCCCCAGTCCTGGGATTGAGCCTTGAGCCAGGCTCTCTGCTTTTCTCTCTCTCTCTCTCTGTCCTTCTCCCCTGCTCATGTTCTCTAGCTCTCTCAAACAAATAAATAAAATCTTTAAAAAATTCAGTCATTATTAAATCTGCCTAGAGTGAAGCCTACCAGTTAGTAAGCTGTATTCATACAGACATATTTCTTTTTTTTTTCCATATTTCTTAATTAGGTTTTCAGAATGTCATCACTAAGAATGAATAGGCAGCCAAAGATCACCCAATATTTAAGGAAAGACTTTGACAATAAAAATGACACACTAAAAAAGTAAAGGTGTACTTAGAAAAAACATTTTAAAATGTACAGAACATAAAATGTCAAAGAAACTAAAAATCAATATACTCAGAGAGATGGGAGAAGATATTGTAATAATTACACAAAAATATTGAATTATAAATTTCCAGATACCTGGTCATAAAGATCCTAAACCTTTTTTCAAAGAAAATAAATCATATACAAAGGATTAAGAATAAGAATGAGACTTCTCACATACATCAGAAGCTATAAAACAATAGAGTCAAGTATGAGTGAAAATTATTGGCAATATAGAGTTCTATACCAAGTCAAACTATCAAGCTAGTATAATGATAGAATAAAGATACTTTCAGAAAAACACCATCTCAAAAAACTGTCTCTTATGTACTTCTCTGAGAAGACTTCTGAAGGATGTGCTTTACCAAAACAAGAGAGCAAAGAGAAAGAGATGTATAGGATACAAAAGAAGAGAAAGGCAAAGGAAATTTTCAGGACAAAAGTTGTTAATTGTACCTGGTGAGCAAGGAGTAAATATTAAAACAAAAATGATGGAGTTCCAGTATGGAATCTTCCTGGAAAAGAAATAAGAACCAATAAACCGTCTAATGGGTTTGACTGTGTGGAAATATTGTGTGCAAACACATGTACCAAGCTATTATATGGTATGGAAAAACAGCTATAAACTGTTTTTTATAAAGAAAATGCAAAAATACAGCAATATTAACTCTAGGAAGAGCAAAATGTTCAAGTAAGAAAATAAAATCAAAATACTCGGCACAAGATTCCACAAAATTCATATAGTCAGAATAAGAAAAGTACAGAATAGGAATTTTTGAAGCTCCATTACAAAAATGTCAAACAGATGCAGAATTAGAAAGAATGGTGTAATTAAATCTCCATGTACATTTTACCCAACTTCAACATTATCAATCCTTTGAAAATGATCACCTCTTTATTTTTTAAAAAAATATGTTATTTATTTATTCAAGAAAGACACAGAGAGAGAGAGAGGCAGAGACATAGGCAGAGGAAGAAGCAGGCTCCATGCAAGGAGCCTGATATGGGACTCGATCCCAGGGCTCCAGGATCACACCTTAGGCCGAAGGCAGGCACTAGACCACTGAGCCACAAAGGGATTTCCCTATCACCTCTTTAAAAAATAATCACATTCCCATCATTCTATTCCCTCAAGTAAGCAATAATTTCTGAATGTCATTTGCTACCCATTCAACATAAACATTTCTCTAATTTTCCTATAGAACTTTTTATTTTTTAATATTTTTGTTTAGATCAGGATCCAAATGATCATTCTTTGCAACTTAGATTTCCTCTCCATGTCCTCTTTTTTCTTTTAGCTTTTCTTTCCTTGCAATTTTTAAAAAATAGAAAACAGATTATTTTTTCCTGTAGTTATTCACAGTTTAAATGTTGCTAGTTGCATCTCATAGTATTCTTGAAGATACTTGAAATACATATAATATGTTTAAATCTGTGCATTCATAATGATCCCTCATGGAGGTACATTACCTGTGAGATAATAACACTATAAAAAAGTCCAACTTGAATCTTATTAAGCCTAAAAAATCTACTTATAAATATGTAAAATAATACATGAGATATGTAAGGGGAAAAGGACTAGAATTTTAATTTAACCAAATGTTATGATGAAACCATATATGGAGAGTAGATAGGAACCATGGGAAAGGACTAAAAATCCTCTTGTGGCTTGATTAAAAGCAAAAGATAACATCAAGCCATGCAAAGTAGGATACATATATTATTTAGAGGTATGGAGATAAATATTTACCATTAAAAGAGTTTCAAGGTGTTGTAAAGCAGGGAGAGGTCAGAGGTCGAGAGAGTATCATGGTTTTTTGTTTGTTTTGTAGCATTATTTGATTTTTTAAACCACATACTACTTTGATGGAATAAGTTTAAAGTGAAAGAAATAAGGGACAAAAAAAAAAAAAAAGGTAGAAACCTCTAAATTGAGTGTATTCCAAAATCATGTGTCTCCTCTCAACACAGTCGACAGATATTACTCACCATTTATCCTGTATACATTTAATGTATGTTGCTATTGTTGTTTAGTAGAAATTTTCTTTTTATTTCTAATGTTTCCATCTTTTGCGAGCAAGAAGGTTAGCCTCATGAGGTCACTCCATGACCCTGAACCCCTTCTTTCTCAAGATTGTCTGGGCTTGGATAATGAATTTCAGATTCATGCTATAAGCTATAAACAAACTTTTTTGTTTTCCTCCCCAGACTTGTTCCAAACCACTTCAGCCCCTTACATACTCCAGAATAGAAGTGGAAATAAGCTCTTAACTATCAGTACTGGGGGAGATTTCATTGAGAGAAGGTAGGTCCTTTGTATTCTTAACTCAGTACTTCACCTCGAACTGATTAGCTTGGGGATAGAGGGAGTGGGTGGAGAGTTCTCTAAACAAAGATCATATTTCATATTTGATCTCCTGGGCTAGCAGAAAAGCAAAATGGTCACAAAGGCACAAACTTTATTTTTAATATCATTTCCAATTATATCCTCATGAGAGTTTCTTTCCAGAATTAGCAGAGATCCTTGGAAATTAAGTTATTACTTTACGTTGATTCCTTTACAATTAACTTGTGAGGCCCAGAATCACAGCGAGTACTCATCTGCATGAAGCCAAAATGACCACATAGTTTAATATCAGAGCAATTCCTAACCCTTTCAATTTTCGTATAGAAAGTCCCTCTTACTCTTTCTGAGCTATTTAAACAGATAGAACAGTCGATTTTATTTACATTAAACATGTATAAACAATCTGAAACTTGGGAAGTTGTAAAGAAATATAAGTTATTTTTTATCATTTCTTCTCCAACACATATAATAGACACAGAAAGGAAAGATTACACTTGGCTGTGTACTTTCCCCTACCCACACAAAAGGTTCATAGAAACTTTAAGGCCATCCGTGTATTGGGAAAGGTGTTAAAGAGTAGATAATATTTTGATCATTTACTATTACTAATTTCGTATTATCATATTACTTATATCAATTTTGTATGTCTCCCATCTTAAAAAAATTGGTAGAAAAAGAAGTTTATTGTCCAAAATAGGGAAAGAGAAAATATGCAAGTCAGTTGTAGGAGATGTCATAAATTAATGAGTTAAATCAGTGGAAGTTTGATACAGAGCAGGATTTTTAGCAGACTGACTGTAAGAAAATTATTATGTTCACAGAGCCAACAAAAAATGGTAACGGATGGAATGTTTTCAGTTGAAAATCTCCCTCTCTCTCCCTGTGGTCATCAGGTACGGTTCAAGTTTATTTTTATATATGTGGTTCCTGTTTACCAGTCATTTATGAACTTGAGCTATAATTGTCTTACAAACCAAATGTGAATTTTATTTTTGTAAATTTTATTGTGTTGGCAATCTGACTTTTATTTTTAAAGTTCAAAAAATGTTCTTGTTTTATTTGAAAGGCATTTACAGAACTTCTATGCTTCTCTCAAAATGTAACCCTGTTCCTGTCACTTGGCTTAATGTTCCACACATGTTTTCTTACTTAAACTTTGCCTCATTTGGCTGTGGGTTTTCTCTCTCTCTTTTTTCTTTCTTTCTTTCTTTCTTTCTTTCTTTCTTTCTTTCTTTCTTTCTTTCTTTCACGTAGGCTTTGAAACCATCTCTAATGGAAAAATGCAGCTGTGAGCAAGATTTCCTAAAATGTACATGGAATTAATTTTCCAGGCATTTCATGCAAGGGCCCTGATGTATCAAAAAGGAGAGATTTTGCCAAAAGGAGTTTTAATGTATCTAAATGAAAGAGGGAAACAGCCAGAAAAGAGGTTAAAGAGGCAAGCAAAGCCCTAATGCAGCTAGGAAAGGAGAAAAAGCATGGAGAAATGAAGAGGAGGAACAGGAAAAAAAAGGGGAATGGTGGGGCCAGGAAAGAAAGCTAACAGCCTCTATGGGAGGAGGGAAGACAAAAGAGAAGGGAGCCCTGAGGACCGCAGGGGGCCTGGGGGTGACCTTGCCACAGGAGAGAAACCTTATTTCCAGGTTTCCATTAAGGCATTTGCTTTAACTAATCAGTGTCTCCACTCTGTCACCAAAAGCATTATTTTCCATCTGATCAGTGATTTTACTGTCTATAATTTAAACAAATTAATTTCAGCTAAAAGGCACATTATTAAAAAATAACAATATTTTAAGCATCACCGCTGAGAATTTTTTTTCTTCATAAACGACCCCTCCTGGCCACATATTGTGTTTTTATTGACACTAGAAGGTTAAAACCTGAAACTACAATGTTCGAGTTTACTAATGCACAGCTGGTGAGCTTTTCATGCCCAGGGGATTGTAAAAATATAAAGTCATGTGGCTGACTTCAGACCGTAAACATAAAGACTTTATTTTGTCGATTCTTTCTATCTCAGTTTTTTGCCTCTTATTTACTCTAAGCTCTCAAGATAAATGACAAAAATCTGAAAGTCACAGAAGAAACAAAATGTATTTTTAATATGCATGTGAGGGTTCAGTGATGTATTTTCCAGCATTGCTCCTGCGGAGAACATAAACTTTAAATGTACGTGTAGCACATTTTCCATAGTATAAAATATTTAACGTATTAATATAATACAAAGAAATTAATAATTTGTAACTATGTGGGACTACAGGGTTCATTTATACAAGTTTATGATCACTTTACATATACTCTGCTGGTAGAGATGTTTTTACAAATGACCAAATTAGCCCAATTCCTTGGATGCCGTCTGAGCAAAGAAATTGCCTTATGTGAATGAATACTACATAATGGCTCCATGAGGCATTATTTCAATATTGAAGGATTGTTCATATGGAACAGAGAATAAAAGGAGCAGTGTGACATGACCTGTTTAACGTTAGGCAAGCACAAAATATTAGATGTCCCAAATACTCCAAGTTATTTTTTTAAGCACCATAAAAGCCTGAAGAGAAAAAGATGAGAAAAGTTTAAAATTTAACTGAAATACAGCAGTATATTAATGTCAAATGTAAGACCATGATTCTATTATCTATGCACTACAGTTGAAATATATCTTTAATAATCCTAATATAATTAAATTACCATGAGAAGTATTAATCTGCCACCATACACACTTCGAAAAAATGTAGAGATTCTGAAATTAGTTTAATGACTTTATATAAAATGATCAAGCTGGAAACATAACATTGCCTCTTCATGTCTGTACCACATTCTTCATGAAACTTGACTCTGCAGTTATTTTTTTGTGGGGTCAGGGTGTGTGTGTGTGTGTGTGTGGGTGTGTGTGTGTTTGACTAGTGTTTGGTTCAGTTGTTTGTTCAGCTTTTCTATGACAAACTAATTTATGTAGTCTTATCAAAATGTGCCACATTTGTGGCATGACTAAACCTCCTAAAGAATGTATCTGGGGGATCCCAAGTGGCTCAGCAGTTTAGGCCTGCCTTCGGCCCAGGGCGAGATCCTGGGGACCCGGGATCGAGTCCCACATTGGGCTCCCAGCATGGAGCCTGCTTCTCCCTCCTCCTGTGTCTCTGCTAATCTCTCTCTCTCTATGTCTATCATGAATAAATAAATAAATAAATCTTTTAAAAAATTATAGTTATTATTTATCGTTATTTATTTATATTATTTTTATTATAAATTACATTATATTATTTATATTATTCATATTATGCATAAATGCTGACTTTTATCAAAAGTTTTTTAACAGTTATTAACAATATCATAGTCCTAATAGGATCACAATAAGTGATAGTGGGCAGCCTGGGTGGCTCAGTGGTTTAGTGCCGCCTTCAGGGCGTGATCCTGGAGGCCTGGGATGGAGTCCCACATCGGGCTCCCAGCATGGAGCCTGCTTCTCCCTCTGCTTGTGTCTCTGCCTCTCTGTCTCTCTCTGTGTCTCTCATGAATAAATTAATAATATATATATATATTTTAAAAAGAATGTATCTGGGGGGATGCATGGGTGGTTCAGTCGGTTAAGTGTCTGACCCTTGGTTTGGCTCAGGTCATCATGATCTCAGGGTCATGGGAGTCTATGCGTAGCTGGGAGTCTGCTTGAGGATTTTCTCTCCCCTCTCTGTCTGCTCCTTTCCCCCCACTCTCTCTCTCCCTCTCCTTAAAATAAATAAATTTTAAAAAGAGAGAGAATGATATCTGATATTATAGGAAGAATTTGTACTATAACATTAGAAAACATCGATGCACTAAACACTATGCAGGGTCCTTTAAAATTTTTTTTTTACTTGGTAGAGATAGTGAGTTATAAGGGCTATCACTTTGGGCCACTATGGTGTTTATGGCCCTCGGAATCATAGAACTGACTTGTTAGGCCCTCTGGATATCTTGAGATAATGTGAGCTAATGGAAAGATTTCTCGATTGAAAGAACACAGGCTTTTATTCTATCTCTGCAGTGTTGGTTAATTTGTTTTCTTAGGAAAAGCAAAAATAGGAATTTTTTTCCCCTTAAAAATAGTGGACCAATTAAGGAAAAAGAAAATAGGAAGAGCACAGTTTTTATTAGAACTGTTTTTAATTTTCACTAGCTCATGCATCTTCTAATTGCGAAACAAGGTATCTCCTATTAAATCAATATTTGAAGGCCTCCAACAATGGGATCCCCTCTGAGCACCTCTGAATTTCTTAGTTCTTATAATGTGACATTGTAACAACTTCATCCATTAGCTCATCCAATCATTAATTCTTTTTCTAATTTGACTTGAAGTCCTTACAGCGGCCTACAAGATGGCACATCATCTGTCCCCTCCTGCCTCTCTGACCTCCTCTCCCCTCTGCTCACTCTGATCCTGGCCCATGAGGGTACTCACTGTTACTCTACAGTGTGCTTGGCACTGACTTGATACCTTTGCCCTACCTCTCTTTTCTTCCTGGGATTTTCCCCCAAATATCTACTAGACTCACTTTCTCACCTTCTCCAAGTCCTTGCTCAGATAGCACACTCTCAAGGGGGTCTATCCAGGCATCTGGATACAGTTGACTGTTCTACCTCATTGTGTTTATTGTTTATTGCTTATTGTCTCCTCTTCCTTCTTCCTGCATGCAAACTGCGTGAAAATGGGGATTTTTGTCTAGAACAATGTCTGGCCCATAGAAAGCACTTAAATATTTGTGGGATGATTGAAGTTAACTAATGAGTATCATATGTCTACTCTGTCTCAGGATTTGTGCTTAGCACTGGGAATAAAATGAGGAACATGACACAATCTCTAACCCACAAGAAATGGTATAATTCCCAGGACACTCACCACAGATTCTGATTCAGTAGCTTTGGGGGCAGCCTAGACATTTGCAATTTTGCCAGATATACCAGCAGTTTCAGATGTACCCTGTTCTCACTGGCAGGCAATGAAGTTGTCTTGTCATTGGATCTTGGTACCTAATACAATGGCTGAAACATGCTGGGTGTTGAATAACTCTCCCTCAGTGATGAAAGGAACATTATGATAAATAAGATGTACTTTCTGCCTTCCAGAAACTCATAACATTGATGAAATTTTTACCTGGCAGTTGCTTTTTTTTTTCTTTCCCCCAAATCACTTCTAACATGATGAGAAATGAATGCTCTACGCACAGAACGGTTAAATGATAAAACAAGCAAGTGTGTGAATCCGGAAATTCAGCAGAGAGAACACAGCGCAGAAATATTCCACTAAGAATTCCACTGCTCTGATCTGAAAGCCATAGTTTAAAATTAATATCAATGCTATATTTAGATATTATTTAAGAAGTCAATAAATGCAGTGCTTCCTGCATTGTGGAAAAAATGACTTTTTTGAAAACATTTCAGGTCCATGAGAGGGCTGGAGCAGCACTAGCTACACCGCAGATAAAAGTGGTCAATGGACAGGCTATTATTACCAGATTCACAGTATACATAGATGTCAGTACTAGATTCACATCTCTCTGACATAAATGTGCAGGCAAGACAAATGCTTGGATTTTCACCAAATGGGAACTCCAATTTACCTTTTTATCACTTGACACCTGGGCCAGGAATTGTGTGGATTTGCTCTAAATGCACTTGGACTATAGTTCAGGTGGGGAACGTTTTTGTGTACCACCATGAAATTTTACTATTATACAACTTGTCATAGCAGAGCCTTCAGAACAAAGCCCGTGTTTATTATTGGCAGTAAGAGAAAAGCCTTATTACATAGCACAGATTCATTTATCATATGGTTGATGAACATCATATGCTGCCCAAAGACCAAGGTCACACAAGAATTGCCTCATAAGCTAGATCCTGAGACACATAGCCATTCTCAGACAAAAAGTTACGATAGGTAGTACTCACTTTTGATGGCCTCAGTTCTCTTCTTTTATGCATATCCTTCTTCTATTTTTCTGTTCTTTTCTTCAGACATCAGTACTCTCATCACTCGCTCTTGCTCTCTCTTTTAATAGATCCCTATTTTCTGGAAAGAGACATATCAATAAATTATACCCCCGTGTGAATTTGTCAATAGGTTGCTATCCCAAGGATAACTTATCCTAAGTGAATTTGCCTCAGAGGGTGTCTCCCTAGTTGTGAAGTTGGAGTAGTTTTCCCCAAGTTAAATGAATTTCAGTATCTGGGATTGGGAATGATACAGGTTTTAAAAAGTATGGAAGAGTGAATTATTGAACATCTATTGTGTGCCAGAGCCCATTTGGTATTCGTTATTCAATTTAGTCATCCTGAAGAATCCTGTCAGGTAATATTATGTCCTTTTTACAGATGGGAAAACTGAGACTTAATGAGGTTAATTTATTTACCCAAGTTTATGGGACTCAACCCAGTTCTTTCTGACTTCAGAAACTCATACGCTCCTGCCTTTCCATGTCCCACATAGGCCCAGGACATACAGATGTGGGTGGCATATTCTGATGAGAACTGGGAAAGAAAGCAAGAAGAAAGAAGAAAAGGGAAATAGTGAAATGCAGTACCTGACTGTGTGCATCCGTTACTAAAGTTATAAGATCAAAGTTATTAGGTCATTTGGAAATACTATTCTTGATGAAGTTATCAAAGAGCATTTGGAATTTAAGGTGGAAAAATGAAAATTCACCATGTATTAATTTACTACTCCAAGCCTGGCCCTTTTGGTACACATCTCTACTCCTGATAATACAAGCTGCATCATTATCTTCATTTTGTCTTTTAAACTCACTGATTCCTTCTTTAGCCTTACCCACCTTACTCTTATTCCATGTATTAGAGATTTTATTTTAACTATTATATTTGGGAAAACTAATATTTCCCACTTATTCCTTTTTGTAGTCTCTTTTTTCACATTGCCTAATACTTCCTTTGTCTCCTTCGATACATTTATTGTGGTTATTTTAAAGTTTTGGTTGGTCTGTTCTAATACTTATGCTTCAGATGGTATATACTGTTAAGCTGTTGGATTTCTTTTAGGTAATTATATCTTTTAAGTGTTGTGTTATTTCGGCCCATGAGTGCATGTACTTGAGGCTGTCAGCTACTCTGGTAGGTCAGATATATTTGGAAAAGCCAACAGACAGGGCCAAGAGTAAGTTCCAGGGTGAGAGTGTCAATCCGTAACTCCTACTTACTAAAGAGTCTTTTAAGAAAAATGTTTGATTAAGGTAAAGCCTACCACTACACAAATATTAGAATGTCCAAAATTAAAAAAAAATTAAAACATGACAATACCAATGCTGATGAAGATGCAGAGATTTGAACTTCTCACGTATTCCTTGAGGGAACACCAATGGTAGAGCCACTTTGGAAGGTGGTTTGGCAGTTTCTTATCAAGATAAAAATAAACTTAACACTTGACCCAGCAATTCCCCTTTTAGTAATTTACCCAAGAGAATTGAAAACTTATTTCAAATACGGCAGCCTGGGTGGCTCAGGTTTAGCGCCACCTTCAGCCCAGGGCATGATCCTGGAGACTCAGAGTTGAGTCCCACATTGGGCTCCCTGCAGGGAGCCTGTGCCTCTGCCCCTCTCTCTGTGTCTCTGCCTCTTTCTCTCTCTCTCTCTCTCTCTCTCATGAATAAATAAAATCTTAAAAAAAGAAAACATTTCAAATAAATGCATACATGCAAATATTTATAACAGCTTTGTTCATAATTACACCAAACTGGAAAAAACCCAGATGTTCTCCAACCAGGGGATGGATAAACAGCCTGTGGTATATGAACAGACTGGAATGCTACTCAGCAATACAAAGGAATATACTGATGATATAATACCATGAATTTCAAATGAATTATGCTGTGTGGAAGAAGCTGGACCCCAAAGACTACATACTGCATAATTACATGTCCATTTCATTCTTAAAAAAAAATGGTGGTTGCTGGGGGATTGAGGGTGGGAGAGGGGTAGACTACTTAATGGTGGTATGAAGAAACTTTCAGATTAATGTCAAATCTCACTGAAATGTACACCAAAAAGTGAATTTTATTGCCTGTAAGTCAAAACTAAATACATGTTTTTGGGCAGCCTGGGTGGCTCAGCAGTTGAGCCCCTCTGCCTTTGGCCCAGGGTGTGACCCTGGGGTCCCTGGGATCAAGTCCCACATCCGGCTCCCTGCATGGAGCCGGCTTCTCCCTCTGCCTGTGTCTCTGCTTCTCTCTCTCTATGTCTCTCATGAATAAATAAATAAAATCTTTAAAAATAAGTAAGTAAATAAATAAATATATACATACATACATTAAAAAAAAAAGCCAAATCTACTTTACTTGGATAATTACCATACTCACTTTCCAGATAATAAGAATGGAATTTAAAAATTCTTTGAAATATTTTGTTTTAAATTTAAGAAAACATCTCTTGATTTTGCCACAAAGTCACGCTTGAACTCTTTTCATTGGATTTATTTTAAATGTTTAATAAGCACTAAAGTCTGAAATTTTTTTCAGTTTTACTATTTTTTATGTTGTGCCAAATCTGGTTTGTGTGTGTGTGTGTATTTTAAGATCACTTTGTTTTCTTAACAAGTTCCTTTTGAAGAGAAAGCTTTCAGTTCCATTAATGGATTCTTCCTTTTTCCCTCAGCTTATTAAACTTGATGGAGATGAATGAGTTCAAGTGCAGGTGGCCATAAAAAAAGGTCAATTCCCACCCACCTGGGGTTGGCTGGCCCTTTATTCAAAATTACGGGCAGAAAATGTTAAGGTGATCTCATGCTCATAAAGGTGGGCCAGCATTCTCTAACACAGGTGCTAAGAAAGAATTCGGACAATCAGAGAATTGTTGAAACCACATCTGTCCCCTTAAGTGTGCACAGCTGTCTGAACATATATTGAAACTCGTGGGCCTTTTTTTTGCAGTAACTTGCTTGAAATGATGGATAACAAACCACATTTAGAGTTTCTAGTTCTAATAAACACACTGAAATGGCCATTCAAGTCCAGAACAGATCCTTCCCCCACCTCAATACCCGGGGCCTCGCATAGCCCTTGGTAATTACTGGGTATCTAGTAAATAAATGAAGGGTGAATAAAATAAAACTTCCTAGGTCTTCTAAATATGTGACTTTTCCCAGATTCATCAGTTTTTATGTTTCTTCTGTAGTATGAAAATAATACCTGACATCACAGAATGTGGAGAATAAAAAATAAGTTCATTACTAATATAAAAGTGTGCTGAAATAATACAGAAGTTTTAAAATATAAAATTGAATCTATGGTGGGAATTCTAACATTGTAACTGACTGAATCCTAGATTGTCACATTCTCGGAGTCCTTCAGTTTATTGAAATATATTTTAATAAATTTTCAAAAAGGCATCTTTGCTTGGGATGTCAATGCATCCAACAGGTGATTCTTACAGGATCTGTTTACAGAACCATAACAGGTTTCAAAGAAAATGAAATAGGCACCATCAATTCTTACGCTCTTTCTTTCACAATACTCAAACTTCACTGGGTAATAGAATCCTTGTTTCAACTTGGGTGGGAGGTAGAGAAAGGGAGAAGAAAGAGGCAGACAAAGAACAATAAGTTAATTATTTATAAATGTCTAAGTCTAAGCATTTCTTCGTATGGTGACTATTTCTCAACATTCTGATCCACCCACTGTCTGTGCAGTAGTTGATTTTTTCCTTTTGAGGGTAAGTTAGCTGATTGCTTGAAATATCCCCAATTTCCCAGGCTTAAAAAAAAAAAAAAAATAACAAGTACAGTACATCTTGGGATGAATCCACTTAAGAGCACGATGGCTGCCACGGCTATGAGACACTGTGTTATTCTCTTTGTCTTGGGCTAGTGTAGCTTGGAGGAGGAGGGAGCTGCATATTATTTACAATCTTCAAGCCATTGGTAAATGCTATAGCTTCTCTTTGCTTGCATAATCTTACCTGGAAAATTAGAAAATCGAGAATTTGAATTTGTGGATTCAGCTGGGAATAACTGGGACTGGCAGTTAGAACACTGTCCTTCATGTGGAAGGGGTGATAGTGATGATGATAGTGATAGAAATAAAAATCCTCATAGGAGCTCTCTTTCCTCGAGTCCTTTCTATCAGTCAGGTGTTCACTAACATAATACGTGCATTGTACAACTCATAACCAAAAGTTGCAAGAGTAGGGTATTTGAAGGAGCCCCCCACCCCAAGCCCGGTGATGCTAGCTTTATGACCAGATGGACATCGTTATCACCATAGCAACTCCAGGCAGTCTTCTCTCCTGCCCCACTATATTCAGCCAACCCATCTAAGCCTGATGTGCCAAGGGACCTATAACCCCCAAAGTTGAAGCAAAGTGGCACAGGAGCCTTCCTTGGGGAGTGCTTCATGCTGTGGTGACCCTGTAAGTATGTGGGTAATACTTAGACTCTATAGTTACCCCAAATAGTCAGAACACCTTGTCAGGTAATTCATCTGAACTCTCTTACTCTTCAATCCTACTGATTCCCCACCCCTACCCCCTGCTCCCTCCCTACAGGTGGGGGAGCTCTCACAAGGAACCCAGCTGAGCACCACAGGTTGGTCATTAGATACAGACATTGTGCCCCCCTTCCTCTATCTCATCACTAGGGACACAGCTGCAGTGGGGATCACTCAGTACAAGGGAGGCGCTGGCCCTAATGTCAAATCTCTCTGGCCCTACACCAAGTTTTCTTTCCAGTCCTTATTTGCAGCGTAAGCCCTGAAGAGACTGAAAGAAGACTGGAAAAGAGGAGAGTAGGAAGTATAGGAAAGAAAAACTGTGGTAATTTAATATATTCTTTTAAAACTGTGTCTAAATGAGAAACTCATACTATTTTTTACGTGTGGTGCCCAATGAGCAGTAGGGCCCCCAGCACATGTTTGTTGAATGAATTATGCTGGTTCTGAATTACTCAGTAACCAGTCTTGTAGACTGGGCTTTCTGGATAGTTGCTTCTCTTGGTTGCCAATTTATAGACATTACTCTATCACTTAGTGTCTTTATTGGATCTAAAAGAAACAGAAGATGAATATCAATTCAATTGGTAAACTAATGAAAAATATAGTCTTCTTGCACTATTTGTCACTTTGACTATTTTTGAGAGGGGGTGACACACAGATAATCAGAATTTTTGCTTCAAATTTTAATTTTCAGAATTGTACCATACGTTTGGTTTAAAAAGCATTTTTGAAAAAAAAATAAAAATAAAAAGCATTTTTGAGCCAGTGCTTCATATTATGATCTGGTACACAGGGATGAATAAGCTGTGTCCCCCCTTCTAGCGTGGGGAATAATCTGATATTTGGTGGACACAAGGGTTTGATGGCCATTTTGCCTAACTTCCATATTTATGAATTTCCTTTCTAAGTTCCTATTCTTTTAATTAGATCCAGATTGGATTTTTTTTAAAGACTTATTTATTTATTTGAGAGATAGAGAGAGAGAGAGAGAGAGAAAGAGAGAGAGGGATGGGGAAGGGCAGAGAGAGGGGAAGAGAGAAAGTCCCAAGCTGACTCTGTTCTGAGTACAGAGCTGGTCGAGGGACCCTGATCATGACCTGAGCTAAAACCAAGAGTCGGATGCTCAACCCTCTGAGCCACCCAGGCATCCCCCAAATTGGGATTATTAATTGGACTTTCCATCTTTAATTTCGAGGGTAGAGTGATGTTTTAAGTGAAAATATGATTGCATTCGTTTTTAGTTAAGAACTTTCCAAGCCTAACCCTCCTTAAAACCCTCAAAGCTTCAGAGCAAACTCTCAAATAGATAACCTTCTCCTCTCCTAAAGAGCCTCTGTGTTGGCACCTGAGAAAATATATTAGTTATTTGTCAGCCTTTTCATTCAGATATTACCTTTTTTAAAAAGATTTTATTCATTTATTCATGAGAGACACACACAGAGAGGCAGAGACACAGGCAGAGGGAAAAGCAGGCTCCATGCAGGGAGCCTGATGCGGGACTCGATTCCAGGATCTCAGGGTCACGACCTGAGCCCAGGCAGATGCTCAACTGCTGAGCCACCCAGGGGTCCCCAGATATTAAAGAAGGAATCATATCTTTTACCTTGTATTCTCAGGGCCTTACTGGCATATAGAAGGTATTTAAAAATGTTTGTTGAATGAAAAGCAGAATGAATAAAGAAAATATAACACATTGTGGACTATGAAAAGTCAGCCAAAGCCAAATATGGTTTATGTGAGCAAGTAATGTTGGTACTTGCAAGTGGTAATCGATGAGGCAGGAGTATTGTGATTTTGGCAAGCTTTTTGGAAAATTACTTGCTAGGGGTGTAGGGCACTTTGAGAAGACTGCTTTACATACTGAGTTGAAATAATAGTCATCAGGGAATAAATGAATAGTCTGCGGTTAGGCTGAGTATATTCACAGCCCATTAGAAAGGCATTGTAAGGCACATGTTGTGTTTATTTTCCTGTTAAATAAATCCAGTTATTTTGATGGCAAGAGTATTACTGGTAATTTTTAATAGGCTATGTCAAATATTTAGAGGTATTAGACAATAGCATAGCTACATTTACTTTGTTATAAGAACATACATACAACAAAATATGTACCATTATCGAGAGCTTTCAACCATTTTTGCGCAGCTTTAGTTCATATATGAAACATTTTATCCATATGAAGTTTATCTTTAAAATATAATGTATTTAAAATTTTTGTTTTAAAACTAAAGATCAAAAAAATAGAATGTTACATAAATGGCATGACTTAGTAGTTGCTTAGATTGTAACATTTTCAAATACTATTAAAACTCACTTATCTGTTACTGGATGATTATTTTCACAATTATTCTATCAGTGTAATTAAAAGATCAAAGTATAAATTTTTAGAAGGATACAAAAAAACATAGCATAGAATAAAAACATTTGTACTTTTTTTTCTTTTGTCCTGCAGAAGCTTGGAGAAAACCTGTTGTTTGCAAGATAGTTGTAAAACCAGCAACTGGTTCTTAGTTATTCTGATTTTTTTTTTAAATAAGCTCTATGCTGTGTGGGGCTGGAACTCATGACCCTGAGATCAAGAGTCACATTCTCTACTGACTGAGCTGGCCAGGCGCCCCATTCTGAAATTTTTTAGAGATTTTATTTATTTATTCATGAGAGACACAGAAAGAGAGGTAGAGACATAGGCAGAGGGAGAAGCAGCTTCCTGCAGGGAGCCTGATGCAGGACTCAATCCCAGGACCCCAGGATCACGATCTAAGCCGAAGGCAGACGCTCAACTGCTGAGCCACCCAGGTGACCCCCATTTTGAATTTTTAGAAGAGATTCAGAGTGGAGTAGTTTGACCAACAAAAAACATCAATGCACTGAGGATCACAAAACAAAACAAAACCCCCAAAAAAGTAAATGAAAAGGGTAATATTTGAATGCCTCAATTAAAAGATCACTAAGAACCAGACACTTATTCTAAAGTAATGGCTCAAATAATGCCAAAATTTGCTATGTCTCAGCCATTTTCTTTGACTTTTTCCAAAAGAAAAATTCCAGAATATTTTATCAAATGTCACAGAAATTTATGATGAGTTTTCAGACTTCCTCCTCCCAGTAAAGATATTTAGTGGAAGTTTTTCAGTCCTGGAGACATTTGAGAAAGCTGCTGAAAGAAACAAAGACATACTATTGAAATTTCTAGATTTATAGTAAATTAGGATTTTTATGAAGCTCTGCCAAACTTATAATTATTTTCCATCCGTCACTATCTATTGTTCCAAAATCTCTCTTGTTAGTTCAGCAGTAGTCTTTTCAGGAATGAGAAAGAAGCCCAAGAAAGGTTCCTTTATTTTAACTTTATCATCTTCAGTATGGACGTATCCTTTCACTCTGAACATTTGTTCACTGTATGAAACATCATGAGTGTTGTTGGGGCGAAGGAATTACAGGAGCTGGGCTCAGTTCCATTCCCTCTCTGAATAGGAGAGAAGCATCATCTACAAGAAGAAAAGACTAGTCTGTGCTCCTTGGCAACTGGGCCTCCAGGTAAATAAACTAATGATATTTTCCAAGAGGAGGAAGTCTGATCAGCAGGATGTCTCTGGCTAAAGGATTATTTATGATAAATGAACCCATAACCCACGAGGCATGACTCCCTAGAGAATTTCACCTAAGCTATATACCACATTCTGAAGTAGAACATGGAAATATAAATGTAATGTTCTTTGCAGTGTGAGGAACCCCACAAAGCCTCATGGGGACCTTGTCTATTGTTCTTATGTCCAATGTGGTAAAAAAGATGGACCCATGGAGACACGTGAGAGGCTCCAGACCTCTTTACTCCTCCTGAGTCTCTTGATTGTCTCTTTCCTTAAAAGCTGTTGGTAAAGGTTGATACTGGGTAAAAATCTCTCCCTCTTTGAGAGTGGGATTGACAATCTATCTTTTGCATTAATTCAGCCATCACAAATAATTCCAACATATATATATATATATATATATATATATATATTTTTTTTTTTTTTAAATAGCCACTGCTGTTTTTTCATTGATGTGATTTTCCAGAAGATGATTTTTGGAGACAAGAGATTATTTTCCCTTCAGAAGGAATAATATGTTTAATTTTAACTAGACATTCCTTTAAAATTGAGTTGTAATTTGAGAGTAACTGTATCAACTCCAAAAATTTCCTTTGTAGATGACATCCTCTCTGTGGCCACATTAAGGGAAGGTTTTGAATAGCTGAAAACAGAATTATGTCAAAAAGATGATGGAAGATGTCTCCCCATTTTTTGTCTCTTTATTCACTTCCACGTGATGGGTTTTAACAATGACTTTTTTCAAGTATTGTTGTCTCCCATTTTCCTAAATGACAGAAGTGTTCATATGTCTCAAGTTCAGAGATTTGAGAATTTAACTTCCAGTATGTTTTAAAGCTAATTATAACACTAGATGTTCCAGCTTTGTCTCAATATCTGCAGTCTGCAATAAAAACAAAACAAATTTTTAATTTTGAATAAGCCAAGTCCTTAAATTTTTGCCATTTTGATAAAGATCTATAAAACCATGTTGTGTGTCAACCATATCTTCTGCTATTTTTTTTCCTTCTCATTGAACTGGAAACGTTCATCTTTAATCAAAAGAGGTTCACTTCCTCTCTTAAGCAAATTAATCCTTAAATCATCTGGAACCAGTACTGGCCAAGTAGCGATATTAGAATAAATTAAAATATCATTAACTGTCTCCTCTGCATCAAATTGTGGTCTTTAGGGGCACCTGGGTCGTTCAGTCGGTTAAGCATCTGCCTTCAGCTCCAGTCATGATCTCAGGGTCCTGGGATTGAGCCCCATATTGGCTCCCCCCTCAGCGAATTTGCTTGTCCCTCTCCCTCTGCCTCTCACCCCTCCTCATGCCCTCTGTCTCTCAAATTAAAAAATAAAATCTTTTTTTAAAAATGTGGTCTTTCCTAGTCTCTCTGTCTCTGTCTCTTTCTGTCTCTACATCAACTATATGTATATAGTTGATATATATACTATCATAACTAAATACAATTGACTGTCATTCTTTCCAACATTTTCTTTCTCTTCCTTGTTGTCAGTGCTTGTAGAACATGATTCCTTGTTCTCTTTTAGTCCTCCTCTATCTGAATCTTTTATCATTTTTGTATAGGTCCTTTAAATAAATAAATTTGTATCTCTTAGAATTTTTTAACTATACACAGTGTTGAAAGATACAGTGATGTTACAACAATGAATAGTATTTTCATTAGTTTCCATTGGCATTTAGTGAAATATTAAAAAATTAAATCCGAGGGGCATCTGAGTGGCTCAGTCAGTTAAGTGCCTGACTCTTGATTTCAGCTCAGGTCTTAATTGCAGGGTTGTGATTTCAAGCCCTGTGTTGGACTCCATCCTGGGTGTGTAGCCAACTTCAAAATAAAACAAAACAACAACAATTAAATATGAGTTTTTATTTAACCTTATGAGTAATCATTATCTGAGTCTTTGCAGAAATCATTCTGGTGGGAGTATTTTTTTCCAGGTGTCATTTTTGGAGCTTTGAGGAAAAATTATTTATTCTTTTTAGTCTCACTTCATTACTGGAAAATGCTACAGAATGAAAGTCTAATAGTGGAAAGACTTTCCCAGCCAAGCTGGAATGCTCATTATGAAGCTGTGCATGTAGTACAGACACATTTTTAAAAGTTAATCTCAACGTTTGAAGTACTGTGTGATCTAATAGGAAATATGGATCCAAGAAAATCAGCTTATATTTTGCTCTCTGATGAATGGGATTTGTCTTTTCTGAGTTATCTTTTTACTTGTTTGAAGTTTTAAATGAAATTAATCAAACGCAAAGCATACTTGCAAACATCTGGAATCAGACTTAAGCAACGAACAGTGAAACTCCAAGTTTTAGAGTGGCTCCATCAGGAATAGCACGCAGACATTGAGAAGGCACCTATGCAACAACTAAGTGTAAGAAAATAAATATTTATGTGGAAAAATGAATGAAATGTGAAGAATTGACAGGAGAAATGACAATAAATGAGGATTGTTTGTGGTCAAAAGAAATAAGACAAGCAATGTTTGAATTCCTCAATTGTTTTCACCAAGAACTGGACATTCATTCTAAATCAAGAGGTCAAATAAGATGAACGTTCAGGGCAGCCCCGGTGGCTCAGTGGTTTAGAGCCCGTCTGCAGCCCAGGGCCTTATCCTGGAGACCCGGGATCAAGTCCACGTCGGGCTCCCTGCATGGAGAGTACTTCTCCCTCTGCCTGTGTCTCTGCCTCTCTCTGTGTGTGTCTCTCATAGATAAATAAATAAAAATATTAAAAAAAAAAGATGAACGTTCATATGTTTCAGCCATTTTCTCTGATTTTTGCATAAAGGAAGTTCCAGAAGATTTTACCAAATATTATATACACGTATAATGAATGTTGTCATGAAGATAGAGGGGATTTTTCATGTGTGGAGATATTTGAAAGCTGATAAAAGAAACAAAGATGTGGATAGAATTGAAATTTTTAAAATACACGGTGGATGAGATTTTTATGAATCAATACTAACTTTCTTATTATAGTCAGGTAGTAGAGGGGGTGTAAAAGAAGGGAGGGAATGAATCCGAGAAATATATAGGAACTGGACTCAACAGCACTTGGATATGAGGAACAAAGGAGGGCTCTCTTATGACTCTTCCTTTCTGACTTAGATGATTGAATGAATGTTAGAATCATTGTCTGTGAGAGTGCGGAATATGTGGCAGGTCAAGGGCATGAAGGAGGTAGCCACTGAAGCAGAGCACCTATGACACTTTTGAGTAGACCAGTGGGCTAAGAAGAGGGGCCTAAGATCCTGGAGTTAAGGAGAGAGGATTAGGTGACAGGTTTAGATGTTGGATTATCATGGAAAAGAGAGATGAAGCCACAGAAATGTATGAGTTCACTGAAAATGAGAATAGGGACATGCATGGGACCCTGAGTGAAGGCACAATTCATGGGGTGGGAGGAGCAAGTTATGCAAATAGAGATGATGTTCAATCAGATGCCAAAGGAAGGAGTAGCCAAAACTGATCAAGTGCTCCAGAGGGGACAGGGAAGTGACACTGAGGAGGTCACTGCAAAGCTGAACGGGGTATGAAGATGTAGGGCATCAAGAGGCAACAACTCTTTCAAGAACTTAGCTTCAAAGGGAAGGAGAGATTAATAATTAGAGTAAGAAACAGAGTTTTGGTCAGGAATAGGTTGATTTTCTTTTTAATGGGAAAGAAACCATCCTTTTTACGTTCTGATTGTGAAAAAAATATTTCTCATAAATAATTCAAAAAGGTCTATTAAAATGTGAAGGCCATTGATCAGTCCAACACCCCGTATTCACAAATACTAGAAACCACACCTCTCCCTTTAGCTTTCAGTAGCTCTTTGAATTTCTAGGGTAACTTAATGAAAGAGGCAGAAAGAGGTTTGTTGAAAAAGGAGTCTTTAACCTGGTATCTCTTCTCTCAGATCTCAGTTGGGCCTGACTCAAGAAAGGAGAACTTTTGCACAGTTTTCAAAAGTGCAAATAGTACAACACTTTCTCCACCACCTTTCAGTGACTGCCTCTCCCTATCGCTCTGCAGTCAGTGACAAGAGGGTCAGTGGGGAGCGTTGTCCGGCAGTCTTGTCTCAGCTCTGAATATCCAAGACTTCAGTCTGGATTTGCATTGGCATTTGTTCCCACCAGAGAGATAGAAGAAATAATAGGAACACCAAAAGCCCTTCGATGGGCAAAAACCACATACAGTTGACAAACAGAAACAAAAGGAACTTTCAATACAATAGAGCCTGAATTTGATTATGAAGAAACATTAAACCCAGACTGTGAAACATTCTGCAAAATAACCGAGAGATACTCTTCAAAAATGTCAAAGTCATGAAGGACAAGGAAAGACCCTGAAACTGTCCCAGATAAAGGCAGTAAATATACATGTCATATAACTGATCACATAGTCCGAGATTTTCTTTAGCTTTAAGAAACATTATTGGGGCAAATGTAGAGATATGAATAGGACTAGATTAGATAATAAAGATGTCTTGATGTTAATTTTCTGATTTTGATAATTATACTGTGATTATGTAAGAGATTATATTTAGGGTTTGTTGTGATCACTCTGCAGGGGAAGGATGGACCCTCACCTATAATTTGATTTTCACATTGAGATTTATGATTCTACACACATCTAACAAGGCTATGAAAAGGGTTATTACTTACACAATTGATGGGTCCTGGGACAACAGGGCAAGCCTCCCAAGCAGGTCAGAGGGAATGAAGGAAGAAGACTGGCTCAGGGTTTTCATTGTGGTTAGGGAGTGAGGCAGACTGACGATTTCTCTGCACAGGTAGGGTCTTAAATGATTTAAATCTCCGCACAGCAATTAAGGAAAGAGAAGAGTATCAGGCTTTCTGATCAGATTGCTCAGGGGGAGAAATTGGGGAGGGGGGGTTTAAAAGGCATCAGTAAATATCAGAAAATGGAGACAGACTATCACAATTATTTTTTTTCTTTATCACAATTATTTCTGCAACTTACTCTCAAATAAATCAGAAAAATACTACATATATGTATATATGGAGAGAAACAGCAAAATAAAGCAAATATAAAATGTGAACATTTGGGGAATTTGGATAAAGGCTATATATAGTTCTTTGTACTATTTTTGCAACCTTCTGTGTCTGAAATTATGTCAAAATAAAAAGTTATTTTTTCGAACTAAAGGAATACTAGGCAACTTAAAACTTTCTTCTTGAGAAGAAAATTTCAGATGCCTAGTGGAGAAGAAGCAGCAATGAGGCAAAAGAAGCTTTCTAGAAGTTTTTTCTTTTCTGAGTAAATTTCCAATCCCGTTTTAATGACAGACCTCTTCGTGATTATAAATATGCCACAGCAGTAGACTTTGACTACATTTTCATATGTATTCTTTTTTAAAAAATTCAAATTCAAGTTTGTCAACACATAGTGTAGTATTGGTTTCAGGACCAGAATTTAGTGATTCATCACTTACATATAAACCCAGGGCTCATACAACAGGTGCCCTCCTTAATGCCCATCAGCCATTTAACACATCCCTCCACCCACCACCCCTCCAGCAATCCCCACTTTGTTCTCTGTAGTTAAGATTCACTTATGGTTTGCTTCCCTCTCTTTTTTTTTTAATCTTATTTTTCCTTCCCTTCTCCTGTGTTCATCACTTTGTTTCTTAAATTCCACAAATGAGTGAAATCATATGGTAATTGTCTGTCTCTGACTGACTTATTTCACTCAATACAATACCTCCAGTTCCATCCACATCTGAGCAAATGGTGGGTATCCATCCTTTCTGACAGCTGAGTAGTATTCCATTTATATGTACACCACATCTTCTTTACCCATTCACCTGTTGGTGAACATCTGGGGTCTTTTCATAGTTTGGCCATTGTGGACATTGCTGCTCTACACATTGGGTTGCAGGTGTGCTTTCAAATCGGCATTTTTGTATTCTTTGGATAAATACCTCATAGTGCAATTGCTGGGTCTATTTTTGACTTTTTGAGGAACCTCTATACTGTCTTCCAGAGTGAGTGCACCAGTTTGCATTGCCACCAACAGTGTAAGAGGGATCCCCTTTCTCTACGTCCTCATCAACATCTGTTGTTTTCTGCGTTATTAATTTTAGCCATTCTAACTGGTGTGAAGTGGTATCTTACTGTAGTTTTTCAAAAAAGATTTTATTTATTTATTCATGAGAGACAGAGAGAGAGAGAGAGAGAGAGAGAGAGAGAGAGAGAGAGAGGGAGACACAGGCAGAGGGAGAAGCAGGCTCCCCTCAGGAAGCCCAATGTGGGACTCAATCCCTGAACTCCAGGATCATGCCCTGGGCCAAAAGCAGAGCTTAACCGCTGAGGCATCCAGGTGTTCCCCTCATTGTGGTTTTGATTTGTATTTTCCTGATGTTGAGCATCTTTCCATGTGTCTGTTAGCCATATAGATGTTTTCTTTGGGAAAGTGTCTATTCATGCCTTCTATTCTATCCATTTTTAAACTCAGAAATGGACCCACACCTGAATGGTCAACTCATCTTCAACAAAGCAGGAAAGAATATCCAATGGAAAAAATACAATCTCTTCAACAAATGGTGTTAGGAAAACTGGAAAGCCACAGGCAGAATGAAACAGCACCACTTTCTTATACCATATACAAAAATAAATTCAAACTGGATGAAAAATCTAAGTGTAAGGCTTGAAATCATCAAAATCTTGGAGGAGAACACAGGCAGCAACCTTTTTGACCTTGGCCAAGCAACCTCTTACTAGCAACATCTCCGGAGGCAAGGGAAACAAAAGCAAAAATGAACTATTGGGACTTCATCAAGATTAAAATCTTCTGCAAAGTGAAGGAAACAGTTAACAAAGCTAAAAGGCAACTGATGGAATTAATGGAAGAAAATATTTGCAAATGACATACCGGAGAAACGGTTAGAATCCAAAATCTATAAAGAACTTACCACCTCAACACCCCAAAAATACATTTTCATATATACTCTTTTAGATATTTTTCTATGCCACACACATTTCTAACAAATAAAATTGTACATCCTTTGACTCAAGAATTCCACTTATAGAAATTTATCGTAAGTAAAAACTGGAAGTATACAAACACATATTGCCAGTAGGCTTATCATAGCATTGCATATAATAGCAAAGGGAAATGACATAGGAAAGATGTGAAATTCTTTACAAAAGAAATATAATGAGTTCCTCTGTCTGCATATGAGAAGTAGGGATTGCAATTAAAATACATGTGCATTTTTAGAATACAGCATGAATTGGAGAGTTCAATACTTAGTTTAATGGGAGTGAATGTAGTGATCATCAGTTGTGTTAATTTATCCAGCATCAATGATCTATTCTTTGGTTGACTGCACTTTCAGATTGTCTTTGAAAAACTATTTATCTACTGATGGATGTGGTCTTGGTGAGCATTTCTAGGCAGGTGCTGCCCACCACTGACCAAGAAGTGGGTGTGCTTCCCAAGCTAGACCTGTCTGTCTCCCCCTCTCTCTCTTTCTCTCTGTGTCTCTCTCTCTCACACACACACACACAAGTACAATATTCAGAGCACACTCATCCACTACAATGGCACCCTGAAAAGAATAGAACATCCATCTGTTTTACTTCTTAGATCACTGGAGAGCATCTGGTTTGGGCTTAAAAATAATTAAAAAAAATATTGGCTCATCATCTTTTCTCTGATTTTGTGAGTTTTCTGTGTCTATGCAATAACTCATTCACTCCTTCATTTTTACTTGCTAGTCACAGTCCATTTCTGTAGACTGCAACCAAGGAAAGCTAACAGATACAGAGACTAGACAAATGAATAAGTGAATGAACTAGCCACACCGAATACAGACACCTCAGAGATAACTAAAATGTGACATAATACAATGTATTCATAAGAGGCAAGCTGAAAGAATGAAGAGAGAACAAGTTAATTTCAAAATAATAAAATCTAGCTAACAATTTTTTCCCCAATCTCTTGACTTGATCAAGCTGCTTTAAAGGCCTTTGCTTTTTATGGAATTAGAATGAGATCCTCTGGCAGGAGCTCATTGGCAATTTAATTAGTAATTAGTAATCCCAAAGGTTAATGTGGAGTTGCTATTAATTTTATTTTAAGGCTGATGTTCTTCTCTAAAGGACAAAACCAATGCATATTCAGATAGCAATCACTGGCTTAAATATTCTAAGTAAGTGAAATATTAAATAGCAATAGCATTAGAAAACTTGAAATAATGTTTGGATTCTCACATTTATTTTATTCATATTTTAGTTCCTTGGAGAAACATAAAGTGCTAATTTTTAAAGGTGCTTAAAACTCCTATAGTTACTAGATTTCCACTGTTCATTAGAGCACAATATTTAGTGTTCTGAGGAAGAATTGTAGACCTTACCCAATTCCACTTGAAGTCCACTCTTATTTTAAAAAATGAAGTCCACTCTTATCCATCTTATCATTTTTGCACTAATGTCACTTTTTCCGAGTGTTTAAATGGTTTTAGGGTAGATGACCTCCATTGAAAGATTTACCATTATATCTCAGTTTGCACTAGAATCATAATTTTAGACAGAATGTCAGAGCAAAGAGCTTAGAGATAAAAAGGATAGGCCAAACACATTTGTGGCTAGTAAATTACTAGTTGGTTGCGTGGGCAGAATTATAGTATCTAAAATGCAACATATCCTCTAACTATTACACAATTCCTGGTTCAAAGTGTATGGGAAAGTGGAGACTTGTCCTGAACAGTGATGAATACTGGAGAGGCCAGCATGCAGTGCTGCCCTTGTAGGTACCATCTGAGACAGGGATTAGGAAAAATGAATAACCACTGTCCACCCCAGAGTTTGTTTCTCTTTCCTCTTCCTGGGCCACTGGCAGAGGGATCTTATTTGCATGGTCATGTTCCTTTCTCCACTGGATGCATTTCAACAGATCCTAGAGAAAAAAGTCAAGGAGTACAGTCTCTGGCGGGCCTTTGCTCTGGGCTTCCACTGAGCATTCTCCTGAGAATGTAACCATTGGGAAGATCAAAAGGCATGTAGATGATGACTCTGCTACCTAAAATATTTCTGTTACCACAACGTTCAAGCTGTTGACTGTAAAAGAAGATAGATATTTTCCTATTGCTTTGGAATAAGTAAACTTCCTTTTCTGCCTCAAATCATCCTGTACTGCCATATTTACATTGTGGGTTATGAGGTAGATTTTGAAAAAGGAATTACCGTGTGTGGTGTGGAAAAAGGATTTTCTAAGTTCAATTTTACAAAGTGTCTCTCTTGTATATTACATAGGTAATTCTAGTCATAATTTAATGCCTATATGCCATGGTGAGTGTCCAGCCACTTATCAGTTGTGCGTGTGTGGCACATGCACGAAAAGCCACAGGCGGGATCCCTGGGTGGCTCAACGGATTGGTGCCTGCCTTCAGCCCAGGGCGTGATCCTGGAGACGGGGGGATGGAGTCCCACGTCGGGCTCTCTGCAGGGAGCCTGCTTCTCCCTCTGCCTGTGTCTCTGCCTCTCTCTCTGGGTCTCTAGTGAATAAATAAAATTTTTTTAAAAAGAAAAGCCATAAGCATAATACAGAATCAAAGAATTTCCAGACTTTCACTAAAAATGTCCTATGGGCATCATTTATTAAACCCTTGCTGTGAATTTATTACCTAATTTGATACTCATTTGATATTTACTTTCATCCTGCCCTCAGACTTGAGAGTGGCACATTTAAGCCCCCATGATCCACGATTCAATTCAAGAGTCACTCTAAATATGCCGCTGTGGCTCAAAAGACTCCATATGCTGTGACTCCGTAGTCAAGAGTCTACCCCTCATAGTTTTGTTTCTTTAATAACACTAAAAGATGAAGGAAAAACTTCAGCTTTGTGCTAACCCCTTCAAAAATTACCTGGCTAATATTTCAAAGTCCTATTCATATTCTCCCATATCTAAGAAATCAAAAGAAAATCATGAGCACTACAAACTTCTACTTTAAAAAAAATCAAGGACAAAAAATTTAGTACCCTATTATACTAATTGCTCTATACATTCTTTAATTGACACCCATGTTCACCAATGTCATCTTTACCTTTGCCAAAGCATATTCACTATTTGTTCTTATTTCTCATCTCATTTTTTTCATGCACTCAACAAATTTGTTGAGTACTTACTATGTGCTTAGTATTGTTCTAGAGGCAGGAGATGGGTAAATTAAAAAAACATTAAAAATTACTGCCTTCATGTAGGTTACACATCTCATCTGCCACTTAGCTTAAGAATGTTTAGAAAAGTAAATTTTAATTAAGATTGTTTTTTAAAATGTAGATGTCTTCCAATGATGATGAAGTTATAAAGTATCTGATAAAAGTTTGTCTGTAGATGATATTCAGAATTAACTTCTCACAAATGATATTCATATATCCCATATAGACACTCATACATACTTAATGTAAAACCATAGGTGATCCTATTACAATATAATCTATCAAAATGGAAAAGGTAATAAAATCGAGTAAGGAGAGGTGTTTTGATATATAGGTATATTGGGTGAAGGTGTTCACAAAGTGGGTTAGAGGTATAAGAGATGGATAGAAATATTTAAAAATAGAATAAGGACATGCACATGCTTTAGAGGTCAAGGTAACTTGTTTTGTTTGTTTTTTAAGAATTACATACAAGTTCAGTCTAAAACACACGGCTCTCTCTTCTGCAGTACTTAAAATGCTTTAGTCATTTTTATCTCACTTCTGAAAATAGAGGAAGACAAATGAAAGTGGGAAGGAATAAAATATAAAGGATGAAGGAACAATCTGGAGAACAGAGGAAGAAACACATATATAATGATACAGAGGGAGAGCGAAGGGGGGCAGAGGGGAATGGAAAAGAGATAATTCATTAAATTATGTGCAACTCCAGCCAAAAGTCATCATCATTAGCCAAAAAATTGAGGAGTGGGGAATAGTAGTGAGACTGAATTAAATAGCCTAGAATGGTGCCTGAAACATAGTGGGTTCTCAACGCATATAGGTTGAGTAAGAAAATACATTTTTCAATTATTTATTTATTGGAAAAATGTTCATTAAACATCTATTGTAGGCCAAGCATTGCTCTAGACAAAACATAAAAATTCTTGACTTCATGGGTTTTACATTCTAGTAAAAGGAAATAGACAAAAATCTAAAAACTGTAAGTTAATTATAAAACATGTTAGATGGTTTTTAAGTTAAGACAGTAAAATAAAACACAAAAGTTTGTAAGATGAATTTGTAATTTTTTAAGTAGGGAAATCAGGAAAGGTTTGTTAGAAGAATTTTATGAAGTGTGACAAGAGATGCTGTAGGAGATGTCATAGTGGGACTAGATTGTGGGGAAGTCACCTCTTGGTTTTATTCAATGAAATGGGCACCTTTGGAGGGTTTTGAGCAGAAACTGTGTTTAATAAGATCACTCTGGCTGCTGCATTGGGAATAAACATAAGGGGCTGGAAAAGACAGAAGGAGGAAAATCACACATAAGGAGGCTTGTCAGTATGATAGCAGTGGAGGCAGTAAGAAGTTGTCAGATCTTGGGTATATTTTCAAAGTAGAGATGATAGAATTTGCTGACATATTGGATATGGGATGCAGGAATAAGAATAACTCTAGGATTTTGGTCTATAAATGCAGTGTGGAGCTGCCACTGCCTGAGCAGATTTTGGTGGGCTGGAAATCAGGAGTTGTGTTTTGGACATGATAAGTTTAAGATGCCATTAGGCATGTAAGTCCAGATGTGTAATAGGCAGTTGGATATGTATGTCAGGGGTTCTAGGGAGAGATCTGGGCTGAAGTTGTACATTTGTGAGTCATTAGTGATATTTAAAGTCCTGAGATTGAATGAGATCTTCAAAGATTTGTGTTGATAGGAAAGAGGAGATCTGAAGTCTCCTCTTGGGACCCTCTAGCCTTAAGACACTGAAGTGATGAGGAAAAATAAGCACGGGAGGCAGAGAAAGAACAGCCAACGAGGTAGAGGAGAAACCCCAGAGACTGTGTTGCCCTCAAAGCCAAGTTCAAACATTTGGGGTTTGTGGGACTTGTAAACTTGGAGTTTATTCATTCTTCCAACATGAGCAGTTATTTTGTCTAGGTACTGCGCTAGCCACTGCTGACACAGGGACGAGTAAGACTTTATCCCTCGCGCCCTGACAATGAGAAAAGGTATGAACACACAGTTTCAGTGCAATGGGAAACACCTTGCAATGGAAATATGCATAGACTGCTTTTCAAGGTCAGAGGAGGGCAGCTAAGTCACATGGGTGGACCTGAGATCTTGACTTGAGAGTAGATTCTAGCTAAATGAGGAAAATGAGAACAATTTCCTCCCTCTCTCTGGGATCATTTTCTCTTGTTTTATTTAGTTGATGATAATTTTCTTCTCCGAATTTTAATGTTTGACTTCTACTTTGAATATTTGATTCCATGCGAACCATTGACACAACCGCCTTTTGGATTCTTTTATACCTATGACATGATTATTCTGACCAATATGTAGACCTGAAAACTATTTTCATGTTCTCTTTTACTTGGTTTGTGAAGATTTTTTTTTATTCATAAGAGACACACAGAGAGGCAGAGACTCAAGCAGACTCCTTGTGGGAGTCTGGCGTGGTACTTGATCCCAGGACCCCGAGACCATGGCCTGAGCCAAAGGCAGCTGTTCAACCACTGAGCCACCCAGGTGCCCTCGACTTGGTTTTTGAAAATGCTTCCTCTTCTGAAACCCTCTTCAAGTCTAGCCCATTACTGTCATTCAAACAAAAAACAGTTCCAAGTGTAAAACATGTAGATCATCTCAAGAAATATGGTGACTTTGGTGAACATGTTAAGAGACTAAATTCCAAGTTTGGAAATGGAAACAATACCAGGGGAGAAAATATAAGCTTCCACGGTTTTCTTTTGTCAGATTCATTTTCTCAGGATCAATGATAAAATACTTGCCAGATCTGTACTTCAGATGTTGCATGATCTCTCTATTTTCCAGTTCGCTCAATTTTCACTTACTCTGATTTTCTTTTCCTTTTAAAAACACACTTTGCAGAGAAACCTCCCACCAATAGGTGGCGTTTGGACTCTAGAAAAATATCAATTATCTCTTGACCCAGGAAACAGTATAGTTGGAGTCACTCAATTTCCTCATTTTAATAGAACTTGCCAAGACATTATCTAATATGTGAGTGTCACTTTTTTTTTATATCAGTCCGGTTAGCATCAGCGTATCTTGCAACAGAAATAAAATGAAGGGGTAAATATTCTTGTATCAACCTGTCACATCAACTTTTCTCCGTGCTCTTCCAAACAACTTCATCTTCAACAGGCAAATGGGAAAAGAGTGACCTAACTCGTGGGGTTAAAAATATGCCAGCTGTTTGAAGCTAATTTTATGGGAAGAAAATGAGGTGGAAGAAATCTGCAAGTCAACTTTAGAAGAGAATATAACCTCCTGTGAAGCCTAAAGTTAGGCACAACCAACTTTGTTCATATATTGGATTTGTATTGAAATTCGTATGTAACAAAAACTTACTTGTGAAGTCTGTGTTATTTCGAGATTAAAGAAAAATAATGGTATTACAGAGAGCTACGACCGTGATATTTAGAAATGACCGCGATGACTGAAGAGAAAGACAAATGCGGCTGAGAATAGCAATTCATGTGGATATAAATTAGGTTAGTAAATCAAAGCTATTGGACGAGTGTTCTTTAAGCAATGCGACCATAAAAATATAATTTTACTCACTATAACATTTTACAGAGAACAACAAAATAGCGACGCTTAGCCAATCGACCTGTTGTTTAACAAAAATATTTTCCAGCACAGAGGAGGCAGTTGATTTATTGTAAAATCATTGAATAGATCAAGGAGCAGATTTTAAACCTCCTCCTACACACCAACATGTTGCTGTGAGTTAATTTACCAATCTCCATATTAACTAGGTGTTGAGAGATGCTTTTGAGATGGGAAATCACCTCTGGCTCTGGCTTTTGACAGGAGAGATTCCGATTCGTTTTGCTTTTCCAGAGGGGAAACCTGGTTACAAGAAGACTGAGCTACTTACATTTTCATATTGTATTATTATCATTACTGAATACACTATTTTAAACTTTCCAGACTGTAGCAAAAATTAATAACTGGAGACACAGCAACCTGGAGATGAGTTTAGATCAGTTCATGTCTCTGAAATGTAATTCTTCTGTATTGGTTAGGACTTCTGTGGTTGCATCTAATGAAGAAAACCCTAGGTAACCTAATCCAATAGAGGAATTGATTAGAATTGTGACTTACATGTGACACCTTGGTGGCTCTACCTTTGGCTCAGGGTGTGATCTTGGAGTCCTGGAATCGAGTCCGGCATTGGGCTCCTCTCAGAGAGCCTGCTTTTCCCTCTGCTTCTGTCTCTGCCTCTCTCTGTGTGTCTCTCATGAATAAATAAATACAATCTTTTAAAAAAAGAAATCATGAGCTACGGGAACTACTTGTGGCACAAATATGGACTTGTCTCTTTTATTTTCCAGTTAAGCCCTCAGGCCACTCCTGCCCCCATTAGTTAGGAAATCCAGTATCTCTCCCAGAAGGAATTCTCTGCTCTGCAAACTGAGCTTTCTCCATCCAAAGGGGTCAGACCTGTTCCCAAAGGCCAAGTAGAGGGAAAGTTGAGGAGTCTGGCCCATCTTGCATCATCACCCCAGTGTCACAACTGAAAAATGACAGCTTAGGTCAGTTGCCTCTCTGACAACCTTTGTCCCCTTGTGCCACCATTGGTGAGTCAGCTCCCTCTGCACGTAGCAACATGCCTCCAAATTTGGGTCCTCCAGGCGAGACACTTATTTTTAAGTAATGCTCAACCATTGCTCCCAGGAAAAGCCACGTAATGGAATATATAGGTCTAGGGAAGCATCTGGCCTCAGCTTCTGTTATGCCAGCATGTTGCATCTTATGAACTCAAGGCATCGGAACTGTTCCCTGGGCAATAGTTCAGACCCTCCCTTCTATCTTGGTGACTTCTATTTGGTGGTCTTTGGCATCTTTTCTGCCAATATTGCCTCATGTGCAACCATTAAAATCCATCAAAAAGGTTCTAGTTACTCAAAAGGCAAGGAACTGCAATCTCAATCTCTTTCTTCCGTGGGGCAGCTGGCCTCCTCGGCCTACTTCTAGCCAATTCTTAGTTCTGCCCTCTAGGAAGAGGTCCCTTGATTGGACCACAGGATATTTAATCTTTTTTTCCCAGGGCTTTAGATGTCTTGTCATCTTACAGTTTCATAGTTAAGATGCAGCAGTCAGTGTTTTGGAAAAAATGAGAAAAAAATCTACACCAAGTGACTACGTCTCACTAGACAAAGGAGTCATGGTTGGCAGCTTCTCTTATTTAGAAACAAACCAACAGACAAATATGTGTGTGTTTCGTGTTTCTGTCTTTCCAGATACTCTTCTACCAAAGGGAAAGAGCATTGGTTTCTGGGGCCTAGAGTCAGAGATGCAGCCAGGCCTCTAGTATGCTGGGAACCAGGCACTTATATGACACCAAAATGCTCTTTGAATTTTCCCCACCCTCTCTGTGGACCAGGTTTTTCTGTTTGTTTTTTTTCTGTTCATTCTAGGAGACATGGCTACTGCCTTATGATTTTTTATATTTCTGGTTAAAAGATGAATCCCACCTTAGTCCCAGTAAGGGATTGTGATTAGTCCAAATTTGGTCAATTGCTCATCATTGTGGTCAAAGAGTCAAAGACACAGAGTATTAAATGGTTGCCAGTCATTAACATTTTAATTAAGGGACAGATTCAGTCCCTAGGTCTGTCACATTCAACTGTTCAGGTGGTGCACTACACAAGAACATCACATAAAAACACCATGTACATCATAAATATCTTTTTTTATATTGTAACAATGTCAGTTTTGTTATTATAACTGTTGACTTCAAAGATGGGCTATTCTCATATTTATATTAACAACTTTTTGATGGTGATAGAGTCTTGCTCTACAAAAAATAAATATATTATGACAATTTTATGAACAATGGGAATAAAATGTGTTATCCTAAAACACAGTATATATTATATAATTATGTATACATATAATGTCATGCCCCATTAATTTGTGAAAGAAGAAAAGTTTAATAATTAAAAGATCTTATTGGTCTGACCAAATCTAAAATATGCTTTGATGTGAAATTAGATGCTGATGTTTGTACAGCTGATATATTTAATGATCATAATATCTAATTTTTAAAATTCTCTATTAATACCGGTACATTGCTAAATTTGGCACTCTATATTTTAGTTCATTTAATTTGCCATTTACTTATTGTACCAGATAATATTACTGAGTTCTTGATTTAAATGTGAAATATTTCCATCATATGAGTCATTATATAATCAGTAGTATTGATGTGTCATTAATAATCTCCAAAGTAAATATTTCATACATACAAATTAGGGATTAGCATGTAATAAGTGGCAAAATAAATAACAGGTATTGATTATTTGTTGTTATGAAAAATTCACAAGCACAGAGGTTAATTCTTACAAAGTTTTGCTGCTTATTACATAAATATATTTGAAATTATTTTAAATGATAAAATGCTAAACTATTATTAGATATTCAAGAAAGGTTTTTTTTTTTTTTAAATGGTGGCAATCAAAAACCAGCTATTATAAAAGAACACTATTATAATCCTCAAATAAAATTTTGGAGAAAATAGAGAGAAAGGTAGAAAAAAATGAAAAGTGCTTCAGAGTTCCTAAAGTGAGCAGAATGTGGCCACAGTTAGGGTCCAGATGAAGCATGGGTAAATTTATTGTATGTCTCCATGAAATCCATTACTATAGAATGTCAAGAAAAAATTGACAAGTGAGCCTGGATGGCTCAGTCAGTTAAGCATCTGCCTTCAGCTCAGGTTATGATCCCAGGGTCCTGGGATTGAGCCCCTCATTGGGCTTCTTGCTCAGCGGGGAGCTTGCTTCTCCTTCTCCCTCTACCTGCTGCTTGCCCTGCTTGTGCTCTCTCTCTCTCTGTCAAATAAATAAATAAAATCTTAAAAAAAAAAAAAAGAAAATCACAAAGAATATATTACACCAGGCATACTGTCTGCTGAACTAGGTACATAGCCTAGCTAAGTAAGAAATTTAGTTTTCCAAAACATAGTACTAATAAGATGTTTTCAGAAATTTATTACACATGAATTTTTCGAAATGGTAAAAAACCCATTGCATTCTGTTTAGTTTATTATCTCTGATGATTATGTAATTTCTTTTTATATTAGGAACTCTTGGGGGATAGGAAAACCAACTAAAGATTGAGGATGATTGTGCAGTTATTGGCAGCATTTACAACATTTTTGTAAGCACAAACAAAGTAAAATTTTCACCAAAAATAGTAGTGTTTTTAAACTGAAATCACCTTTATGGATACAATTATCAATGGCATGGTGGAGACATTATATACTAATGAGTAAAACTATCGATGTGTTGTTTTGAATTCATAAAACATGATCCAGATTTTGGCAAGGTGCTCCCACCATCCAGAAAATCATTCAAGAAACTTTAGGTGCACTATAATGGGGATTTTCATTTAGCAAATACCAAAGCCAAAATTTCAAAGCATTATGGCAGAGGTTTTATGCACAACAGATACTGACAATAAATAATAGTGCACGTGGGGTGCCTGGGTGTCTCGGTCAAATGGCTGACCTTTGGTTTCATCTCAGGTCATGATTTCAGGGTTGTGAGATCGAGCCTCACATAGGGCTCCACAGTAAGCACAGAGTCTGCTTTAGGTTCTCTCTCCTTCTCCCTCTACCCCTCCTCTCACTCATCCTGTCTCCCTCTAAAATAAATAAATGCAATCTTAAAAAAATAAAAGCACACATTATTTAGAAGATGAAATATAAAAACAGATTCTGGAGAAGGATATATTATATATATATATATATACACACTATATATATATACACATACACACATATATACATATATATATATATATATAAAGAAAAATAGATAAACAAACACATCTAAAATGCCAGATTAAAGAAAATAAATCTTAGCCAAAAAAATTTTAGAAGCCTAGGATTCTAAATTCTTAATTTAAAAACATGGAAAACATAATGATTTGCTACAAAAGTTCCTTGAAAAAACTTCTGAGCATTCTAAATGTTTTGTTCTGTAACAGAAAATGAAGCAGAAACCATTTTACTATGACTTAGGGTTATTTTTTTTTAACATTAGCCAAGGACTGTGTAATTTCTACTCTTTGGCTTTGATAAAATATTGGAATATTTTGAAAACACATTTAACAAACACAAATTTGAAACCATTGCAGAGGGATCCCTGGGTGGCGCAGCGGTTTGGCGCCTGCCTTTGGCCCAGGGCGCGATCCTGGAGACCCGGGATCGAATCCCACATCAGGCTCCCGGTGCATGGAGCCTGCTTCTCCCTCCGCCTCTGTCTCTGCCTCTCTCTCTCTCTCTGTGACTATCATAAATAAATAAAAATTAAAAAAAAAAAATTTAAAAAAAAAAAAAATGAGGGATCCCTGGGTGGCGCAGCGGTTTGGCGCCTGCCTTTGGCCCAGGGCGCGATCCCGGAGACCCCGGATCGAATCCCACGTCGGGCTCCCGGTGCATGGAGCCTGCTTCTCCCTCTGCCTGTGTCTCTGCCTCTCTCTCTCTCTCTCTGTGACTATAATAAATTAAAAAAAAAAAAAAAAAAAAAAAAAAAATGAAACCATTGCAGAATTCACAATGAGAAATTCAAGTCATTTCCACTAGGCCATTAAAACTCAATTAGATGCAGTGTGTGCTCTTATAGAAACTGGTGGTGATATTAATAAAGATGTAAATTATAGAACCTCAAGTTTTTCTTTTTTGATGTTTATTTTCCAAGTAACATCTTGGCTCAGTGTTTTAAGTAAAATAATGCATAAACCAAAATTCAATATGTATAATATCCTTAAAAGAGTCAGGATGATTTAGAATTTTTTGAAAAATTAGAAGTGATAGTATTTACAAAGTGTTTATCATCAATGCCAGAAACAATGGTGAGCATTACACTGATGCCAATTTCTCCAAAACAGAAAAATGAAAACTATTTTGACCTCAAACCCCATTATCAATTGGTTCATGATTTAAAACTAAATTTCAAAATCAATTTCTTTTTCAGAATTTTGTACAGAACAATATCATTTTGTAAAAAAAAGATATATGACCATAAAAATTTTCATGCCTCTTGATATTCTTATGACATTTAATTTGAAGAATTATGATGAAACTAATCAAGGAAAAATAACACTCAGAACAAGTGCTCTGCTGTGGTTTCTGCCTGACAGGACGGTAAAAATCTGATCAAACACAAAAGGATTAGGTCTGTAGGAAGAGGTCTTTGGATTAATCATCAAAGAATAACTCTGAGACAATGTGTTTAAAACACTCTGGATGTATTCATATAGAAGGAAGCCATAGAACTAGAGCAGAACTCATGAGAGCAAAAGCCACAAGATTTCACTAGGAAAAGTGTTTGGTTGGTTTAAATAAAACCTTGGCATGTGAGTTCAGAATTTGTGGGTTGTAGTGGAGCTTGGTGTAGGCCAATTGTTGAACCTCAAATCCCTTTGTATATTTTTTAAGAACAATGCCACAAGAAAGACTGTTAAATCTAGTAACCATTTCTGTACAGAAAGAGCACAAGTGAGCACTGAAACAGTCATAGTTTTGTTTCCTATGAAAGTAAGACATATAATTATTTTATAGTAAATTACATTATATCTTATGACTCTATGTCCCTAATTATTATGATTCAAATTTTAATTTTCTATAATTTTATGCTTACTACTTTGATTTGTATCATTTATACTAAAGTCATTTTGTATTTGTATTACTTGTATAGATATATTTAAATATACTAACTTTAAAATTCTTAAGTCCAAGAAGCCTTTTCTAATTCACATGTAAAGTACTATTTGGACTTTCAGTGGTCCTGCTCATGAATCCTCCATAGAAAATAAACCTAAGAAAGTATTTAAGAATTTTCATGGAAACAACCTAAGTGTCCATTGATAGATGAATTGATAAAGGTGAGGCATATATCCACAATGGAATGTTAATCAGCCATAAAAAAGAATGGAATTTTGCCATTTGTTACATGGATGGGCTTTGAGGGCATTATAGAAAGTGAAATAAGTGAGGCAGAGAAAGACAAATACTATATGATGTCACTTGTATGTGGAACCTAAGAAACAAAACAAGCAAAACAAAACAAAAAAAGCTCATAGATACAGAAAACAGATTACTGGTTGTGGCAGGGGTGGGGGTTGTGAGTGTGGTGGGGGGTGCTTGGGGTGGGCAAAATAGATTAAGAGGGTCAAAGGTGCAAAGTTCCAGTTATGAAATAAATAATTCACAGGAAGTAATGTACATCATGGTGACTACAGTTAATAATACTGTATTTCATATTTGAAAGTTGCTAAGAGTAAATCTTAAAAGTCCTCATTACAAGAAAAAACATTTTTTCAGCTGTGTGTGGTGAAGCATGGTAACTAGATGCTGATCATTCTCAATGTATACAAAGACCAAATCATTATGTTGTACACCTGAAACTAATATATGTCAATTATATGTCAATAATTAATGAAAAAAATCTATCACTTTATATGTAAATGTTATATATACAAAACAAATACAAATTGTTTTTGGCGAAGTGATGAAAATAGGATTTTTTAAAAAGAAAAAGATTTTATTGATTTAATCATGAGACACACAGAGAGAGAGAGAGAGGCAGAGACACAGGCAGAGGGAGAAGCAGGCTCTGTGCAGGGAGCCTGATCTGGGTCTTGATCCCGGGACTCCGGGATCACTCCCTGGGCTGAAGGCAGATGTGCTTAACCACTGAGCCACCCAGGAATCTGGAAAATAGAATTTTCAACATCTTTCTAAAACTATGCTTTACCATGTCACTCTTCTTGGCCTCCAAGATCATATACAATATTATTTCTTTTTTTTAATTTTTATTTATTTATTTATGATAGTCACACAGTGAGAGAGAGAGAGGCAGAGACGCAAGCAGAGGGAGAAGCAGACTCCATGCACCGGGAGCCCGACGTGGGACTCGATCCTGGGTCTCCAGGATCGTGCCCTGGGCCAAAGGCAGGCGCTAAACCGCTGTGCCACCCAGGGATCCCTATACAATATTATTTCAAATTACTTTTCTAAACATGAACTTTCACTTCACTACCCTAAATATACCTTAAGTAATTTGGCATTTATGTTTCATCCATCATCCAGAATCCCTTTGCCTCTTGCTGCTTGCCCACATCCTAACAGTCCTTTGGGACTCAACTCAAATGCCACCTTTTCCAACAAAGCCTCCCCGACCCCTTTACTCACAGGGAGCTCTCTCCTGATTCATAAAGCACCAATTCCAATCACCAGCCACCTGGCACCTGTATTGTTGGCTCTTACCTTGAGTTTAGCTCAGAACAACTCCTTGAAGGTAATTCTAAGAGTAAATGGTCCCAGAGAACTTCCTTAGATTATGGAACATTTTCTGTACCTGCGCTGTCCAATGTGGTTGCCACTGACCATATTTCTCTATCGAACACTTGAAATGTAATTTATTTTATTTTAATTAATTTAAGACATAAATAGACATATGCAGCTAGGGATAAGGTGTAGCTCTAAATTGTATAAGAGTCCCACCCAATGGCTAAGGGAAGGGATCCCCACAACCTTAAGAAGAACTATTGCATAAATTCAAGATTAAATTTGATTTAGGAAGAGAAATCAGTCTTTACATGACATCCTTGAATTTTAAAGTCTACACAAAAAACATTCTTGCCCTTAGAATCTGCTTTGTTTCAAGTTTGCAAACATCTTCATACTTTTCAGCATTGTTGGAAGATGTAGTTGACCCTTTGAAATTGACTCATTTCCTGTCCAAAAGGTAAAGCCTAGTATTCGATGATGTCAGTTTTTCAATGCCATTGACTTCTACCAAACATTTTATGAAGTTGAAAAGTGTTTTTTCATCTGTCAGAATAAAACCTGAAAAGTCAGAATGATCTCATTCCAAAGATTTCATAAGGCATGTCAAGGGTGTGTTATGTAATTTTCCCCATTGACTTATGTCATTAAAATGCAAGAAATTGTACAACTACTCGATGTTTTCTCTGAGGTAAATTGGGATTGCATTTGCATCAGCAGCAGTAGCTCTTGGATGCTGGGATACATTCTGGCAACAGGTGCATTAAGAATAGGGAGGTGGGGATGGTTCTGGTTTCTGCTTCCTTGCTGGTCTATGCTGCCTGTGATAAGCCAGCTGTGAGCAAGGCTCCTTTGCTACTTGTCCCTGCAACTGCCTTCATCGGGAGCCTACTCGTCACTTCCCCTCTCTGCTTGACAGATGTGGCTGCTCCAGCCCTCTGGTGATCTAAGCCTTCTTGTAGCCCTAATCTTTCAGAATACATGAAGCCAACAGCTTCTCAGCAGCAGAGTTCCCACGGGACACCCATCTTTGCTGAAACTCTTATGTTTATCAACAACCCCCACCCCCTGGCAGGACTTTACTCCTCCAAAGCAAAATGGGAGAAAGAGAGGGGAAAAAACAAAAAGAGAGAAAAGGAAGGAGGGAGAAAGAGACACAGCTTTCTTCGTTTTCCAGCGAATGCAGAGCAACAGCATAAGCGGGCCCCACACAGTCCTAGGGAGAATCAACAGGGGTGACTCATTAAGACTCAGTATTCTTAAATTTTGTATAAGAGGAATTCACCGTGGGGGAAGGATTACTGTAGGCCTTTGTAATTGCTACGGATCTAACACAATGAACCACACATAGCAGTTGTCGAATATTGTGGATTAACCAGGAGGCAGATATAGCATCTCCCTTCCCTATCAGCACTCACACATTCACAGGAACCCATAGTTCCATTTTTCTCTCTCAAACTGAATGGCTGTTTCAATAGAGTATTGTGCTAATAACGGAATTTATAGTGCAGTTTAGAAGTAGTTTTAATCTTTTTGATTCAATGAACTGGAATGTATACCCAGGTAGCAGTGTTGGTAAATGTGGGAAATGAAATAGTTCATATTGAGTGAGAGGAGAGGAAGGTGGGTACACCTGGAAATCACATCAGATCTCATTGCAACAAATGCCCAATTCTAGCTGAAAATGGCATGTTTATGCTCACCCACCACCAATTTGAAAAGCATAAGAAAATCAAGTCTCTCTAAATGGTTGATTTGAAAGGAGGCTGCAAAAATCTTAATAAACATTTTGTATTGAATAAAAGTTTCTTTCCCATGTAAATGCCCAAAAGCAGGTGGTAGTTTATTGAGATTTTCCAAGAGTTAATTTATATTGTCCCAGGTGTTCTCCTTTACCATTTTTTTAAAATCTAAAGGCCTATAAAAAGATGGGCAGTGATTTAATTTCTGTTTCTAACTCAGTGTTTACAAAACTCTGCAGGGCACATTAACCCTTTTTTCCCTTGCCTCCACAAACCCACACACCTTCCCTCAGCAGAATTCCACAGAGAAGTCATGATACCAAGAATTATTCTGAGGCCCAGTGGATTACAGTTTACTAAAACAGACAGGCAGACAGAAACACACACACACACACACACACACACACACACCCCAGGAAGTCTAGATTACAATCTGCATTTGCATCATCTATAAAGTGTTTAAAGTGTTTGATAAGACAACAGAGCAATGAAGCTCTTTCTGCATCTCTGAAATCATCAGAGAATTAATTCTTAGTTTCCTTGATTAATTAGGAAAACTGTCCCACCATGGAGTCCTCTTCTACACTCATTCATTCACTGTCTTTGCTTCTGCCTCTGAGTTTCTTCCAGAAAGCAGGGCCTGAGACATTATGTGCCGACAACTGCTTTTGGAAAGCAATCCTAGAAACAGAACAGGAAGACTGGAGAAAGGACAAAGCCAATCCAGGGGTGTGTTCTCAAGGGGTTCGCTGCTGCAGACAACTGGATCCCACAAGGTCCTTCTCATGAGCCATAGAGAGTGTGCCTCAGAATTGTCTACTGGAGAAAGGGAGCATTTACTTATTGATTTCCATCTTTCATTGGTTTAGGGCTTCCCTTTAGAGCATAAATTCTCTTATTCCACGTATGGTCCGCATATTGAGACAGGTGTCCACAGGTGTCCCGGGTCCTAGTGCTGGAGAAACCCAGAAGCTGATGGCAAGTGACACAGGATGCAGCAGAAGTGGGTTGCTGTCAGGTTACCCCTGTGCAAAACTGGCTGCCACAGAAATGGCTGGAGTAGACGGTGGGCTAAAAGGTGTCTGATACCCTCATTTATCAACTACTGAGAGGGACACTACAAAGAGACAATGGAGGAAACAAACACAGGCTATGACAATACCTGGTATTGTGGTAAGGGGCATAATGGGGGTAAGAGAGGAAACAACTAACCTTCAGTATAAG